>NW_011494874.1:6586915-6635200 GCF_000754665.1 Bison bison bison | reverse complement strand
GGGAGGAGGGAGAGGGGGAAGGGGAAGTGGGGAGAGATATGTGGTAGGTAGAAACTCACCTTCTCCCTAGTCAAAAATCCTGAGTTGATATTCTTCTACTACAGTGTGACTTTTTAGGCCAAGTCCTTACTTTTTTTTGTCTATTTCTTTTTCTATGAAATTGATAAATAATAATATGTACTTGCCTTGGCTAAGGGGGGGTCTTTGTGAGGATGGGAGATGGTTATGTATTTGTAAGCATTTTGAAAATTTGTAAGCACTTATTTTAAATCACCTGATTTTAGGTGATAGAGATAAGGATACTTTTAGGAAGGTGGTGGTGGTGGTGTTTAGTCACTCAGTCCTGTATGACTCTATGAACCCATGGACTGTAGCCTGCCAGGCACCTCTGTCTGTGGAATTTTCCAGACAAGAATATTGAAGTGGGTTACCATTTCCTCTTGGGGATCTTCCTGACCCAGGGGTCGAACCTGGGTCTTTTGCATTGCAGGCAGATTCTTTACTGTTGAGCCACCCAATTAGGCTCGTCGGCGCACAGTAGATATGGGAAGCTGAAGGGGTCTCACTGATCAGCCTAAGTCCGTGAAAAAGGAAAAGCTGAAACCCACTGGTGCCTGGCAGAGGGGATATTTGCAGCTAACTGTGACTGCAGCCATGAAATCAAAAGACACTTGTTCCTTGGAAGGAAACCTATGACAAGCCTAGACAGCATAGTAAAAAGCAGAGATAGTACTTTGCTGACAAAGGTTGGTATAGTCCAAGTTATGGTTTTTCCAGTAGTCATGTATGGTTGTGAGAGTTGGACCATAAAGAAGGCTGAGTGCTGAAGAATTGGTGCTTTTGAACTGTGGTGCTGGAGAAGACTCTTGAGAGTCCCTTGGGCTGCAAGGAGATCCAACCAGTCCATCCTAAAGGAAATCAGTCCTGAATATTCACTGGAAGGACTGATGCTGAAGCTGAAGCTGAAGCTCCAATACTTTGGCCGCCTGATGTGAAGAGCTGACTCATTAGAAAAGATCCAGATGCTGAGAAAGACTGAAGGCAGGAGGAGAAGGGGATGACAGAGGATGCAATTGTTGGATGGCATCACTGACTCAATGGACATGAGTTTGAGCAAGCTCTGGAGATGGTGAAGGACAAGGAGGCCTCGTGTGTTACAGTCCATGGGGTTGCAAAGAGTCAGACACAACTGAGCAACTGAACAACTGTTCTTGCTTGCATGGTGGCTCAGATGGTAAAGAATCTGCCTGCAATTCGGGAGACCCAGGTTTGATTCCTGGATTGGGAATACACCCTGGAGAAGGGAATGACAACCCACTCCAGCATTCTTGCCTGGAGAATTCCATGGATAGAGGAGCCTGGTGGGCTACTGTCCATGGGATTGCAAAGAATCGGACTGATTGAGCAACTAACACAACACAATAACTGTTCTTGCAAGAGTTTAACGGTTCTGTTCTTTGCAGAATCTCCTTTGAAGGAAGTCTGAGTAAAAGAAGCAGATCTACTGTGTAAAAGAAACAGATCTACTATGGAGTCAGATTTGTTCTTCCCTATTACAGAACAGTGATGAGGCAGAGAACTGGGGTGTAGTTTGTCTGCCCCTCCTCCCACCCCAGGGAATCAGTAGAGCTGTGTTTCCACCCAGGCCATTGGAGCCCAGAACCCCGCTTGGAACCTCCTGGGGGACAGTAATTGGCACCCAGACAGCACCCAATCCAGGGAGGCACATCTTGAAGTTTTAAGGAAAATCGGACTTGTCCCAGCATGTCCCAGTCCCACCCACTTGCTATTTCCCTTTATGAGTTTAATTTTGAAGTTGCTGGCTGACGCCAACAACATTCGTCCCTGGAAGCACTTTTATTAGAACTGAAATCTTCCAAGCTTGCATTGACTACTTTAAGACTCTGCGGACGGTAATGAATATGGATGGCCGGAAGTTTCCTATGAATATGGAGGAGTGGGTGGGGGCATGTGGCGGATGGATTACTCTTTCACATTAACCACTGGTAACCTTTCCTCCTGTCTGACTTCCCCTGCAATATTATCCTGAGAAGGGTCAGCCCTAAATGCTTTTTAGCAAAACACGATTAGTCACTTTTGGCCACATGTGCTTGCCCCAGACCTTATTTGCCATCCTATATAATTATTAGAGGATCTTCTAATTTTATTTGAAATTCTAAATTGACACATGGGTCAAAGTGCCTTGACCCAGCATTGTGTTTAATTTCTCTTTTGTTAGCCTCATTTGGGCTGCTAAAGAATTACACTCAAAGGAATCATTTACCCTGTTCACTTTCTCATTGCCACGGTTACCTGTTGGAGCTGTGAATCACAGCCTTGAGGATTCGCTATGAATAGGTCCTGTGCCTATTCTCCGTCACAGGTACACGTGAGGGCCTATCTAGATGGCTTGGTCATAGCTTGAAACTACAGGTCATGGTGTTTGGAGCTTTTGCACCTGCTGTTCCCTCTGTCTACAATGCTTTTGCCTTCTCTTCATCTGCTTGGTGAACTCCCTCTGATTGCACATATATAATTTTTTAAATTGAAGTATAGTTGATTTACCATGTTATGTTAATTTCAGGTATATAGCAAAGGAATTTGGTTATATATATATTATTACATTTTTTTGATGTGGATTATTTTAAAGTCTTTGTTGTATTGCTTCTGTTTTTTTTTTTTTTTTTGGCCACAAGGCAATGGGTTCTTAGCTTCCTGACCAGGGATCGAAACTGCACCCCCTGCATTGGAAGGCGGTCTTATCCATGGGACTCCCAGGGAAATCCCTAAATATTCTTTTTCAGATTCTTTCCCCTTGTAGGTTATTACAGAATACTGAATGTAATTCCCTGTGCTACATAGCAGGTTCTTACTGCTTATCTGTTTTATATGTACTGGTGATTCTTTAAGACGTGACTCAAGCCTTCCTCTTTGCATCCTTTCCTGACCTCCATGAGTTGGCCATGTCTTGCTGTGCACCCCATGTCCCTCTCTATGTCAGAGCATGTATCGCCCTCTGCGGCTACCTTATTTTTACGTTTCTGTTCAATTCTAATTGTCTTGTGCTGTATGGTTATAAATGGGGACCATGAAAGCAAATTTCCTGGGTTCACATTTTGACATTCTGCACAGTCCCTTACCGTGTGACCTCATGTGTATTATGAGAGTAATACTGTTGCTCGACTCTTGGATTGATAGGATTAAATGAGATATGTTATTCAAACCACATTACCTTGTAGCAGGCACTCAGTAAATATTCAGTATCATTAAGGCATTGTCTTCTTATAGGCTGTGAGCTTCTCGGGGGCTGTGAGAGATGCCTTTGTATTCATAGCACTATTTATTCTCATTTCTTTGATACATAGTGGACGCTGTATTCCCAATACTTGGTTCATAATATGTGCTCAGTTACTCTTACAGAAAAAAAAAACAAAAAACGAGAGAGGCAGAGTTTGTTGATGAAGATATTAATACCAAACTTCCACTTATCATGCTTCATCAATTACTCAGCCTTATTGTAGCACATACTCTGCATGAGACATTGTGCTCAATTCTGCAGTGGATGAAAATGAGGCATCAACGCTTCTATATAATTTACCATCGACTCGGGGTGATAAACAAGCTCAATGCCCACAGGATGGCACAGGAGAGAAATAACTATATGCTGCGAGGCAGCGATCTGGTTGCCTTTCTAATTCATCCTCCTCATTCTTGCCTGGATTTTCTTCTTACCAGGCAGAATTAATCATACACCCAGAAGCTGAGGAAGCTGAAGAAATTTAAGACAGAGCCACGCACCTGCCTTGACCCCTCTCACGTGTTTCCAGGGTGGCATGGTTTTAGTTTCATTTTCTTAAAGCACCCCTCACCCAAACTGTTTAAACTTCAGGGCCCATAAGGCTTGAATCTGCCCCAGTTGTGCCATGGTGTGGTTTAAATAATTTGATGGCTCTCCAGTGTCTTGAACAGTGACCACCTGCTATGAGCCATGCAGTGCATGAGTTTGGAGCAAGTAACATCCAGACCACAGCGGTAAAGAACGCACCTGCCAACGCAGAAGATGCAGGAGATGCGGCTTCCATCCCTGGGTCCGGAAGATGCCCTGGAGGAGGGCATGGCAACCCACTGCAATATTGTCTCCTGGAAAATCCCATGGACCTAGGAGCCTGGATAGCTGTAGTCCACAGGGTCTCAAAGAGTCTGACATGATTGAGTGACTGAGCACGCACATATACACACAACGTCCAGACACTTAGCCTGGGATATTATCACTTCGTCATCTGACTGAACCCCACATTGGCCCTGCTCACTGGAGTCAGCTGGGCTGCTTGCTCTTCCCAAGTGTACTGGTTTGTCTCCACACCTCTAACCAGGCTCTCCCCTCTGCCTAGGATGTCCACCCCTTCCCCCCGCACCTCCGCCTGTGAAACAGTCATAGTATCCTCCAGCTGTCTTCCATGCCTCTCATCCCCAAGTTCCCCCACCAACTCCTGACTCCCGACTCTGAGTTCCCCGGCACTCTGCTCAGCCTGCTTCCATGGCCCTCCCCGTGTGGCATGCTACTTTGTCGCTGATGGTCTGTTTCCCTCTGTGACCCTGTGCTCTGCCAGCAGGACTGTCAGAGTCCCATCCACATCGCTGGACTTTGAGCCTGAGGTCTGCTTACACACTCTGTAGCTTCTCTGGGGAAAGAAAGAAGGGAGGAAGCGAGGAAGAGGCAGCGAAGAGGGAGGAACACACACAGGGAGTGACACGTTTTCGTGCATTTTGTCAAACAAGTGTTAGAAATGATAGACTTTATAGTTTCAGAAGAGGAAGAGATTATTGGAGCAGTGAATGGTCCTCAGCTTGAGTCTGAAGCCTAAGGAGGTAACTCCAGTTCAAAATGACCAGTGGAACAGGAGGGGTCACTTTTTGGGGTTTACAAAAAGACATCTGTGTGTTTTTCAATTTTGTACCCACCCTGATTTAAGTCGTGAACATTAAAAAAATAATAGATTGGAAATGATTGTCGTTCACAAGCAATTTCCCAAGTATTTACTTTTGAAGGAAGTACTTCAAGAAACAATGGCTTTTTGTTTTCAAAAATCACATATTGCTAATCTCAAAGAGCATTTTGAAAGGAGTCTTCAATGTCGTGTGAAAAATTCAAGTATTACTATAGATCAGAAACTGGAAAAGAAGTCTTTTCTATTCTTTCTGAGTCACATTATGCTGGAACTATTTGAGAAGATAGCCTATAAGTTAAATTTTCTTTTAGACTGGCATGCGACATGGCAAAAATCAAACACATTGTTTTTTGACAAGGTTTGAGGACTGGAATTTAGAAAAGCACTTGGTATGGGAGACGGCTGAATTAATACCGTGGAGATCGTGGTTATAAAGATTGATAAGGAAGGTTCATTCACTAAAAATATAATGGCAGATGTAATAATGACGGCATTCATCATCCGTCAAAGGCATTTATTAAGCACCCACAGGTACTTGGCAGCCTGTGGTGTGCCACGCAAGTGAGACAGACATGGTCCCTATTCATCCAAGAGCTTGCCATTGTGTGTCTCCCTTGTCAGGAGCATAACATCCCCACTTGTCATTGGTGCCTGAAAGACACTCCTTATCATTATTTACGCTGTCTGAGTTTCTGATTTTCAAGCGTGGGGGGCGAGTCTTTTTTTGTTGTTTCTTTTAATTACGCCATGCACTGTGGTGTTCCACCCTCCAAGGAGATGTTGCCTCTGTTGGTGGGTGAGCTTGAAGGTGGGAACCAACCTGATGTGCATTCATAGCATCTGTGGTAACCCCTCTTCCCAGAGCTTCTGTCTGTCCTGGTCTGACTGTCAGCAAGCTGAGGCACAAAGGTCCCCCAGAGTGCTCAGCACCCAGTCGGCAGTTCCATCTCCCCAGAGATTAGAGGTTTATTGACTGACTGACTGAGGCAACAGAAGAACCCACAGAGTGATGGAAGGTCAGTGGCACATCTATCCACTGCTTCCCTCAACTCCTGACATAACCTGCACACATGGGCACAGTGGTATCTGCTCAGTTGCCTGTCCAATAGGACGTGCTGCAAGCTCTAGGAATTAAAAATTGACTCTAGGCAAATGGAAGACGGAGGGTGGGAGATGTTCTTCAGAAGCATTTTCCTACAGCATGTTATCAGCTGGCCGTCATTGTGGGGATCATGACCTATGACCCAGAAGCTCCAGGTCACAGTCAGTGGCAGGAAAAAGAAATGCATCCACTTCATGATATTTCAAAATAGCGTGATTGGGGGGGAAGAGTGCCTATGCTGAGCTTTCATTTCATGTTATACCCTCGAGTTTTAAAAATGATTTTGATATTAAAAAAATCCAGCTACAGAACATTTTTATATTTTTTGGAAACAGTTGTGGATGACTTTGCTTACTGTTGTGAAGAGTTGAGTTAAATGCATCCTGAGATATTTTCAAGGTCATGTCTGTTCTTCCAGTTAACTTGTAGGCTTATTGGTGAGTCCATGGGCATAAGTAGTATGGTGGCTTTCCTTTATCACCTTGGCCGGTAGGGAGCTCACAGTTACATGTTGTCATTTATGAAAGGAGCTTCCTGGCATAGTAGTTTTTCTTAAAGGCAGAATCGTTATCGTCTCTTAACTTTTGTCCTAGTTCATGTGTTTACTTTTCTTACAAACAGCTTCAAATCCTTTTGAAAGTTAAATATATATATTTTTATATTTAGAAGTAAATGTTAACTATATATAATATATGGGTACATGCATATTTATACAGCTATTACATACACATACATACATGTATATATATAAATATATAATCTATATTTATATCTATATCCACGAACACACACAGATCATTCATAAATCTACTCAACAACATTTATTGAGCATCTGCTAGTTGCCAGGTACTATTTGGTGCATTGACGGATCTGACCATGACAAGATAGCTTCCTTCTTTCACCCAGCTCACCTTTTAAAGGGGCTGGACTATAGTGATGATGACATAATAGGCTAATATGCTTTTGGAACAGGACAGAGGGAAGGACTCTGGGATTTGCCGTTTCTTAACTTCTGCCCTTTCCCTCATCTTCAGCACCTAAACCGTCACCCATTCCTGTCGTTTTGGCCCCCCTTTTCCCATCCATGGCCATCCTCATTAAGTTGCACCTTAATTGCTCCAGAAGCTTCTCATGTGACTTCTCTTCCTCCATTCTTCTTTTATACTTGTCTGATGAGTTTTTTCTAAAACTGCATTTTTATCTCTGAGGCTTCCTACTGTGGACCTCCTGCTGTGGTAATAATAGTAGCAGTTGATCAGAGGCAGTGCTTACTCTGAGCTCCTAGCTCTGCATGTATTATCTTATTTAAACCCTACACAATCTATGAGGTCATGGGGGTTATTAGTCCCATGTCACGAGGGAGGAGATTGGGGCTCAGAAAGCTGAAACCACTTGCCTAAGACCTCACAGATGCTCTGGGGGCAGCTCCAGCTTCAAGCCTGTGGTCTGAATTCTCCTGATATTTGTTCTCTTGCTGCTGCTGTCCCAGCCTTGAAGGTAGAACTCTGATGCTTAATATCAACCCTGACTCTGAGCTCATTCCTGTACTTTGCTATTTTCCTTAAAGAAAATGGTCTCACCTGTCTTCTCTTTTTAAGGAATCCTTCCAGTGGCCCCAGGCAGATCTTCTTGGGGCTGGTAGACCGAGCCATGACTGAGGCTGCCAACATGGCAGCATTACTGGGAGCCCCAGGTTGCTGATGACCCATCTTCACCTGGAATTCTGCGTTTCCATTCTGGGTTCTAGATTTCTGCAGGGGTGTCCTGGAGTAGGTTCAGAGGAGTAGATCATGAGGCAAACAATATTCGCTGATGAAGTGGAGAAGAAGTTTCAAGTGTTCAACAAGAGACGTGTGCTTCCCCAGGCTGCTTTGGGGCTTGAGAATCCACAGCTCAGACACGAAGACTTGGCTTGTGTTTATGTTCATGCATGAATGCTCAGTCGCTTCAGTCCTGTCTGACTCTTTGTGACCCTATGGACTGTAGCCCACCAGGCTCCTCTGTCCATGGGATTCTCCAGGTAAGATTACTGGAGTGGGTTGCCATGCCCTCCCCCAGGAGATATTTCCGACCCAGGCATCGAACCTGGGTCTCCTGCAGCTCCTGCACGGGCAGGCATATTCTTTACCACTGAACCGTTGGGGAAGCTCTGCGTTTATGTTCCCGCCTCCCCAAATTCTCATTTCCGCAGCATTCCATGAGAAGCAGCACAGACAGGTGGCTCTTATCAGTTAGACGCCTTTTGGTTGCAAGCAACAGAAACCATCCTGAGCCGATATAACTACACAGGACACTTTCCTCTTTTCATTTGGCTTGCAGTTTTCTTGAACATGACAGCGGGAGCTAATGTTGTCTTCTTCCTCCAGCTTTGAGCTTCTCATCCATTACCCAACAAGGACTCACTGCTTGATGCCCACAGAAGCCAATACGATGGCACCAGCCTCAGAGAGGAAAAAAAAAAAAAGAGCTTTATTGTGAGGTCAACTGGCAAAGCGACAGTAGGCAGAGCTCAAATCTGTCTCTTTGATCCTGGAATCTAAGCCAAATTTAAGTGGTTAGGAGAATAAGCTGATTGGCTCATCTCAGAATCAGTCTGTAAATGATAATCAGCTACTGGAAGCCAGATTTTCCTTACTGAAGTACTCCTCACTTTCTGGAGAGCTTCTGTGACAACACTTCTATTCTTTGAGCTCCTTAGACTGAAGATTCTTGGTTCTGAGGTCATCCTGGAGACCTGGATTCCCAATTTACACATGCGCAGTACTGTCTCTGGTTTAATTAATCAATAATGCCGTTTTAAGGAAGCAAAATCAGTTTCAGCTGTGCTGTTTCACCCTGAGCACAGAGATGACCAATAAATTCATTGGCACCACTGAAGGCATTTGGGATGCCAGTAAATACAAGAAGCCCTGCCTTCCTAGAACTTACCTTCATCAAGGAGGAAAAGAATAAAAGGCAAACATAATCAATATGGAGTTAAGTATATGCTACAAAACATCAGAGCAGGGTAAGGAGGAGTCTGGGAGGGACAGAATGTGATATTAAAGAGTGCGGTCAGGGCAGGTCTTATTGAAAAGGGAGCAAGGGTATAAAGGACCGTGGAAGGGAGCCAAGTGGTTATCCAGGGGAGGAACATTCTAGAAGGAAAAGCCAGTGAATAGGCTCTGAGTTAGGAGTGTATGGTGCAGTGGTGGGATAGCACGGAGGCCAGTGTGGCTGAAGACTCATGTAATTTCTTCTTGAGCGTGGAAGGAAAAGTCATCTTTTGGTGAGGACTTCTGCTGCGTGCTGGTTGCTCTTGCGGTTTCGAGAGGTCAGTCCTCAAGCAGTGTGTGTGTGTGAGTCTCCCAGTTGCGTCTGACTCTCTGCAACCCCTATGGACTGTAGCCTTCCAGGGCTCCTCTGTCCATCGAATTCTCCAGGCAAGAATACTGGAGTGGGTAGCCATGCCCTTCTCCAGGGGACCTTCCCAACCCAGGGATCGAACCCGTGTCTCCTGCACTGCAGGTGGATTCTTTACCACCTGAGCCACCACAGAAGCATGAGGCTTCCTTTTAAACTTGAGCTCTTTTGTTTTTCGCAGAGGGAGGCCCATCAAGGTTCTGGCCGTGTGTGTTCCGAGGGTTGCTTGTTTTTTGTTTTCCTGAAAAAGCCTAGCCTGGGGAGCTGCTCCTGTTTGTAGATAAATTTCAAAAACAGCGTCTTCCAGATGCTGTGTCTCCACAGCACATTTTGGATGCCTGACATTTAAAATCCTGGAAACGAAACCTCCAGTGTCTTGTATCTCTTTGGAAATGATGAATTTCAAATGAACTCAAGTTAATGTAGTGCTTGTGAAGGGCGCCAGACAAACCGTGTTCAAAACTGTAGACTGTCGACAAAACAGGTCCAGCAGGACCGGTCTCAGCAGATGGCTCTGCCCTCCCAGCCTCGCAGCAGGCCCAGGCGTTGCCTCATAGCGTGAGAAGGGAATTTCTGTTTATTTCCCTTTCACTGTCGCACCGGTGGGTGACCAGGCTACTTCCAGCAAATCGTCTTAACCTTGTGTGTCTTAGTAACTGGATAACTAATTAAATTTCTGTTCTAATTGGAATGTTTGGTGTCAGGCTGATGCAGCCAGGGACAGTTAGAGGGTTTGATCTGGACTTGTAACTCATGGGTAACTACTTCTCTGGTCACATAAACATGGCCCCTTGAATAAATGTTAGCTGTAGACCCTGTCTCTTGACAGTGATATTGATCAAACTGAGCTCCATTATTGACCTTTGAGGTTAGATTGTTCTTTGCTCGCTGGGCTGTCCTGTGAATGGCAGGATGTTTTGCCACGTCCCTGGCTTTGACTTGCTAGATGCTGGTAGCGTCTTCTCCAGTTGTGATGATCAAAATGCCTCCAGGTGTTCCCAGATGCCCCCTGGGCGACGGCATTGTTGTAGACTGTCTGATGCCAACATCTGGGTGACAGTGATCAGCCCCTGTATTTACAAAGACATTTCACAACTACGGTGCTTTTGCTACAGTTAGTCAGATAGGATTATGCTTTGTAACAAAGATAGCAACTTTATTGTTGCTGTCTACCTCTTCTTTTCTTCTTATAGATCTCTTTTCTTACAGAAGTAATATGTGTTCATCTTAGAAAACTTGTGAACAAAATAAAACTATAAGACTGAACTACGATTCATCTGTGTTCTCACCCGCCATCAACAAACTGCGATTAATATAATCTTTTTCATGCATACCTCCATGAGAATATCAATAGGTATACTTCTGTGGCAAAAATAAGACCATGCTTTTTGTCCTAATCTATCTCCTTCTCTGTGTGAAACATAAATATATTTCCTGTGAAATATTCTGTCCTATAACTGTATTAAATATTATTGCTTGTGATTCTAATAGCTGCATGGTGTTGCAACGTGGAGATGGACTACAATTTACTCACTGGTTCCCACTATTGGCTTTTAGGTTGTCTCCAGTTTTCTCTGTAAACAGTGCTTTGCTGGCTTCTTTTTCACATATAGAACACTGAAACAGACTGGGAAATGGTATACTGGGATTTGATCAGAGATAAGGGGATGGGTAGAAGGGAGGGGTTAAGAATGACATTAGGTGTATGAGCTTTAGTCAATGGGGAAGAGAACGGTGGCTCCACTGACTGACGTGGGATGGAGAAAAGATGAAGGGTTTTGTGAGCTGCTAGACAACTGGAGAGTCTTCCCCGGTGGCTCAGAAGGTAAAGAGTCTGCCTGCAATGCAGGAGACCTGGGTTTGATCCCTGGGTTGGGAAGATCCCCTGGAGAAGGGAATGGCTACCTACTCCACTTGACTGGAGAATTCCATGGACATAGGAGCCTGGTGGGCTACAGACCATGGGTTTGCAGAGAGTTGCACACAACTGAGCTTCACAGCTTCACAGACAACTGGAGGTGGCTGATGGCCAAGTATAAGGATCCAGACTTGAAATAACTGTCTGGAGTGACCTTCCTAGAAGTGAGACAAAATCCTTTAGCCTGCTGCTGTCCAACAGAAGTCTGATGGAAACCACATGTGTATTTTTTAGGTTTCTAGTGGCTGCAGTAAAAAACAATGTTAAAAAAAGGTGAAATTATTTTAATAATGTTGTTCAGTTGCTAAGCCTGACTCTTTGTGACCCCATGGACTGTAGTATGCCCGACTCCTCTGTCCATGGGGATTTCCGGGGAAGAATATTGGAGTGGGTTGCCATTTGCTTCTCTAGGGGATCTTCCGAGACTGGGAATTGAACCCATGTTTCCTGCATTGGCAGGCAGATTCTTTACCACTGAGCCACCAGAGAAGCCCATTTTAATAATACATTTTATTGAACCCAGTATGTCAAAGCATGAACATTAGCCACATTTCAGGGGCTTCATCACCATAGGTAGTCCGTGGCTGCCATACTGGACAGGGCAGCTCTAAGGTATCACACCATGGCAGTGTTCACGTGTCTTCTGGGGGACATCTGGTAACACCTGGAGACCTTCTTGTTGTCATGACTGGAGGAAGTGCTTCTGGCATCTAGTGGGTACAGATGTGGGCCAGGGATGTGGCGAAACATCCTCCAATGTATAGGAAAGCCCTTCAGGGAAAGAATTATTCAGCCCAGATTGTCTCTAGTTCTGAGCACGAGAAACAGTTGTCTACAACCAACATTTGTTCAAAGGTCCGTGGTGTTCCCTGGGCATCAGGCATGTGTGCAGAGCTCTGCTAGGATCATCTCATGGAATCTTCAGAGCAACCCTGTGAAAGAAGCTTTATTACAACCCCCATATTACCGATGAATTAACTGAGGTCTAGAGAAGTTAGGTGCACTTGTCCAAGGTCATGGAGGTTCAGACTCAGGCCATCTGAGTCAATAATAGAGAGAGTGTTACTTACTTACTTCCATGAAGCTTACTTACTTACTTACTTCCATGAAGCTTACTTACTTACTTCCATGAAGTTTACTTCATGGAAGTAAGCTTGGCATTACCTTGAATAGGCAGAGTTATCCAAAACATCTGCTTAAGTTCAATATCTCATCTTTCAGTTGCTGAATAAACATGGCACCACTGCACTTCTCTTCTCCTTCTGAATTTTTCAAAATTAGGCTCGTTCAGTTAGTCACATCTGCATGGCCAAATGGAAGGCCATCTCATCTCAAATGCTCCTGATCGGCTTAGCTCTGTTGACTTGCAAGAGTCAGTTAAGCATTCTGAATTCTAGGCATTTTCATCCATAACATGGGCACAGATAATGTTTACCTCACAGGACAAACATAAAGCCTGAAGGTACTAATATATTTTAAAGCATTTCCTACCTGTTCACTAGCTGCTTAATAAATTAAGCCAGAATTGCATGACCATGTCCTTGGTTAAAACTCTCTGCCATCCACAAAAGAAAAGATCTGATGCTTGGTTTGGAAGGACCAGAAGAACATGCATCCCTCATCACCTGAAGCTTCCAGTTGCGGTAACAACATGCTGGTCAACACAACTGTTTCTTGAAAATGTGAAAAGTCATTGCCAGAACTTTTCCCTGTGCCTGGTGCCTTGAAACATTTTAGGAGCTGTGTGATTTCTGAGGCAGGATAGGATAAAGCTGAAGAGAGGTGACATCCAAAAAATAGCACGTTAAAAAAAAAAATTCTAAGCAAGGGCATTTGCAGTATGGAAGTGGAATGTTAATTGAAATCTGAGTCTGCCAACAGGAGCTTTGGAAAGAGCCCAATAAGGATTAGACTAATTAAGACATCTTTAAAATTGAACAGGTTGGACTGTTTTAAAGAAGAATAGAACCAAATGAAAACTATATGCGAAGGAATGTGACTCCGGAGGGTTGAAAAAGCAGAAACAAACACACATGCAAATAATTATCATCAAGTCAAAGGAAAGAAGGAGTGAAGCTGCTCTGTGGACCTGATGGAGTCAGAGCTGCCATCCTGGAATCAAAATGTCTAACATGTCACTGACATTGGCAGGTTGGTTGTTGGGTAGACGTGTCGTTCGAACCACCTTGGAGATAAGCTATTTTCTTTTACAGGCCATTCTAGGTGCTTTTCAGGGAACACTTCGACTATACTTGCTCCAAGACATAAAAGACCCCAGAGACCCAAATATTCCAGCAGAGCTCATTTTTAACATACAGCATTGTGTGGTTTTTTTTTTTAATGTTTTAATGCCTCTTATCTCTTGGCTTTCCTTCCTTTGTTTCCTCCTGAGCCAATCAAAAAGTCTTTATTTTAACGTGTCGCTAAATAAAGTAGCAGTTCTACAAAAAGCACAGATAAGACGCCTAATTTTTAAGGTTGTGCTAAGTACTGAGCTAACCTGACAGCCTATATTTAGTATAATGATTTATTTGCTCTTCCGAAAAGCTAACAATTTACCGTAAAATTTTGGATACAAAAGGTGAGGTTCTCCCAACTCCACAATATAATCAATAGTGTGACTCGGTACCTCAGAAGCTTCCAGTCTTCTCGAAAAATATTTTGACAAGGCTTAAAACAGTTAAAACGTAATCGTCTTTGCTCATTATTGGAAACAGTAGTGTGTGTGCCGACGGCATCACAATAAATATTTCTGTGATTAAGAAACTTGTTATAGTCCAACAGCAAGTTTGCTCAAGCCTTAAATTATTTTTCATAATCTGTAAATAATGTTGACATTACTTTGGCATTATAATAAATATTAAGGCCATTTGGAAGTGAATCTGCTAGTTTAGATGCCTGCCTACCAAAACAAACTTATTTATATTATTGGCACACAGAATGAGGAAACATCACACACACACACTGCGTTTAGCTGGCATGTTTCATATGATCATTACATTTGTTTGGGGGGTTCAAGAGTCATATAATTAATACACTAATAAACTATTTTGTAGAGTTGTTTTTTCAGAAGCACATTACCAAATGCTTTTTAAATAACACAATAACCGAAGGCTTATTTGCAAGAAATAGCAATTGATAATAAAACAGTCAACTGAATGGTTTAACCATTGTTATTAACGACAAGTAATGCAACTTTAGAAGATGGGGAGGAATAAACAGGGAGAAAATTGAAGTTTTTGGTGTAATTTGTGCAAGCAAATGGATTGTGATTTGTGGGAAAGATATGGAAAATGAAATCTAGATGCTGGTGGTTACAGACAAGGATTTTTATGCAGGCTTCTGTGCTATGTTTGTGTAGTAAATAAGAAGAGAAAGGAAAGCGGTCGTAGAGAAAGGAATAAAAAAGTTCCCTTAGAAATGTGGTTTTTAATGTTGAAGGAACTGCCCTTTTCCATTGTACCATTTTTCCTTAAATTGACCACGTTATCAACCCTTCTTTGGGCCATACCTTGTGGATGATCAGAGTCCTGTGCCCTGTATTTTGAAGAAGAAGGTCAAATTCTGGCTTTGCTACTCAGGTGGGTCTTCAACTTCTAGACCTCCATCTCTTTTCTATCAAAAGTGCGCAGCTTTGGTAGGTCTAAAATTCAGTATCATCATTTCATATATTTCTTCATTATCCCTCCAATAAACTGACTACAAGTCTATGGGCTCACTCAACAAGTCAAATCAAATGAGAAGAATGAGCATTACAAGGACCTTTTGAAATTAGAGTTGATTTACAGTGTTTTAGATATATAGCAAAGTGATACGGTTATGTATATATACACATCTTTTCTTTTTCAAATTCTTTTGCATTATAGGTTATTACCAGATATTGAATATAGTTCCCTGTGCTGTACCATAGGTCCTTGTTGTCAATCTATTTTATATGCAGTAATTGTGCCTGTTCATCCCTAATTTCTAATTTATTCCTCTCCAGCCTCTTTCCCCTTTGGTAACCAAAAAGGTGTTTTCTATGTCTATGAGTCTATTCCTATTTTGTGAATAAGTTCATTTGTATCGTTTTTTTTAAGATTCTGCATATATGCAATAACATATGATATTTGTCTTTGTCTGAATTCACTTAGTATAATCATCTCTAGGTCCATCCATGTTGAACAGTAGAGGAATACAGGAGAGTGAAAGATTTTTGAATTAAATTGTGCTCTAAGTTGAGAGGCCGACCAGTTGGATCCCTGCCTTGCAGGAAACCTCATGTGATGCATTCTGAAGGGGTGCCCGCCCGTAAGGTAGCTGTGAAAATGAAATGGGAAAGTGGAGGTGTTTGGAAAACCGTAGATGGATGCACAGATGTGGGCCCAGGAATATCACCATCATCATGGTCATCACCATAGGGACTGAGCCCAGCAGGTCAGACCCCTGGGGGCTTTGCGGGACAGCAACTATGTCATTCCTTGAAACTTTGCCAGATATTCACTATCTGGTATATATATTCACTGGCACTGAACCACTGTTTAGTACTTCACAGTCTGTAAATTGCTTTCTCATTCATGGAATCATTGTGTCTATCCCAGAAATCTTGCTTCCTCTTTCTCTTATGTGCCTGATTCTGCTCATCAAGAAAATCTTTTCTGTCCTACCTTCAAAATAGAAACAGGTAGAAAATGTTCTGCCTCCCAAGCATTTGCGCTTCCCACTTAATTGAGGTCTTTGTCAGCCTTGCCTTTGCAGAAAGTTCCTCCTTATGCCCCAAGATGGCACCCACCCACTCTGAGGTTTCTCTCCATCTCTCCTTGGTTTGGCTTTTCTTCACAGCATCTATCCCCACCTGGCACTGTACCCTACAGAGATGTGTTTCTGGGGCTGCTAGTGTGTCAGATCCATGAGGGCAGAGACCTCGTCTGTCCACTGCTGTATGCCCTTCACCCTCTACACAGCAGGTGCTCAAGAAATGTGACATCCCCATGGGGGCAGATGGAGAAGATACTGTTCCGATGTCACATGGCTTAGGGCACCCTGGGGAAGAGGTGACGGAGCTTGGCCCGGTCCTGGACCCCAGCCTCCTCCCTCTCACTCTGGTTTCCTGGTACTGGGAGCACTTGCTTTGTGCCCATCAGCTCAGACACCCAAGCCTCGCTGTGCCCTCTGTGGCTGCCATTTGTGTGTGTGCTAAGTCACTTCTGTGTGTTCTACTCTTTGTGACCCCATGGACCATAGCCCGCCAGGCTCTTCTATCCATGGGGATTCTCCGGCAAGAGTACTGGAGCGGGTTGCCATGCTCTCCTCCAGGGGATCTTCCTGACCCATCTCCTGCATTGGCAGGCAGGTTCTTTACCACTAGTGCTACCTAGGAAACCCACCATCTAGCTATCTATCTACATATATATATGTGTGTATATAGCACTATATATATATGTATATATATATATCAGTACTTGATATGGATCAGTAGGAAGTTCTGTGGCCAGTGAATTCACTTTTAGTCCTTGATCTTCACAGTTAGAAGTGACCCTGTGGTCCAGCCTAGTAATGTGGGTCTTGGTGCTGCAGGTGAATATGTTTGAGTCATTAAGGACTCATGGAGGGAAGAGTGGAGAGACTCCTCCATGTGCAGTGAAGGCGTTCCTTTCCCCATGCCCCCTGCCTCTCCTGGACAGCTGTGCAGACCCCTGGGCTCTGGATTCCCCAGCAGGGTGGGAACGGGCCGCTGGACAGTTCCTGAGCAGAGAAAAGAGAAGGAGCAAGGAATGGAGGGACTGTTAGAGGGGGAAAAGGGCTAAAACTGGGGGAAATGGTGCTGGGAAGTGAGGAAGGTGTTAGGAGAAAGAAAATAGCAAGAGACAGAAAAGGATGCTGCCGTAGGATGTGCTCAAGTGGGAAGAGTCCACAGATGCTTGTGATTCTGAAAAAAAATGGATCCTGGGAAGGTTTCAGGAGTCAGGCTCAGCTCTCTGCCTTTGACTGCAAGATGCCTCTTTAAAGCTTGTATTTTTAAATAATATCTATTAAAAATTTACTGTAGGAAAAAAACACTATCTGTACCCTCAGCACCCAGGATCATTCAGATAAGTCCCTTCTAACTAGTTTCTTTCGCTATGTTCACACATCATACTCTGTCCATATATAATACTCTATTTACAGATTTTTCTTTGGCTTTGTGTCCTGGTCTTGAATTTTGTATTAAATCACGAGCCTTTCCCCTTCCTGGGCCGTATTCACTAAAATATAATTTTAACGACAGCTTGAGATCCCTGGTTGGGTGTGTCATAATTTAATAACCTTTCCAGATATTTAGATGGCTTCCCATTTTTCATGATTAGAAACACACTGAGGGAAACGTCTTATTTGATATATGAATCGTATGCCACGTGGATGATTGTTTTTTGGTGTCGATCCCTAGAAATGGAATGCCCGCCTTGAGAGGTATGAATAGTTTAAATCTCTCAGTGCCGTTTTCAGAGGGTTTTAGGCATCGGTTTCCCCCTCTGCCCTTCTGACAAGGCTGATGTGGGGAGGAACCTGTGAGTTCTGCGGTGTGGACACAACCTGCCTTAGACAGCTTCTAAAGCAACACTGCCTACTTGCATCGTTTCCATGCACCTCGGAAAAGGCCCTCTTGCTAATGAAAATCTGGAAAACTTTTCTCCCCCTTTTCTCAAGAAAGTCTATTCTATTCGGGAAACTGGTGGCATAAGACGCCACTTAAAAAGAGTTTTCATTTGCTTTGGGACATAAAATCGAAACACGTTTTTCAGAAACTTGTAAATTTCGCGAAGCTACAATGTTTTCCTTAGAAGTCGGGGACATATGGTTAGTCTTCCAGTGTTACTAGTAACAAAGTCTTGAAAATATTAACTATTTCATTCTTCCGAGGAGAGTGTAAAATTATCCTTTATTTTCTCCTCTGCCTCCCACACTTTGGTTTTAACAAAAAACGAGACATTCCTATTATAAGTAATTACAGCCCTTCTGTTCCAGTCTTTCAGCGCCATAAAATTAGCTATTGTACTAAATAATTAGCACATGCCATTCAGAATATCCGAAAAATTATACGCAGCACCAAGCAGGAACTACACACTGACACTTGGCCACATTCTCTCGAAAACCGCTCAATGAAAATTAGGTATTGGCAACAGGTGCCTTGAAAACAATTTATTAATTGTAAAAAAAAAAATGTAAGTATTTGAATGACGGCATGTAAAAGCATTTTCAAGTTTGGAAGTGTCTGAACTCTGACTTCTTAAATACAGTCTTGGCTGTTGGCATGCTAATTGTACCCTTGAAGAGCATCCCACCGGCTGATTGAAAGCTCACGCACAACCAGTAGAGCCTCCCGCCGGCCTAGGAGGTGGACGAATGAGGATCCGGACCCCTGGAAGGTTGCTCCCCTGAGACAAGAGAGGCTGCCCTGGGGTCAGAGTTCTGCTTTGCTCCTTCAATCACTGAGGATTGCATTTACGTTAAAATTTTAATGCTCACTAAAATAAAACGTGGCTGTTTTGAAAGGTGTTGTGCCTTTGCAGTTGATGAGGACCTAAATGATTTTACAAACGTGAGAGGGAGAATCAGACTTCTTGTATTTTGTTAAGTAATAATTATCTCCAGGTCCTCCGAGTGGGGAAGCCTGGTTAATGAGAGCGTGTGTTTTGGAAATCTTATATCATAATTTTGACTATTTGGAATAATTGGGGAAGAGTCTGACTTCTGAAATGCTTTTTAATTGTATTTATTTATTTTTTGGCCATGTCATGTGGCTTGTGGAATCTTAGTCCCCAGACCAAAATCTAACCCAGGCCCTCAGCCGTGAGAGTGGGAGTCCTAACCACTGGATCAGCCAGGGAATACCTGCTGAAATGTTTTTTAAAAGGCAGATTAGTTTTATTTCAGTGCACAGTTAGAAAAGGATACTAAACTGACATTCAGGCTTAGTATAGGTTTGATAACAATTATTACTATATAGTTCAGTTCAGTTCAGTTGCTCAGTCATGTCTGACTCTTTGCGACCCATGAATCACAGCATGCCAGGCCTCCCTGTCCATCACCAACTTCCGGAGTTCACTCAAACTCATGTCCATCGAGTCAGTGATGCCATCCAGCCAACTCATCCTGTGTCGTCCCCTTCTCCTCCCGTCCCCAATCCCTCCCAGCATCAGGGTCTTTTCCAATGAGTCAACTCTTCGCATGAGGTGGCCAAAGTACTGAAGTTTCAGCTTTAGCATCAGTCCTTCCAAAGAACACCCAGGGCTGATCTCCTCTAGAATGGACTGGTTGGATATCCTTGCAGTCCAAGGGACTCTCAAGAGTCTTCTCCAACACCACAGTTCAAAAGCATCAATTCTTCAGCGCTCAGCTTTCTTCACAGTCCAACTCTCATATCCATACATGACCACAGGAAAAACCATAGCCTTGACTAGATGAACCTTTGTTGGCAAAGTAATATCTCTGCTTTTGAATATACTATCTAGGTTGGTCATAACTTTCCTTCCAAGGAGTAAGCGTCTTTTAATTTCATGGCTGCAGTCACCATCTGCAGTAATTTTGGAACCCCCAAAATAAAGTCTGACACTGTTTCCATTGTTTCTCCATGTATTTCCCATGAAGTGATGGGACCAGATACCATGATCTTCGTTTTCTGAATGTTGAGCTTTAAGCCAACTTTTTCACTCTCCTCTTTCACTTTCATCAAGAGGCTCTTTAGTTAGTCTTCACTTTCTGCCATAAGGGTGGTGTCATCTGCATATCTGAGGTTATTGATATTTCTCCCGGCAATCTTGATTCCAGCTTGTGCTTCTTCCAGCACAGCATTAGTAGATAGTGATATGTTTAAAATAGACATAAGGGTACAAAAGAAGCATATTAAGTCCTAACCCCAACCCCTGAAAATGAGCAGATATGCAATGTTCCTATCAGACAAAATAGACTCACTGGAGTTAAAAGATGGTCATTTCCTATGAATAAAACAAGTCTCAAGAATGATATGATAATTTTAGGTTTAATAGTTCTAAATATAAAATCTAATATGTATGTAGAACTTAAAAGACAATTTCTTTGAACACTATAAGAAGAAGACGACAAATCCACAGACATCCCCCCAAATACTCAGGCTTGAGTTATTGATTAAGCGGGAAAGCAGACGATGTGAACAACTGACAAGTGAGACCCAAGGGCTGCATGTAGAGTATGGCGCCACTGTGCACCCAAGCTGGCACCAATATGGCACCACCATGGCGCCACTGTGTACCCAAGGTGGAGAATGCACATTGTTTTGGAGCATACATGGAACAGGTTTGAAACCGGTCACATGCGAGCCACCGATTCTCAAATGTGGCTTCATGTTGGAATCACTGGGGTGTTTCATTGTAAAAGCAAATAACACCTGGCATTGTGATGTAGTTGGAATGGCGTATGTCCTGGGAACCAGGACTAAAATCTACCAAGGTGGTTCTAATATTCAGTCCAGGTTGTGAGCCACTGCTGCTGCTGCTGAGTCGCTTCAGTCGTGTCCGACTCTGTGTGACCCCATAGACGGCAGCCCTCCAGGCTCCCCCGTCCCTGGGATTCTCCAGGCAAGAACACTGGAGTGGGTTGCCATTTCCTTCTCCAGTGCATGAAAGTGAAAAGTGAAAGGGAAGTTGCTCAGTCGTGTCTGACCCTCAGCGACCCCTTGGACTGCAACCCACCAGGCTCCTCCGCCCATGGGATTTTCCAAGCAAGAGTACTGGAGTGGGGTGCCATTGCCTTCTCTGTGTGAACCACTGCTCTAGCTTAAAGTAGCCCCACTGATTTCGAAGCACTGAATTAGATAGGCCACCATCTCTGACCAGATTGCAATTAACTGAGAAATCAAAATCAGTGAAAAATATAACTGGAAAAAGCCATACATTTGACATTTTAAAATTACATGTCTGCACAATATATGGGACAAAAAGTAAATAAAAAGAAAATGATTAACTGTCTAGAGCTGTTTGATGACAAATGTCTGTAAATCATGGTGTGTGGAATGAAGCTCCAGCAGTAAAAAAGAGAGAAATCTACTTAGATTAGAAAAGTAAGAGACAAAATTAATGAGAAATTAAATTTAAGAACAGAGATAAAGAATAGCAGATTAAATCCCAGGAAACTAGCAGGCAAAGTGAGAGTTTCAAAAGTCAGTAGAATAGAAAATAAGCATACAATTAGAGAGGACACACAAAGCCAAGAGTTGATTGTCTGAGAAGATTAATAAAATTGACAAAACTCTTTCAAAGTTAATTAAGAAAAATAGAGAAGGAAGACACAAACAAACGATTTTAGAAATAAAAAGATGATACAGAGATTAAATTGATGATATTATGAATAAAACATGGATGCCAATAAATTTGAAGTCCTCGATTAAATGAATAAAATACCAGGAAAAAATATAACTTACCATAACTGATTCAAGAGGAAGCAGTTCTATTAACCATTAAGGAAATTGAATCAGTGGTTAAAAGTCTTTTCATAAGGAAAGCAATAGAACCAGATGATTTGAAAGGGAAGTTCTATCAAATATTTAAGGAACCAATGATTTCAGTTTATATAAACTCTTAACAGAAAATGTAAAGGAGGGAAAAATCCTCAACTCATTTTGTGAAACTGTCCTCATTTTGATGGCAAAACCAGATCAGGAACAACAAAAAAGTTAAAAAAAAAAAAAAATTACAACTCAGCCTCACTCATGAACATAGATGCAAAAACACTTAACAAAATGTATTGGCACAACAAACCCAGGAACATATCAAACATATAACACATTGTGAAGAAGTTGGGTGTATTCTAGGAATGCAAGATTGATCCTTCAGTGGAGAAAAAAATTAGTCCATGGAATTCACCATGTTAATCAAATAAAAGAGAAAACCTGTATGATAATCACAATACAGGCAGGTAATATCGTGAATAAAAATCCACACCTCTTTGTAAGAAATAAAAAATAGTCTAATTAAATTGGAATCGAAGAGAACTTTCTTTATATGACACAGGACATCTGAAAACTCCCACAGAAAATATCATATTTAATGGCTAAATACTGAAAGCAGTATGTAAGTTGGGAACAAGACAGCAAGGAGGATACAGTCATCAAAGCAGGCAGCTTTGTGTTGAAGGTGTTGCCAATAAGAAGGAAAAGAAATCAAGTATAAAGATTGAAAATAAAGAAATAAAATTCTCATTACTTAAAGGTGGCATAATAGTCTATATTAAAAAAAAAACAAACCCTCAAATCCACAAATAAATCATGAGAATTAATTAGAAAGTGAGATTGATAGACTTCCAATTCGAGAGTCCATTGCATTTCCTTAAATCAACAAAAGGTCTTAGGAAATGTAGGTAAAATCTATAGCGAATAGTTTATAAAATTTCAAAAAAATCAGTTTGATAACACATGAATAAGCCCTGTATTGAGGAAATTATAAAATTTTACTGAAAGAAAGTGAAGTTACCCAATTAAAGACATAAAGAGAAAGACTCAATACTGTTCTCCAAGTTGATGTATAGATTTGATGAATTTCCAACCTAAGTGCCAAGGGGATTTTTTTTTAAAGACAGCACACTGATTCTAAAAGATATATGAAAGAGTCAAGAAGAGTCAACCCACTTTGGAAGAAAATTAAATGGGGAAGCTTGATCTTAAAGCTTGAAGTAGAAAGCTTGATCTTTCTACTTTTCTTAAAAGTAGAAAAGCTTACTTTAAGTTATCAAAGACCCAACCAGTTATTGGTGCAGAAGTAGAAAAACAGACCTGTGGAACAGAATAGAGAGCCTGGACATTAACTCACACGTATGTGGGAACTTGGCTTACGATAAAGCGGGTGCTGAGAAACACTGTGGAAATGATTGAATTTGGTAGTTTGGGACAACTGGCGTATATCTATCTATCTATCTATCTATATATATATATATGGAAAAATACTACTTTTACTTCTCTGTTTCATACCACACACAAAAATTCAGTTCCAAGAGGATTTAGGACGTAAGTGGCAGAAAGAAAACTCGTGGGAGAATATCTTCATGACCTTTGGGGACGTTTTCTTAAACAAGATACAAAACAGAAGGGAAAAGATAAAAAGCACAAGACGGAAACGTAGGGGATAACATGAACGTGAGTACATGTATGCTCAGTCGCCAGTCATGTCCGACTCCTTGCGACCCCATGGACTGTACCCTGCCAGGCTCCTCTGTGCGTGGGATTCTCCAGGCGAGAATACTGGAGTGGGTATCCATTTCCTTCTCCAAGGGATTTTCCCGACCCAGGGATGGAACACAGATCTCCTGCATTGCAGGCAGATTCTTTACTGACTGAGCCAGGAGGGAAGCCCCTGTTTTACTGTATATACAACGTTTCATTCTGCTTATTCTGAATGGGCAAGGCTCCAGGCAGAGCCTAAGAGTGGGAAAAAATGAGAATGTAAAGACCCAACCCTATCTGTCCTCCAGGTTCCTGACCACATTCATAGTCAAATCAAGAAAATCTTTACAAATGCAAATCTGAGCTAAGCCCTCCTGTCCTTTAACCCCTGACTTCTCACAACACTTTGGAGTTGTTCCCAAACCCTCAGGGCCAGCGTGGTCCTGTGGCTGCAGCCCTCCAGCCCTGCCATCCCTCTGCAGGTCGGGGATGCAACCTTCCTTCAATTGTCTGAATGTGCTGCTAAGTCTTAGCCTTTGCTCTGTGTAGAGCGAAGGAGTCGTTTTCTTGCGAAATGATGGTCAAGTTCACCAGGGTTAATTATAGAACTAAAATGTTACATAGATATATGCTCTCCAGCAGTGTCTGGCACATAATAAGAACTTCATAAAAATTTTAGCCTTTATTAGAAGAGATTTTATGGTTCAGCTATGAGCCTGCCTGCCATTTCTCCGTTTGCTGTCCGTTTTCAAAGTGGACTCCTTTCCTTCTGAGATAGAGAATTCCGTGGGGAGAAAGGGCCTTCTGATGTTGATGCCAAATGGACCACTTGGAAGGCTGCATCCCTTGCTCCCAGTCGGATCTCTGGTATTATATACATTATCGCATGCGTGCGTGTGTGCTCAGTCACTTCAGTCGTGTGACCCTGTGGACCACAGCCCACCAGGCTCCTTTGTCCATGGGATGCTTCAGGCAAGAATACTGGAGTGGGTTGACATGCCCTCCTCCAGGGGATCTTCCCAACCCAGGGATCGAACCCATATTTCTTATGTCTCCTGCACTGGCAGGCAGGTTCTTTATCCCTAGTGCCATCTGGGAAGCCCATATACATCATTAGTCTCTTCTAAAGGTGTCAGAGCTGAGTTTCAGTTTGGAACCACCAGCTTGGCTTCCCGATTTGGAACCAGTCAATCAGATTTTTAAAAGGTGAATTTGTTGATATTTTCATTTAAATTTTTTATTTTCTATTGGGGTCTGTGGTGTTGGAGAAGACTTTGAGAGTCCCTTGGACTGCAAGGAGATCCAACCAGTCCATTCTGAAGGAGATCAGCCCTGAGATTTCTTTGGAAGGACTGATGCTAAAGTTGAAACTCCAGTACTTTGGCTACCTCATGTGAAGAGTTGACTCATTGGAAAAGACTCTGATGCTGGGAGGAATTGGGGTCAGGAGGAGAAGGGGACGACAGAGGGTGAGATGGCTGGATGGCATCACTGAATCGATGGATGTGAGTCTGAGTGAACTCCGGGAGTTGGTGATGGGCAGGGAGGCCTGGCGTGCTGTGATTCATGGGATCGCAAAGAGTCAGACACGACTGAGCGCCTGAGCTGAACTGAACTGATAGTTGATTGACGATATTGTGCTAGTTTCAGGTACAGTAAAGTGATTCAGTTATAACACATACATATATCTATTCTATTTCAGATTCCCTTTCCATATGGGTTATTACGGAATATTGAGTAGAGTTTCCTGTGCTATACAGTAGGTCCTTGTTGATTATCTGTTCTATATATAGCAGTGTGTATGCTGATATTTTTTAGGACTAGATTTCACAGCATCGGTTGAATCTCTGGCAACTGCAAAGGCCACAAGGCCAGGTAGCAGTAGTCCTGCTGGGATGAGCATGCCTCCTCCAGTGTGAGTTTTTGTTATACTCAGAAGCTTACCCACCTGGCCCTGGCAGGCCCTTGAATTTGAGACCCGTAATCCACACTCTTTTTTAGGTCTTCGGTCCTTGAAAGAAAGCTGTTATATGCCCCATCTCTTGTCTTTCCTGGTGTAAACTTCCCCATCTTCTCATCACCTGCTCTTTCTTCCCTGCTACACTGGCAACCAACCATAGACATTTTTCCTTTTCATGGATTTTATAGAGAAGCATCTTGAGGAGGTTGGGATAACAAAAACATTAACTATAAGGAGACAGTTTGTGCAATTGGGCAAGCTTTTTTGAGTTCTGCCAAAGTTAGCCGTTTGGTGTTGTTTCAGGGAGAGATATCACCTGCGCTTCAAGACAGAGGACCGTTAGGGGCTCACTGCCAGGCTGTCTCATATCTCTAAATTGAGAGGAAGCCTGTTGAAGAGGACCCCACTGTGGTCACTCCAAAGTCAGGCAAGTTCCCCTCATTGCCAGGAGAAGCAGTTCCAAGGTGTTCTTGTGCTGATCCAGGACTCCTGGCTGGATGTGGAATGGGGGTGGCAGCAGGCAGGCTTCAAGGGCACCCCTTGACTTGAGGTTTCCTCGGGGTCAGGGATTCCGACAGAACTCGCAGGTTCCAGCAGCTGATCCCAGGAGCTCAGGGTTTGGCTGCAGAGGGAACGAGTATCCATCCAGTGCGTGTCATTCTTGATTCGATTATCAACACTTCTAGTCAGAAAAGTGCTCGGGGTGGTTTTGCTGGACGAGTGATGAGACGTGAAACGGCATGATTGTCTTTGATCGTCCTTGCCGGGGAGTTTGCAGGAACAGAAATTCAAATGATGGTGAAAAGTTCATTTTCAGGAATTAATTCTTTTTTCTCTCCAACTCTTGCCAAAGGAGCACCGGCGTCATCTGGTTGCAGCCCCTTAGGCGATGCTAGACCGGTAAGGATTCAGAGTGTGCTATCGATACTTCCAGAATTTTTTTTTTTTCTTCCAGAAATTTTGACATGAAAATCAGAGCTGCCAGGGTCTGTTTCTTTTCACATTCCAGTGTCAGAGGCTGTCTGTTTAAGAATGGTATTCGGCTGCTGCGAGATCGACCAGCGACCCTGCCCCGATGAAAAGTTCTGGGGAGCGATGTTGGTGTCTGCAAAGCCCCTTTGCACACCTTTCAGGATTTTCTAAATAAATCCATGCAAGGTGGCTCCTTCTGGGGTCACGCAGTGACAGCTGTGAGCCGAGCTGTGTGACGTTCAGAACCTAGGAGTTGTCAGAAGTAAAAACATCTTTCAGTTCTACTGAAGTTAATAAGTCAACTTAAATCAGCCACATATGTGGAAACAGAAGATTTTCAAAGCAGCGCCTTCATTATAAAAAATGTGTTAAAATTAGTAACTATTTTATATCTTGCCTATTTTCCCCATCCAACCTAGTTTTTTTTTTTTAATCCAAATATAGATTTTTGCAGTATTAAGGTAGAGATGC
This sequence comes from Bison bison bison, assembly GCF_000754665.1. NCBI lineage: Eukaryota > Metazoa > Chordata > Mammalia > Artiodactyla > Bovidae > Bison > Bison bison. The sequence goes on along the minus strand of NW_011494874.1, from coordinate 6,608,278 downwards.
ACAGAGTCAGTGAGAGATGAGATCGGGGTTGAATTCCTTACCCTTAGGTAAGAAGTGCCCCCCGGATAACTTTGACAACTATGTTTTGGGGAGTGTGGCCCCCTGAAGTGGTAGCTTTCTCCCTCTCCACCTGAAGAGTCTCAGAAAAGGTTTTCTTGTCCCTCATTTCTTATCCTGGGGGCTTTCTGATTTTCATTACTTCAGCCTAGAGTCTTTGGGGAGCCGTTTTCTGGTACCTTCTCTGAACTTGGGTTTTTGTGCTGGGATTGGAGTCAGCTCCTTATGACATTTGTAGAAGGATTAATGAATATCATTCTTTATTGCCTCATGAAGTCACCTCCTTGAACTTTTTCTCAGCTGTAATGTAATTTCATGGAAACTGACAGCCTTTTTGAGACATGGACTCAAAAACCACCCTTGGGACCTGAGCTCTTAAGGCATTTTGTAGTCAGTGTAGGGACAGCTGGCTGCATTTTCCTCTTGGAAATAGCACAACTATATGCTTTTGGAGAATTGTCCCCGCCCACAGTCGGAGGTCTTGTTGGACTGTCTCGTGCCCCTCCTTCCACGTATGAATTTGTGAACCAAGGTGAGCCAATTAGATATTTACTCTCTCTCTGTCTCCCTCCCTCAACTTTGAGTTTGGGTCTCAGTGAGCCAGGATGGGGGCAGAAGTGGATGGAGTGGCTTCCTCCAGATAACAACAAGGTCATGTAGTTCCTGCTGTAGGGTCCTCAGACTACGCTGTTCCTGTCTTCTCTGAGTCTGTTCCTGCCACTGCGACAGCCACACCAGGTCCCTGCTCTCTTCCTTGTGCCTGGGGCAGGGGAGGGGTTGGGCCAGAGTGAGCCAGAGTCAAGGTCATAACTGACTTTGTGCTCACTGTGGCCCTGGCACCAGGCTGACTGCTCTGAAATCTTTCTCCCATTTGAGCTTCACCAGATCTTCCCTGGTGGCTCAGATGGTAAAGAATCCGCCTGCAATGTGGGAGACCTGGGTTCGACCCCTGAATCAGGAAGATCCCCTGGAGAAGGGAATGGCTAATCACTCCAGTATTCTTGCATGGAGAATTCCATGGACAGAGGAGCCTGGTGGGCTACAGACCATGGGGTCTCAAAGAGTCAGACACGACTGAGTGCCTTGAATAAAATAAAGAAAGAATTGTCTGTGTACGATGACAGTGAGCCTTCCATTTGCTTTTTCCATTTTAACCTAAATAGATCTATCTAAAGACACTTTTTTTGTTGTTGTTTTTGGGAAACTTACACTGATACGTAACATGTTACCAAGAACCGCTTTCTAAAGAAATAAAAGGAAGTCATTTACACATTAAAGCTGACCAGACCCAACACCTTCCTAAACCTCTCAACTTAGATATGTTTAACGTAAGAATTCCAATGGCTCCAAGATCGCCCAGGGAATCCTGAAGCACAGGCACTGCGTTTAACCCCAGGTTTGCTGTGAACACGCTTCTGTCTCATGAAAATGACCCTATCTTAAAGGATGCCCTGTGGTTTGGAATTAATCACTGAGCTGCACCAGCATGCTTAAGAGTTGGTGTTTCCTGCCCTTCAAGATTCCCAGTCTCTCCTACCTGGAAAGTAACCCCAAACCCCTCTCTCGACTCCAGGTCCCCTTCAGCTGCAGCCTTACTTTTATCTTCATTTTTATGGCCAAAGCTCTAGAAAGCACTGTCAGCACTGTATTTTTCCATTGACTCTATTGCCATCTGGCTTCCTCTGGTCTTCTTTCTTTCAAGTCATCGCTTTCTAGCGGTCATGTCTGGAATGAGAAATTTAGAGGAGGGGACCAACTAAGTGGCAGTTTTATCCCCAGCCCCCAGATAGCACCGGTGACAGCCTTTGTTAGTCCATGATAGATTCCCCTTTGGAACCCCCCCTTTTATAAGATGGATTTTATTTTTTGGCTGTGGCAGGTCTTTGTTGCTGCACGCACGCTTCCTCTGGTTGAGGCCAGCGGGGGCTGCTCTTCATTGCAGGGCGTGGGCTTTTCATTGCGGTGGCTTCTCTGTTGTTTGAAGCCCTAGTTCTAAGTGCTCAGGCTCAGTAACTATGGCACACGGGCATAGTCGCCCCACGGCATGTGGGATCTTCCCAGACCAGAGATCGAGCCCCTGTCCCCTGCATTGCAAGGTGGATTCTTAACCACTGGACCACCAGGGAAGCCCCTGGAATCCGTTTTGAGATGGCCTCCAGCAAGTAATCAGAGTAGTACAGGGATGATGCCTGTTACCATCCTTGGCTCATCCAGTCCGTGCAGTGGGAGGGCACAGACCAGCCTTCTAGAGAGAAGAAAGCAGAGGGGCCGTGCCCCAGGTGAAGAGACTGCAGAGAGAGGTGGGATCAAGGTTGACCTTGCTGCTTCCTGGAAAATGGGCTTAAGCGGGTCTGCTCTGGGCCTCAGTTTTCCTTAAAAGGGGATAAAGAACACCTCCTTTATTAGACATCATCATAAGGCCAGGCTTTCAGTTTGAACCTCACTAAGTGTTTAACTCTCTTTATCTGCAAATGAAGCAGAGTAAAAGAGCAGTTGTCACTAAGCAGCTGGTTTGCAGAGGCCGTCACAGGTCTTGTCCTGGCTTTTTTCTCTTCTGTTCATGGAACCAGGTGGATCTATGAGGCCCTGCCAGGCTGACCTATGCCAGTCCACCACACCGAGCTTGGGCTTGAAAGCTGGATGCCAGCTTATTCACTTCCAGTTATGATTCTAATTATCCAGTAAAATTTATTTGTGCATTTGCTGTGCAAGGTGTCCTCTCTTCGCCAGACACCAAATTACTGTCTACAACTGGGGATACACTTGGCCAGGAAACACAGCATCCCCGGTGCTCTGTACAGGCATTCTGTTCAGGCACTCACCTCGACTCAGGAATTCAGATCAGATGGTAGAAATGAGTTTCCAAGGGACATTCTCATCTCACCATCGGCTGAGCCCCCAAAGGGTCCATGGCTCCTTTCCAGTTCTATCTGCTTTTAAAATGTTATGAGTCATGATACAAATAATTCCTCTCCAGCAATGCCTTCAAGAAAACCTTACGTTTGAGAAAGACAAATATCATGTGATATCCCTTGTATGTGGAATCTGAAAAATAGTACCAATAAACAGAACCGAAACAGACTCACAGACACAGAAAACTTATGGTTACCAAAGGGGAAGTGGGAGAGGGATAAATGGGAGTAGAAGATTAACAGATGCACTTTACCATATATAACATAGGTGAACAACAAGGATTTACTCTATAGTACAGGGAGCTATATTTAATATGTCGTAATAACCTGTAATGGAATAGAATAAAAATATATAGCTATATACACATATGTTGTTGTTCTGTTGCTAAGTCCTGTCCCACTGTTTGTGACCCTGTGGACTGCAATGTGCCAGGAGCCTTTGTCCTCCAGTGTTTCCTGGAGTTTGCCCAGATTCATGTCCATTGAGTCAGTGAAGCTATCTAACCATCTCTTCCTCTTATAGTCTTTCCCAGCAGCAGGGTCCTTTCCAGTGAGTAGGCTGCTTGCATCAGGTGGCCAAAGTATTGAAGCTTCAGCCTCAGCATCAGTCCTTCCAATGAACATTCAAGATTGATCTCCTTTAGGATTGAGTGGTAGAGTTGATTTCAAGTTCTCAAAGCTTTTCTTATTAAGGATTTAATATCAGACAAACTTATCTACCTCTCTGAGTCTTATTTTTAAAATGGAGAAACAACCGTTCTAACCTTGTCACAATGATTAAGACTCATAAAAAACTAAGTGTTTGGCACTGAATAGGTGCCCAGTAAATGGGAACTGTGAATAACAAAATTAGAAATACCCATTTGAAAATAAATAGGACTCAGTTTAAAAGTATTATTAATATCATCGTTATTGTTATCAATATCAATAACCACAGTTGTTATCAATGCCCTGGTACACAGTAATCCCAAGAAATACATCTTGTCTCCTTTCTTCCTCTGTGGTCCTTGCTTCCAGTGGGGCCATCATCCCCCCATCAGGTGGCCCTGATTCCGGCCCCCTGCCCCCCGCCACCTCCCTGTGTCCCTGTAGTCCTGGGAGTAGAGGGCATCTGCTGACCTCTGGCTACCTTGCTTCCTCTGTTTAGTTCCTCGGCTTCTTCTCTCATCTGTAACACCAGCTCACTGTAATGCAACCCCTCTGCTTGGAGTATCCAGCTTGCTCTCTGCTTCCCTGAGTGGACCCCATCGTGCACACATCAATCTGCAAATGGCACTGGGGCTCTGTTGGCAAGGATGAGCAGGGGTGAGGCTGAGGATTTGGGTAAGAACAGTTGTTTTCCTCCCTCTCTCTTCTCTCCTTCCCTCTCTTTCTTTTCATTTTTGTTTTCTCTTTTATAAAGACGATCATATGAGAGATCCTCCAAATCTTGCTGTTTTCACAGTAAGTTCACATGAGTCTAATTCATGCCATTCTAATTCGTTTAAAAATTACTGTAAGCCGACTTCCTGGTGATACAGTGGATAGGAATCCACCTGCCAATGCAGGGGACGTGGGCTCCATCCCTGGTCTGGAAAGACTCCGCACGCGACGGGGCAACTAAGCCCATGAGTCGCAACTACTGAGGCCATCACACCTAGAGCCTGGGCTTCCACACAAGAGAAGCCCCTGCTTGCTGCAATGAGAGAAAGCCCGCGCTCAGCAAGGGAGAGTCAGTGCAACCCAAATACATACACACAGAAATAAAGCTGTGTGGCACTATATACAATAGCCAAGAGATGGAAGCAACTTAAATGTCCATTGACAAAGGAATGGATAAAGAAGATGTGGTGCATATATATTCTCAGCCATTAAAAAGAACGAAATAATACCATTTGTAGCAACAAGGATGGGCTTAGGGATTATCATATTAAGTGAAGTAAGTTAGAGACAGACAAATATTAAAGTATCACTTATATGTAAAATCTAAAATATGACGCAGATTAACTTATCTATGAAACAGAAACAGACTCATGGACAAAGAGAACAGACGGCAGTTGCCGAGGGGGAAAGGGTGGAGGAGGGATGGATTGGGAGTTTGGGAATAGCAGATACAAGCTATTCTATGTGGAATGGATAAACAACAAGGCCCAAAACTATACAGCACAGGAAACGGTATTCAATGTCCTATGATAAATGTTCAGTTCAGTCGCTCAGTCATGTCCAGCTCTTTGCGACCCCGTGGACTGCAGCACAGCAGGCTTCCCTGTCCATCAACAACTCCTGGAACTTGCTCAAACTCATGTCCATTGAGTCAGTGATGCCATCCAACCATCTCATTCTCTGTCTTCCCCTTCTCCTCCCACCTTCAATCTTTCTCAGCATCAGGGTCTTTTCAAATGAGTCAATTCTTCGTATCAGGTGGCCAGAGTACTGGAGTTTTAGCTTCAGTATCAGTCCTTCCAATGAATATTCAGGACTGATTTCCTTTAGGACTGACGGGTTGGATCTCCTTGCAGTTCAAGGGACTCTCAAGAATCTTCTCTAACACCACAGTTCAAAAGCATCAATTCTTTGGTGCCCAGCCTTCTTTATGGTCCAACTCTCATATCCATATATGACTACTGGAAAAACCATAGCTTTGACTAGACTGACCTTTGTTGGCAAAGTAATGACTCTGCTTTTTAATATGCTGTTTAGGTTCGTCATAGCTTTTCTTCCAAGGAGCAAGTGTCTTTTAATTTCATGGCTACAGTCACCATCTGCAGTGATTTTGGAGCCCCCCAAAATAAAGTCTGTCACTATTTCCACTGTGTCCCCATCTATTTGCCATGAAGTGATGGGACCGGATTCCATGATCTTAGTTTTCTGAATGTTGAGTTTTAAGCCAACTTTTTCCACTCTCCTCTTTCACTTTCATCACCCAGCAGGGGAGTCACCACAAACTCAAAGGTAGTTTTCCCAGGGGAGGACTATCCATTGTGTTCAACCCTTGCAATTTCCCCAAACATGGGAATCTCGACTGCATAATTTGCAGTGACTGGGGACTGCATTTGCGCTCTCCCCTACATTAAAACATAGCTGCATGGTATTCTACATGATGGACGTGCCGAGCACATCTGTTCATTTCACTGTTCACGGTCAGTCGGTGGTTTACAGCGTTTGGGTTTTTGCTACAACAAATAATTCAGCAGTAACCACGTGTTTATGCACATATGTCCCTGTAGGTTCACTCTCATTGCTATAGAATGCATTTCCAAAGGTGGAATTTCTGGGTCAAAGAGTATGTGTATTTTCAATTTGTCAATTAAGAAATATTTTTAAATTAAGAAACATCAGCAGATTACTTTTCCCAAAGGTTGTATTATCTATCTCCCTTTAGCAACTTATTTCCACTACTTATTCAGCACCAAAAGACCTCCGTGCTTTTATTTGGATAACTACGACTAGACTTGGCCCTAGAAATGGCTATTCAATGAATCAAGGATTTGGAGAGTGAAGAATAATAAAAGCCATGCCCAAATTTGCTGATTGAGATAAGTTTTTTTTTTTTTAATTATCTATGGGTTTGTTCTTTTTTACCCCCTGCATTCTATTAAAAGTCAGCCTTTAAAAATGGGCCTTCTCTAGACAGAAATTCTATCCTCTAATCTGGGAGGCCATGTAGGTGTCCTTGATATGTTTCATAATAAGGCACTTGAGAGGCTAATTGCTTTGTATTTATAGCCTATAGAGGTGGTTCCCACTTCAAATGAGGAGTTTCCTTGGTAATATACTGATAACCACAGGTTCTGAGAGGCTAAACTGAGACTAATGCAGGAAAATTCAAAGCTAGGCTTGCAGGGGACCCCATAAAGTCACTGAAGGGAACAGACAGACCACAGGAGAGAGACACGAGAAGCCCGGGGAGAGGGTGTGTTTCACTTGATTCCTTTGCATTCTGAGTTTTCCACAAACCTGGGGTTTAAAATCAGCACTATGGTTAAGTTTGGTATTGACCATTCTGAACTCCTGCTGTTGAAAAGCTCCGAATGTCTCTATAGGGTCTGAAAAGCAGCCCCTGATTTCTGGTCCACCCAGATCCTGCTGTCCTGTGTTGTACTATTGCCCACTTCCAACTATTCCCACGTTTCTGGGAGATTTCATCTCTCCTTCAGGACGGCTGAAATAGCTGGCCTGTCTCTCCTTGCTCTCTCTTTATCTCTCTTCAAATCTCCATTAAATTTTACTGTTAACATTAACCAGTTCTAAATCACTATGACTCACTGAATATATGTCATTCCAACACTTATGTAACTACTGTTACATTTCAAACCAACTGTTTGAAATAACAATTATATTAGTAAATACTAATAGAAAACAGGGCTTCCCTGGTGGCTCAGCAGTAAAGAGTCCACCTGCTAAGGCAGGTGATGTGGGTTCGACCCCTGGGTTGAGAAGAATCCTTGGAGAAGGAAATGGCAACCCACTCCAGTATTCTTCCCTGGGAAATCCCTTGGACAGAGGAGCCTGGCAGGCAACAGTCCATGAGGTCGCAAAGAGTAGGACAGGACTTAACAACCAAGCAACAACAGAAAACATTTTGTGCCATCTATGTTCTAAGTGCTAAGCTGGACACTTAAGACACAATACATCTGTAAGTAGGAATAATGATGTGTTTGATAGAGAATGGTCACAGAGAGGATTAGTAACTTGCCCCAAACTGCACAGGCAGTAATAAGTGGCAGATGTGGGCTTTAACTGCAAACCTTATTGGACTTTGACATCCATGCTGTCGTTAGACTGTCCCACCTCCTGGCAGTGTGCCAGGTGACACCGGCTTGTCGTCCTTTTGAAGGGCATGCACCGTCTCTGCCATGTCCCTTAGCTCTGATTCATCTTCATTCTCATCATCCCACGTGGTGAAGACTTATGTGTGCCCGGCTGGGTGAGGTGCCTTCATAGACCGGCTCATAAGCCATCTTGTATGATCCCTGGAAAGCGCGGACCCCATCTTGTGCATGAGTCCCTGCAGTTCCTGGCCCAGTGCTGAGGGTCTGGTACAGACTCAGCCCAGTTATTTCTTCTTTTCACTGAAAGCATTTGGAGCGTGCAGGGCTGCTCACCACTTTCTTACAGATCTGTTTCCCTCTCTGTGCCTGAGGCAGAGCAGACCTCCACCCTAACCATTTCACGATTAGTTACCAGTTAACCCTTTTATGGCTTTTATATCATGTGTTCACAAGTAGCTGACCCTCTTCTGGAGAACAATGAAATTATTAAATAAATTCAATGAACTAAAAAAAAAAGCAGAAAAAATAAGAAAATGAGAATAAAGGACAAAAAAAAAGTAGCAATTTTGTAGACTGAAATTCAACCATATCAGTAATTATACTGATGGTCTAAATGTAAATGGTCTAAGCACCTTCATGGGAAGAGTCGTTAATATTAAAGTATATTGATTCCATAATATATCTCTAGATTTAACAAAATCAAAATCATTCCTATTTCACAGGTAAAGAAACTGAGGCTATGAGACACTGACACTCATCTGAGGGAACTGCATCTGCACAAAAGATCATATCTATAGAACTGGGGTTCTCAACCAGGGGTGATTTGCTGCCCACCCCTAGGGATGATGTTTGGAAATATCTGGAGACATTCGTTTGTCACCACCAGGAAACTGCTCCTGGCAAATAATAGGTAGAAGCCAGCTTTGCTGCTATACATCCTACAGAGCTCAACACAGCCCCCTGCAAACTAAAATGATCGGAACCAAATGTCTATAGTGTTGAGGTCGAAAACTCTGCTGTAGAAGAAAGAACGGAGGCATATCATGTTTTCTGCTTTTGGGTATCTTAAGAGGTGGAGGTTTTCCAAAATACTCAGAGAACATTGAATGCTTGCTTTCCCTCTTGAGATGTGAAACCACAGAATTAAAAAATAACTGTTAATCATGCATGGGGTATAAGGGACAACATACACTTTCATTCTTGAAGTAAGTGAGCCTTAATTTTCTTTTTTTTTTAAATCAGGATATAGTTGATTTATGGTAATGTGTTCATTTCAGGTGTACAGCATGGTGAATTTTTTTTTTTTTTCAGATTATATTCCATTATAGGTTATTAATGAAGCTTAACTTTCAGTTGAATTTTAAAAATTATTTATTTGTTTGGCTGCACTGGGTCTTAGTTGCACACGCAGGATCTTGCATCTTCCTTGTGGCACACAGGATCTTTAGTTGCAGCACGTGAACTTTTAGCCGCGGCACATGGGATCTAGCTCTCTGACCAAGGATCAAACCTGGGTCCCCTCCATGGGAGCTCAGAGTCTAAGCCACTGGACCACCAGACAAATCCCTTGACCGAATTTTTAATAAAATTAAAAAAACAATGTGTATCTTACCTTCTTTCCCTTTTGAAGAGACCAAGGACAACAGATGGTATTATGGGATAGTATTATTATGACATGGGCTTTGTGGCTCAGTCAAGTGTCAAAGTTTGTTTCAAGTCATATGGTTCCATTCTCTAATAAGGGAAGAATTTTGAACCTGGACCTCTTTCCATTAAGATCTCCTGGTCCTATACTTATAATCAAATGAGAATTCTAAATGACTAGCTTGAGTTCTAGCTGTCAAAATTGTGTGCCATTGATGGATGGAATTATATGACATCTGGAGTTTGTTATAAAATAGACCAGCAAAAACAAAAAAGAGGTTAGAAATGAACAAGTTCAGCAAAATATTGGTACTTGTTAAAGCTGGATGATGAGTACATAGGAATTCCTTTCACTTTTCTTTCTACTTTCATGTAAGTTTTAAAATTGCCAGAAAAAGCATCTAAAAAATATATTTTATGACCATCTGCAGAGTGATAAGCAATGTCATTAGATAGAACTTGTTTCTTGCTCCATCTAGGTGGATTCACAGACAATTTCTTGAGCAAAATTCCATTCATGTGTCTAGATATCATTTAATCCAGCAGATTGTGTATCATCTCAGTATTTTCAGGGAACTTTGAAAATTAAAAGTAACCACAATACGGGTGACAGTTAAACAGATACTTCATAAAGGAGTCACTGTGAATGACAGAAGAGCCCAGGAAAATATTCTCAACATCATTAGTTATTTGGGAAATGTGATTAAACAATGAGACAGAAACCTCTATACAATGATTAGAAACTTAAAGTGAAAAAATGAAAAACTATCAAGTTTAATCAAGGATGAGGAAAAACTATAACTTTTATATTTTGGACATGGAAATTATCATTAGTAGACCTACTCTTCCCAGGTGGATCAGTCAGTAAAGAATGCAATGTGGGAGACCTGGATTCAATCCCTGGGTTGCAGAGATCCCCTGGAGGAGGGCATGACAACCCATTCCAGTATTCTTGCCTGAAGAATCCCCAAGGACAGAGGAGCCTGGCAGGTTATAGTCCATGGGGTCACAAAGAGTCAGATACAACTGAGTGACTAAGCACAGACCTACACTAGTCCATGGGGTCACAAAGAATTGGACGTGACTTAGTGACTCAACAACAACAGACCTATACTAAATAAAAAGGTTAAATAAAATCCTTGAGTTAGAAGAAAATGATTCCAGATAAAAATATGAAACTGTACTTTCTACTTTCATGTAAGTTTGAAAATTGCCAGAAAAAGCATCTAAAAAATGTATTTTATGACCATCTGCAGAGTGATAAGCAACGTCATTAGATAGAACTTGTTTCTTGCTCCATCTAGGTGGATTCACAGGCAATTTCTTGAGCAAAATTCCATTCATGTGTCTAGATATCATCTAATCCAGTAGAGGAAGTATTGGATTAAAGTAGAGGAATGAAAGGCATTGGACATTATGGGTGCTTGAATGCTATAGGTGGATGTAGAGCCACAAGAGACGCCCAAGAACACTGGAATGGGTAGCCTAGTCCCTCTCCAGCAGATCTTCCTGACCCAGGAATCAAACCGGAGTCTCCTGTATTGCAGGCGGATTCTTAACCAACTGATCTATCAGGGAAACCCCTTTAGTACTTAAACCTCTTTAAAAAGATAAGTGCTTAAAAAAATACAGTACCAATGTAGTGTGGTACCTATAACACATACAAGAGTAAAATGCATGACAATACACAAATGTCAGGAAGAGAGGAATGGAGGTTGTAAGGTTTTTATGCTCCATGGCATGATATCACATAAAGGCAGACAGTGCTAAATTAAAGATGTACATTGTAAACAGTAAAGCAACCATTAAAATAATGGTTTAATGCAGGATACAGGATGCTTGGGGCTGGTGCACTGGGATGACCCAGAGGGATGATACAGGGAGGGTGGTGGGAGGGGGCTTCAGGATGGGGAACACATGTACACCCGTGGCGGATTCATGTTGATGTATGGCAAAACCAATACAATATTGTAAATTAAAAAATAATAATAATGGTTTAAAATAAAAAATCAAAGAGTTACAGCTAATAGGCCAACAAGGAGAATAAATTAAATTATTAAATCAATTCAATGAATTCAAAATAGAAAGAGATAAAGGGACACAAGGAAAGGCAGATGCAAAATCAGTGTCAGTATTATAGATTGAAACTCAACCATACTAGAAACTACACTAAATGTAAATGGTCTAAACTCCTCTTTGGAAGACTGTTTATTATTATTAAAGAATATGTATTCCCAAAATTGACCTATAGATTTAACAAAATCTAAATCACAACAGACAGAGAAATGGATGAGCTGATCATGAAATTCATATGGAAATGGAAATAACCTAGAATAGCCCAAACAGCTTTCAAAAAGAGGAACAATATTGGTTGGCTAACATAACCTGATTTCAAGCCTTCTTATAAAACTGCAGCTATGAAGAGAGACAAATGGATCAATGGAATAGAATACAGAGTTTAGGAAGCTTAGTTTATCCACGTGCAAAAAAAAAAAAAAGAGAGACTTCAATTTATGCCTTGCATTATAACAAAAATTAACTAATGTTGGGCCATATGACATATATTATATTTTAAAACCTAAAAGTTTATAAAACTTTTAGAAGTAAAAACAGTTGTGACCTTGGATTAGGCAAAGATTTCTTAGATACAAAAACATGATTCATAAAAGAACAGATTGCCAAATATTTCAAATCCGTATCATCTGCTTCTTGGAAAAATGCTGTTAAGACAATGGAAAGTTAAGCCACAGTCTAGGAGAAACTATTGTCAAGTCATCTGATAAAGGGTTTGTACTCAGAATGTAGTAAAGAACTCTCAAAACTCAATGCTAAGAACACACAAACTCAATAAAAAATAAACAACAGATTTCAATAGACCCTTCACTGAAGAAGACATACCTGAAAAAAGGATGTGAATATATGCTAGATATCATTCATCATTAAGGAGATACAAGTTAAAACCACAGTAAGATACCAAAATACACCTATTTGCACAGCTGAAATTTAAAGGATTCATAATAAGAATATGTTATCGAGGATGTGGAGCAATCAGAATTCTCATACACTTCAAGTCGGTACAATGACTTTGAAAAACACTTTACCAGTTTCTTAAAAATCTCATCATTCACCCACTTTATGATCCAGCCATTCCACTTCTGGGTATTTGCCCAAGAGAAAGGAAAGCACATGACCAAATAAACAGACGGACATGAATGCTCACTGTGGACTTGTGTGTGTATGCGCTCAGTTGCTTCAGCTGTGTCTGACTCTTTGCGACCCTGTGGATTGTAGCCCGCCAGACTCCCCTGCCCGTGGGATTCTCCAGGCAAGACTACTGGAGTGCGTTGCCACGCCTTCCTCCAGAGAGCCTGCTCGACCCAGTGTCTTCTGCGTCTCCTGCATCACAGGCGAACTCTTTACCCGCTGAGCCACCTGGGAAGCCCCTATCTGTACTTGAATCCCAGCAATAAAAAGAATAAACTATTGATAAGCTATTTAGATGTTTTGAAATGATTATGTTGAATTTAAAAAAGAGCTAGTGCCTTTGCTGTCCACTACTACAGCATTATTAATAGGCTCTTCTCCATGTTGTTGTTGTTGTTCCGTCACTAAGTCATGTCCGACTCTTTGTGACCACATGGACTTCAGCACACCAGACTTTCCTGCCCTCCACTGTCTCCTGGAGTTTGCTCAAGGTCATACCCATTGAGTTGGTGATGCTGTCTAACCATCTCATCCTCTGCCACCCTCTTCTCCTTTGGCCTTCAATCTTTTCCAGCATCAGGGTCTTTTCCAATGAGTCAGGTCTTTGCATCAGGTGGCCAAAGTGTTGGAGCTTGAGGTTCAGCATCATCCCTTCCAATGAATACTCAGGGTTGACTTCGTTTTGGATTGACTGGTTTGATTTTGTAGTCCAAGGGACTCTCAAAAGTCTTCTGTAGCCATATAAAATTAAAAAATGTGTGTGTGGGGGGGAAGGTAAGCCAAGCAAAACAAGATTTTATATATGATTCTACTTATATAAAATTTTAGAAAATAAAAACTACTCTATAGTGGCATAAGTCATGTCTGTTCTTGCCTTGGGTAGGCAGTGAGGAAGAGCTTACCAAGGGGCACAAGAGTCTTAGGGTGATGGATATGTTCATTACCTTGATTATGGAAAATAGTCTCAGGAGTGTGTGTATATCTAAAAATGTATCAAAATATCTTTTAAATATGTTGTTTATTGCATGTCAATTAAGCTCCAATAACACTGTGTAAGCTTTTTTAACAGTTTGCTCATTTCACTTTATGTAAATTTCACTTATAAAAAAAAGCAAAAGCAAAGGTTGATCTTGAGTTAAGGATAGGCATGATACAGTGTTTATGGGTAAAGTGTTCTGATGTCTGCAATTTATTTTGAAATGCAGCAGCAACAAGAAAATGGACAAATGGATGGGTAAATGGGTGGATAAATGGATAGATGTGTAATAACACACACAGACTTTTTTCTTTTTCCTGATGCAGATTTTCATATCAGTTTATTTCTGTATCAAGCCCACCACAGAGACTTCTGGTAGATGCTGCCAGCCTGTTTCCTTAGCCCAGTGTCCATCATGCTTCCCAACTGGAAGGTTTTCTAAGGTTTTCTGATTCTTCCTCGTTTTTACCCTTCTCACTGGCCACTAAGGAAATCCCAGCTGCTTATCCTTGGAAGGTCACAGCCACAAAGAGCATGTGTTTCATTAATCCATATGTGAGCTACAGCGGAAAAGTGTTCATCGCTGAGATTTACCTTATCCTCTAAATCTCTCACTAATGGGTTCTATATGAATGTTCTATTAGTTGCCTTGGGTTGTCATCACGAACCAGTATAGATTGAGGAGCTTAAACAACAGAGAAGTATTTTCTCATGGTTCTGAAGGCATGGAGGTCCAAGATCAAGGTGTTAGCAGGCCTGGTTTCTCCCAAGGCCTCCTCTTAGTTTGCAGATGTCACCTCTTGCTGCCTTTTCACCTGTGCTTGAATCCCTGGTGTCTCTCTGCACCCTAATGTCCTGTTCTTGTAAAGATACCTATCAGATTGAACTAGGACAGACTCTAATGGCCTCATTGCAACTTAATTATCTCTTTGTAAAGCTTAGGTCCAAATACAATTACATTCTGAGGTACTGAAACCAAGCAGGACCCTATGGAGAAGACTCTCAAGAGCCCCTTGGACTGCAAAGAGAACAAGTCAGTCAATCCTAAAGGAAATCATCCCTGAATGTTCATTAGAAGCACTGCTACTGAACCTCCAATACTTTGGCCACCTGATGCAAAGAGCTGACTCATTAGAAAAGACCCTGAATCTGGGAAAGACTGAAGGCAAAATGAGAAGGGAGTGGCAAAGGATGAGATGATTAGGTAGCATCACCAACTTAATGGGCATGAATCTAAGCAAACCAATGTACAGTGAGGCCAAACAAACCAAACCACTGGCATTTGGAGCAGAGGAAGATTTATTGCAGGGCCAAGCTTACGGAGAATTGGTGGCTCGTGCTCAAAAACCCCAAACTCTCTGGTGGTTTTGAAACAGGAGATGATCTCAGTTAAAAGACTGTGGGTCAATCCCAATATGATTAGCTAAAGAATTAGTTAAACAGTTTCATTTTGTTCAGAGCTTTCATGCGGGCTGCATCTCTTGCCTGGACCCCTCCACTCCTACCATCTAACCTGCCCTATTAGCACGAGGAAATTCCTGGGAAATAATATCTCTTGACCATCTCACCCCTCTCATGCAGACTAGGTCAGACCCCCAGATATACACTTACTTTACTGTATATACACGTGCTGTGTCTTTCCTTATTCTTCTTTTCAAGGTTGTTATTCATTCTACAGTTGTGTGTTGGGAGCCTTTCTCCTCTCCTATACCGCCGACACCATAAAAGCAGGGGAAGCATTCAACACGTTCATTGTTGGAAGCCACTGGTGAACCTAATCGCTCACCAATGCATCACACATACTAAGTGCTCAATAAGTATTTGTTGAATGAATGAAAAAAACCATGGAAACCTATAAATCAATGGATCCTTCCCTGTTTGCCACCATTTACAGATGATCCCTTCTGCTCACCCTTTGATCATCTTATTCCCAACTTGAAGTTTCATCAGTCGGATGGTTGGAAATGAGGAAGGGGACCGATGAGTCATTTGCGGAGCGGAGCGGCTGTAGTTAAGGTCGAGCAGGATGGGGAGGGAGGGGAGTGGGCAGAACACAAGGCTGACCACTGAGCCTGTGCTGCATTGGTTACTTTTGATGGATATTCCTCACGGCTGCACCGCCCCATTCATTAGCAGGGGTAGGTGAGGGTTGGATGTAATTTTAAACAACAGTTTGAAGCATTACTATTCTGGTCCTGAAACAGCTTAAATATTTTATGAGTTTTTAAGATTGGGAGAAATTAAGGCAAGTATGTAATCTTGCTCTGTGTGTGTATAAATATATACACATATGAAATTTAAATATACTCACACAAAATCTTATTGTAGAGAATCTCATAAATCTAAAAAAGATAGGGAGGCTAAAAAAAACCCTACCCATATGTAAACATAATATGAAAATATATTCAGTGTTAATTTCAGAATTTATTGCAATCTGCACTACATCTTTAACAATTGCACATACACTCTCCCGAGAGCGAGAGTGAATTTTTTAAAAATGAAATATTTTGCATAAAATATTTTGATATTTAAAAAAACCAATATAACTTTTAAAAAACCATAAAAGAAATGTCTAGCAGGAGTTGTGAGGGAACAGTTTTTAAGGGGAAAAAAGTCATTTCGCTATAGTTTTTATCCTCTGAAATTGGGACCAATGTACTAGATAATTACGTACTTTGGGATCATTAAGGGGCTTTTAGCAAATAATTTATCTAGTGTTCAAATGGGAATGTAAATAAATGAGTAATTTTTCCTTGTTAATTATAATTCTTGTGAATTACAATGTCTAGGCACCTCTCCAGGACCACAAATCCACCCATGAGTCAGAAAATGCCACCAACAATGTTGATGTTGCATTTGATAAAGTTTTTTTTTTTTTTTTCATGAGTAATCATTATCTTCAATTTTAGACTATTCCAGAAATAAAAACTGACAATAAAGGTAACTTCGGTTTCATTCCATTTCTTGTATGCATTTTATGGGTTATAATATGTTTCTATATCTCAATGAAGCAATTTATAGCAGAGGTGTTACTTTTTATTAAGTTCATATTATGCATATTTTACTGCAGCTTGTTACAGTCAAACATCTTCTAAAAGATTAACTCGAGAGTCAGTTCCTGCTTCTGCCAAAATGAAAAACAAAGAGAGTACGTTTCAATGTGACTTAGGCTAAAAAATTCTATCAACTATAAATGTTAGAACAATTGCGATTTAGATCTTATTTAAGGTTTCAAAGCATTTTGCCACCGATTTAGTTTGATTACCATATCATCCGGTTATGTGCATTAGAAAATGCCTCTGTGATGTGGCTTCCGCAAATGATCCTGTGACATATGCACCCCTTTTCCTTTAAAAACCAAATGCAATTCACAGAAGAGGCTTATGGATTTGCAATTAAAATAGGAGTGTTGCCTGAAACCAGGGAGGGTGCAGCCTGACCTTCCATTTGTATATTGTAGCAGATCCTAATAGTATACTTGCACGTGTACACTTTTTTTTTTCAGATTCTAAGGAAAACAATTTGCAAGTGCAAACAGGGTAAGTGGTCTCAGGTTTTCGAGGCTCTGAACGGTTTATAAATGCTAATTTTGTAAAGGGTACTCAGAGAATTCTTCATGCAGGGGAGGGGGAGAGCTAAGGATGCTCTCTGCACCCACTTAATGAGAGTTGAGGTATCAGAAATCCCAAAGATTAAAACTGTAGCATCAGCTCCTGTTTGGGGAGTGTCTATGATGTGCTCAGCACCTTCTCTGTTCAGTCTCCGTTCCCAGCAAAAGTTTGGCAAGATCGGTGGCATTACCATTTTCACTAAGAGGAAAGGTGGCTTGCTCAAGGCCACACAGCAAATGAGAGGTGAAGTAGAGATATCAAACCAGTCAATTCTAAAGGAAATCAACCCTGAATATTCATTGGAAGGACTGATGCTGAAGCTGAAGCTCTAATACAAATGCAAAGAGCTGACTCATTGAAAAAGACCCTGATGCTGGGAAAGATTGAGGGCAGAAGAAGAGGGCAACAGACGATGAGGTGGTTGGATGGCATGACCAACTCAGTGAATGTGAGTTTGAGCAAAGTCCAGAAGATAATAGAGGATAGAGAAGCCTGACATGCTGTGGTCCATGGGGTTGCAAAGAGTCGGACATGACTGAGCAACTGAACAACAACAAGAGACACAGATCCAGGCCAAGCTGGCTGCCAAGCTGGGCTCTTCTCACCCCCACCTCCACTTTCAGCACAGGCAGTTTGCTGGAGGAATTAAAGAAGTCTGTGGCCAGTGCTTGATTTCCCCAACTGGTACAGTGGTAAAGAATCTGCCTGCCAGTGCAGGAGACACAAGAGACATGGGTTAGATCCCTGGGTCTGGAAGACCCCCTGAGTATAAAATGGCAACCCACTCCAGTATTCTTGCCTGGAAAATGCCATGGACAGAGGTGTCTGGTGGGCTACAGTCCCTGGGGCTGCAAAGAGTAGGACACAACTTAGCAACTAAGCACAGCACAGCACATGACCAGGTACTCTTCCTAGGCTGTGTAGCCTTATTGCTATAATTACCTCCATTTTGCAGGTGAATCACCAATGATGTAAGTATCCATTTATCCCTCCACGCATCCATCTACCCATCCTTTCCTCCATCCATCCAACTGCATCCATCCATTCATTTATACATTCCTTCCTCCACCCTCTACCTATCATCCAGATAGTCTAGGGGTTTAGACTATAGTGGAGGGAAAGGTAGACAAATGGAGTCAGAAGACCTGGGTTCAAATCCCAGTTCCACCACTGATATGCCTCAGACAAATCAGTCAGCCTCTGAGAGCCCACGTCACTGCTTGGGAAAAACAAAACCTGTACATCCCTTGCAGGGTTTGTACTAGGATTGCATGAGGGTGCCCAGGTAGATGCTCACTACATGCTAGCTCCTTCCCTCTCCTTTCAGTGAAGGAGGTAATTCACGTTATACAGAAAGGTAGACAGTCTGTGGGATAGAAACAAGTAAGGCACCATGTTGAGAGAGGAGGGAGGGATTCCTTTGGACTGACTGAAGCAGGGAAGGCTTCCAAGTAGAAGCTGGGCTTGGCACCTAGTTTGGCTTGCAGAGTCAAGAGCAGTAACAGCCAAGAAACGGAGACGGGAAAGCACAGGCTGTAGGGTGGTGGGAAAGCATGGGGAACAGAACCAAGTGAGGGTGGAGAGGATAGCTTTGGACAGATAACAAAGGGCTTGCAGGCTGTACTAAAATGGTTTTACTTGACCCCAAAGGCATTCAGATGAGTCATTTAAGGCTGTGAGAGGACAAGTAGAAAGACTAGGAGGTGGGCTGCATGTGAAGCAGCACTGCATTTATTCATTCCTCCACCCATCAACTACTCATCCATTCTTCTACCCACCCATCTATCCATCCATTCCTCCACCCATCCATCTATCCATCCATTCCTCCACCCATCCATCTATCCATCCATGCCTCCATCTACCCATCCATGCGTCCACCCATCCATCTATCCATCCATACCTCCACCCATCCATCCATCCATCCACTCATCCATCCATCTATCCATCCATGCCTGCATCTATCCATCCATCCATTGACCCATCCATCTATCCATCCATGCCTCCACCCATCCATCTATCCATCCATGCGTCCACCCATCCATCTACCCATCATCCCTCCACCCATCCATCCATCCCTCCACCCATCCATCTATCCATCCATTCCTCCACTCATCCATCTACCCATCATCCCTCCACCCATCCATCTATCCATCCATGCCTCCATCTATCCATCCATCCATCCATTCTTCCACCCATCCAGCTATCCATCCATGCCTCACCCATCCATCCATCCATCCATTCCTCCATCTATTCATCATCCATCCATCCATCCATGCCTTCATCTGTCCATTCATCCATCCATGCTTCCACCCATCCATCTACCCATCATCCCTCCATCCATCCATCCCTCTCTCCATTCATCTGCATACATTCATTCATTTATAAATTCAATTATCCACCCTCTGTTTGCCTATCATCCATCTAACTCTCTACCAGCCCATCCCTCCACCACCCACCTACCTGCTTTTCCTTGCTTTGTTCCTTCCTTCCTTCTTTCCACCCACTCACCCATCTACCCACCCATCCATCCATCCGTCCAGCCATCCATTTATCCATGTGTGCACCCATCATCCATTCATTAATTCCTTCCTTCTTTCTTTCCTTTTATCTATTTATCCCTCCACCTGCTCTTCCATCCATCCATCTACCTCTTCATCCATTCAGCCATCCATTCTTCCATCCTTTCATCTAGCTATCTATTCTCTCTTTACAAAACCCCAGACAGAAAACTATAAGGATTTTGAAGATATATTCTCCTCCCTCCCTTTGTGGTAGTAACACAGCTCTTGTCACTACTATTACTACTAATACAACCTTTAGTACCTACTCCTTGTGGCATTAGAGTCTTCTGCTTCTATAGAACTCATTTTTTGTACTGTTTTATTTGAGCCTCACAGTAGTCACTTCAGGTAGTCAGTACAGGTGTGTGTGTGTGTGTGTGTATGTATGTGTGTGTTTATGTTACTCGCTCAGCCGTGTCTGACTCTTTGTGATTCCATGGACTGTAGCCTTCCAGGCTCCTCTGTCCATCGAAATTTCCAGGCAAGAACACTGGAGTGGGTCACCATTCCCTTCTCAAGGGGATCTTCCCAACTCAGGGATTGAACCCACATCTCCTGCATTACAGGCAGATTCTTTACCATGTAAGTCACCAGGAAAGCCCCAGGACAGGTATATTCACCTCAATTACAGATCGGGGCACAATTCATCACACTAACGAGGGCTATAGGAGGCATAACAAGAACTTGAAATGTGATTTTCTGGTTCGGGATTTTTCTGCTTTAGCTCATGCCTTACTTACCTCCCAACAGTACTGGCCCATCAGGCTCAGGTAGAGGGCCTCCTTGCAAGTTTGAGGCCAATGGGGTGGCCGCTGAAGGGCCATCTCCGGTTCTGAGCCTCTACTCATGAATGGGAAGATGGCTGCTTATCATGCAAATGTACACGGCGTCTGAATGCTGTGTGCAAAGAAATGTCCCCATTCATGGAGTAGGAGACAGCTGGAAGTAATCTCAAATGCATTATGCATTGTGATTGCATTGGCAGAGGGCTAAGAAATGTTAAAGTTTTGTTACAATAATAATAACCATTGTGACAATACGATTTGTTTTACTGACGCCCATTTTTTGGCAACTCTGTCGTTATAAACACAGCATGTGACTATACTTTAATGAGACTGCATAAATGTATGCATGTTTATGAGGATATATTCGTCAAGCCATTCTAGGTCCCCAGTTTCTGGGGCACTTCTCTCTCCACAACTGGCAGCCCTGTGATCTCCAGCTGCCCGCCTGGTGTGGTCCTGGTATACAAGGTCATGCCCATCCTAATGGAAGTGTTCTGATCCAAGGGGTGGGGCTGTGTTTGCATCCTGGCTACACGTTAGAATCACTGCCTATTCTTTTAAAAAGGATCTGCTCTTGAGCAGTGCTCCAGACAAGTTAGAAGAGCTTCTCTAGGAATAAGGAACTGAACTGAGAACGTTTTTGAAAATTTCTGTTAATTCTAAAGTGTGGTCAAGTCGAAGAACTACTGCCTCTTAGCTCAGCGCTTCTCAGCCTGTCGTGTGTGTGCATGGCTCACCCTGGGGTCTGTTTAAAATATAGATTCTGAATCAGTAGGTCTGGGATGGGGAAGGGGCAGGAAGAGGAAAGGAGACAGAGGGCCAGGACAACCTTGCATTTCTAATAAGGTCCCAGGATGCTAAG
>NW_011494874.1:6571758-6586815 GCF_000754665.1 Bison bison bison | reverse complement strand
AATAAGGTCCCAGGATGCTAAGGCAGTTGGATTCTGGACCACTGTTTTGGATAGCAAGGCTCTTATCACAGCCATATGGACCTGCATGTGGGGTTTTCTGTGAAACCCAGCCCTGACTTAAACTTGATTAACATTCTCTGGTCTCAATT
Organism: Bison bison bison; assembly: GCF_000754665.1. NCBI lineage: Eukaryota > Metazoa > Chordata > Mammalia > Artiodactyla > Bovidae > Bison > Bison bison. The sequence continues at coordinate 6,586,666 of NW_011494874.1, read as the reverse complement.
TTTTAAACACACCTTAGGAACTGACTAATGGAAATTATAGCTGAGGCTGACATTGTCAACATTGGAAACACCATGCAGAAAATACCATAAGAGACAGGAGGTGGGCACACATTCTGATTTTGCACAAAGAACAGGTCAGACAAGTGTCTGGCAAAATCAGGAAGGCATTATTTAACAGATGGTTGGTGACACATGGGAAGGGAAGAGGTGGTCGCCAAGACTCAGTTCAGGGTTTTCATTAATCAGGAGTTATGGGCTTTCCTCGGACAGGGAGGCCATTGGAAGCCTACTGTCCTTTTATCTACCTTAAAGAAATATCACAAGAAGGACTACGTTTATCGTGGTTTTCTGCAAAGCGTGACACAAGCATCAAATGTGAATGATTGGCTTGAACTTGCCTGCTTGTCGGCATCATCTCAGTAAATTGTCAGAGCACCCGTCTCTTAGGGAGCAAGGGGTCAATTTCAAGAACGGGGAAACTGAGGCTTAGAGAGACATAAATACAGACACTTTATCTGAGTTGCATAGGTGAGAGGGCTGGAATTCAGACTCAGGTCGGGGTCTTGCCTAGTGGTCCAGTGGTTAGGAATCTACCTGCTAATGCAGGGAACATGGGTTCGATTCCCTGGTTCCAGAAGACTCCACCTGCCAGGGGACAACTAAGCCCGTGTGTCACAGCTACTGAAGCTCATGCGCCCTGGAGCCCGTGATCTGCAGAAAGAGAGGCCCCCACAGTGAGAACCTGTGCACTGCAGCTAGAAAGTATACCCCCTCGCCGCAACTAGAGAAAGCCCAAGCACAGAATCAAAGGCCCAGCACAGCCAAAATAAAATAAATAAGTGAATTAAAAAGAAACTCAGACGTGTCTGATCCAGGCTCTACTTGCCTTCCCAGTCTGCCCCATGGCCAGCTGGGGTCAGAACTTTGACTGAACTGGACAAAGCAGGCCTTCCATGGAAGAACCGGCTGCTGCATGTGTAAGGAGAGCCCTGCTCTTGGAAGAGGATGAGCAGGGTGCAGCACCCCACGGAGGGGAATGACGCAGGGAGAAAAGCAAGACCTATTATGTAGAACTGCTGCAAAGAATTAGGTGAGAAACTGTTTGCAAGGCACTCAGCAGGGTTCCTGACACGTGTAGGCTCTCCCCATGTCACAGTTGAGGTTGCTTTTGTAAGTTAGATAAACATGGTAGCTTAGCTGGTAAGAATCTGGCTGCAATGCAGGAGACCTCAGTTTGATTACTGGGTCGGGAAGGTCCCCCGGAGGAGGGATAGGCTACCCACTCCAATATTCTTGGGCTTCCCTGATGGTTCAGACAGTAAAGAATCTGCCTGCAATGCGGGAGACCTGGATTCAAATCCAGGGCTGGGAAGATGCCCTGGAGGAGGGCAAGGTAACCCACTCCAGTATTCTTGCTTGGAGAATCCCCATGGACAGAGGAGCCTGGAGGGCTACAGTCCACGGAGTCACAAAGAATTGGACACGACTGAGCTACTAAACACAGCACAGCTCAGATAAACCTGATTGGCACGATTCCTTCCAACTCCAATTGCCCTGTAATCCTTGGCTTTTCAGACGCTGGACACAGTACTGCTGCTGTTCCTTTGCTGAATCTTTGCTGATTCCACCCTGTCACCCTTTCTTCTTCTCTCTGCCTCTCCCAATCACTGGCTTCATCCAAGGGCTGAATACAGCCATTCAGCCTTTTCCTGAAGCAGCCTAGTTCATTTCTCGAGTCACTAAATTTGAAAGAGTTTATCCTTTCCAGTAGTCATGTATGGATGTGAGAGCTGAATCATAAAGAAAGCTGAGCACTGAAGAATTGATGCTTTTGAGCTGTGGTGTTGGAGAAGAGTCTTAAGAATCCCTGGACTGCAAGGAGATCAAGCCAGTCGATCCTAAAGGAAATCAACCCTGAACATTCATTGGATGAACTGATGCTGAGGTTGAAGCTCCAATACTTTGGCCACCTGATGGGAACAGTCAACTACTTGGAAAAGACCCTGATGCTGTAAAAGATTGAGGGCAGGAGGAGAAGAGGGTGACAGAGGATGAGATGGTTGGATGGCATCACTGACTCGATGGACATGAGTTTGAGCAAGCTCTAAGAGATGGTGAAGAACAGAGAAGCCTGGTGTGCTGCAGTTCATGGGGTCACAAAGAGTCAGACATGACTTAGCCACTGAAAAACAACAAATCCTTGTCACAACAACCCACTTACTACTCAGTTATGTTCTTCAGAAGGTATGGTTCTGCCATCATTTCTTGGGTGTTTGTTGCATCTTCTTGAACGACTCATCAGCATCTTTTGGGCAAATGACCCAGGCGATCACGGCTCTCAAGTTCTGTGGATGGATTCCTGTTTCAGGGGATTTAAAACTTTTGGATGATTTTTAAAGGTCCACGTTTCAACACAAAGTCTTTATACCAGCAGATGATGAACATTTTCCTAAAAGGATAGAGGAAATTGACAACCACAAAGCTCCCGTTACATGTTGTTAACAGATCCTGGATCAGATTATTTTAAAAACATCTCTGTGTTTCAAGATCCCCGAAGACAATCAGCTGAACCATGGTGTTTTAGCCTGATGCTGTCTGTTCCTCACAGAGTCGGGGTGGGAGGGTTGGGGGAGCTGCAGGAGCCTCCACAATTCAGATTTTCATATTTACAGCTTCAAGACACAGCACAAACAAAACACAGCTGGCAACACCATGCATCGCCGCCACACCCTGTAAGGTGACGTGTGTTGCTCTGCGCCTGCTGTCTGGGCATCACGTCTGGAACAATTTCTACCACACGTCACATCAGATGTTCTCACACTTTAGTAACGGACACTTCTATCAGGAACGAAAATTGCCACATGTGGCTTGAAAACTTACATCTTTAAAGTGGACGGCCGCCAGAGGCTTCGTTGTGCCCTTAAGAACACGGTCCTCACTCAAAGGTTTTCCGGTCTATCTATCCAGGTTCCAGGGAAACGAGCATCCAGACAAGCCAGCCATGGTCACTTGTGTTTAAGGTTCAGTTAAAAATCTGTGCCTCGGGCGTCTTTTGTTTTTGTCACAGTAGCTGCAAGCCCACTTAAATTGGTTGACTGTCAGATGCACTTTGGGTGGCTTTAAAAAGCATTTTACAACAAGTGTGGCCATCATCAGCGTCAAGGAGAGGGCTCATCACACCGGGGATATGAAAGTGCTTTCTTATTTAAAACACTCTACCAGGGTTTCTCGGCCTGCATTGTGAGATACTGATATATTAAACTGAAACTGACAAAATATATCAAGTTGTGCTAAATTGCATTTCAACTGCTAAGTGATCCTAGTGGAAGTGGACACAGGAGGTTTAAGTAAAAATCATGGGGAAAGATTGACATTTATGGGACAATTTTGAATGATGAGAATGCACTCCCATCCTTTCTTTTTTTCCTCTGCAAAATAGGAGAAGAGCATCATCACTTGACCTTCGTGGGTGGGCACAGATGCAGGTGGTGCTTCGTAGGCATCCAGACACTGTGTGTGCATGAGAGCGTGCTCAGTCGCTTCAGTCGTGTCCAACTCTTTGAGATCCTATGAACTGCAGCCCGCCAACCTCCTCTGTCCTTGGGATTCTCCAGACAAGAATACTGGAGTGGGTTGCTATGCCCTCGGTATGGGCCAGACACGGTACTGTGCTGCTGTAGATGCTGGGGATTGAGATGTGCTTTTGGTCCTGTAGGCTGCTGAGGACACTCCTTGCTCTCAGAAGAGTGATGTGACTTGTCTGTCACTTCAGCAAGTGGCCTGTGACAGTCAGAATGCTTAGACTATACTGCAGTGACAAATAACCCCCGAATCTCAGTGCCCTAACAAAGGTTCATTCCTCATCAGCACTTAGGGTTGCTAGACTTAGCCAATAAAAACACAGGATGCCCAATTAAATTTGAATTTCAGAAAAATAACAAGCACATTTTTTAGTATAAATATGCCAAATATGCCCTAAGATTGAGGGCAGGAGGAGAAGTGGGTGACAGAGGATGATATGGTTGGATGGCATCACTGACTCAACGGACATGAGTTTAAGCAAACTCTAGGAGACAGTGAAGGACAGGGAAGCCTGGTGTGCTGTAGTCCATGGGGTTGCAAAGAGTCGGATGAGACTGAGCAACTGAACAACAAAATATTGTAAACGGCATGTTTATGTGAAATTCAAATTTAACTGGACATCCTGTATCTTTCTGAGCAGGCCGACTCCCACTGTATATCCACTGTGGTCTGCTGGGGCTTCTGCTCACCTGGGTACCAGATAAGAAGAGAGTTCCAAAAGATCTCACATTGGTAACTCAATGCCCCAGCCAGAAGAGAAAGCATATTGTCTTGCTTGTAACTCATTGGCCAGGACTGGTCATGTGAGTTTGCCCAGGAACAAGGAGTCCAGGAAGTACAGCCCTGTGGTGTGCTGGAAAATAGAAGTGAAATCACAGTGACACAGGGTCAGCCTGGAAGGTCAGCCTAGCAGGAAGGAAGGGGAGGGCCCTCTGGTAGCATAGATGGTGCCTCAGTCCATTAAGGCTGCTCTAACCAAACACCAGAGACTGGGGGGCATAAAAACAGCAGAAATTTATTTCTCACAGTTCTGCAGGCTGGAAATCCAAGATCAGAGTGCCAGTGTGGCTGGGTTCTGGTGACGACCTTCTTCCAGTTTCCAAATTGCCAACTTTGTGTCCACACAGGGCAGAGAGGAGAAGCAAACTCTCTAATGACTCTTAGAAGGGCACTAGTCTCATCCTGCCGGCCCCACCCTCATGACCTCAGTTCAGTTCAGTTCAGTTCAGTCGTTCAGTCATGTCCAACTCTTTGCAACCCATGAATCGCAGCATGCCAGGCCTCCCTGTCCATCACCATCTCCCGGAGTTCACTCAGACTCACGTCCATCAAGTCAATGATGCCATCCAGACATCTCATCCTCTGTCATCCCCTTCTCCTTCTGCCCTCAATCCCTCCCAGCATCAGAGTCTTTTGCAATGAGTCAACTCTTCTCATGAGGTGGCCAAAGTACTGGAGTTTCAGCTTCAGCATCAGTCCTTCCAAAGAAATTCCAGGGCTGATCTCCTTCAGAATGGACTAGTTGGATGTCCTTGCAGTTCAAGGGACTCTCAAGAGTCTTCTCCAACACCACAGTTCAAAAGCATCAATTCTTCGGCGCTCATGACCTCACCAAACCCTAATCACCTCCGAAATACCCCACCTCTTAATATCATCACAATGGCAGGGGCAGGATAGGGTTTCAACATGTGAATTTGGGGGAGACTTAAACATTCAGAGGGACTTTCCTCATAGCTCAATTGGTAAAGAATCCACCTGCAATGCAGGAGACCCCAGTTCAATTTCTGGGTGGAGAAGATCCCCTGGAGAAGGGATAGGCTACCCACTCCAGTATTCTGGCCTGGAGATGTCCATGGACTATACAGTCCTTGGGGTCGCAGAGAGTCAGACACGACTGAGCGACTTTCACTTTCAAACATTCAGTTCAAATTCTCTCTTTGACCCTGTCCATTGATGTCAGCAGAAAAATGCCCCCCTCCCCAAAGATCTCTCCATCCTAACTCCTAATACCTGTGACTATGTTACCTTGCTTGACAAAAGGGAATTTGCAGGTGTGATGAAGCTAAGGCTCTTGAAATGGGAGCTGATGGTGGACCATCCCAGAGGACCCAATGTCATCACAAAGGTCCTTAGAAGAGGGAAGCAGGAGGATTAGAATCAGAAAGTGTGTGCTCATGGAAAGAGAGACTGATGCAGGCCACCTCAGGAAGCTGGAAAAGGCAAGGACCAGATCTTTGCATACAGCCCCTAGAAGGGATGCAGCTCTGCCAACACCTTGACTTAAGTCTTATAAGACTCTCCGTGAACTTCTGACCTCCAGAACTTTAAGAGAGAATAGATTTACGCTGTTTATAGTCCCTTGGACTGCAAGGAGAGCAAATGAGTCAATCCTAAAGGAAATCAACCCTGAATATTCATTGGAAGGACTGATGCTGAAGCTGAAGCTCCAAAACTTTGGCCACCTGATGCGAAGAGCTGACTCATTGGAAAAGGCCCTGATGCTGGGAAAGACTGAGGGCAGGAGAAGGGGGCAACAGAGGATGAGATGATTGGATGGTATCACCAACTCTGGGAGATAGGGAAGGACAGAAAAGCCGGGCGTAATGTAGTCCGTGGGGTCGCAAAGAGTTGGACACGACTGAGGGACTGAACAACGACAGCAGAGTCACTAAGTTGGTGGTAATTTATTACAATAGGCACAGGAAACCCATTCATGCATGGAGAGAAATCAGGGAGCAGCTCCTGGGGGCAGATTTCTTAAAATGCGGCCCCCACAGCAATGACATTGGGCACAGAGCCGGGAAGCAAGGAACCAGGCAGAGTAACTGTGATCTGATCCTAGAACATGGTCCTCCTCTGACTGAGAAATGGACAGGGTATGGAAGATGGAGGGTCATGGGTTCAGAGGCCGGACCCTACCTGCTGGGCTGATTTGATGTTCCTTGTAGTATCTGTATTTATTTTCCTACACACTATATAGAAAAGTTCAGTTTTAATAGAACCTTCCAGAAGCTTTGTATTCATGTTTTGTCTAAAGTGCTGCAGAGCAGACGTGTGCTCAGGGGCCATTGCAATTGTAATGATGAATTAAAGTGAAAGTCACTCAGTCGCATCCGACTCTTTGTGACCCTGTGGACTACAGTCCATGGAATTCTCCAGGCCAGAACACTGGAGTGGGTAGCCTTTCTCTTCTCCAGGGGGTCTTCCCAACTCAGGGATCAAACCCAGGTCTCCCACATTGCAGGTCCACTAAAGGACAAAAGGATACTCAGATAGGATATCTGGGGCCTCTTGACTGACCACCATCATCCTAGATTTTGAAATCTGAGTTAATGACGAGCAATGTATCATTTTCTCATAGTATTATTTTTGAGAGAAAAGCATAGAGTGGAAATAACATTTGACTTTCAGAATCATCGTGAATGATTGCTGTGTGAACTACCTTCTCCTGTGGTTCCCTGCCCAAAGCCAGAGAGACACAAAATTGAATAAGGACATGACAGGGAGTTATGGTGCTTGGAACAAATATTTGGCATGGCATAAATATTTCATGAGTAAGTGAATGCATGAAAAGCTCTTAAATGATTTTCATAAACTTTTATATCTCGGTTGAGTTTTTATGTGTCTAAATTTATCGGTAAATGGGAGGTGAAGGAACACTGGTGTATTTGATTTTCCATCATTGTTCAGAGTAAGTCACCCCTACCTCATTATGATATAGACTCAACTGACCATGGATGATATCCTGAATGGTCCAGTTTTATTGTGCAGAGTTCTTACTAGGTCCATGCAAATTTTATTTTATTTTAAATTTTTATTGGAGTATGGTTGCTTTACAATGTATGTTAGTTTCTGCTGTACAGCAATGTGAATCAGCTATACAAATACATCTATCCCCTCTTTTTTGGATTTCCATCCCATTCAGATCACCACAGAGCACTGAGTAGAGCTCCCTGTGCTAGACAGTAGGTTCTCCTTCCATGCAAATTTTAGAATTCGAATGCCATGCTTTGACCTCTGGTGGCCTTACTTTCATATTCTTGGTTTGAGATTAGTTTTGTCTTCTTTTAATTTTATTTTTTCCCTTTGTATCCCAGATCACCATTAAATTGCTCTTTCACTCGGAGCCAGAGCAGGGTGGGGGGATGAAATGGGAAGTTGATCTTGTTGCTTGTCTTACAGGCTCCATCTAAAGTGCTCTGGGGAACGTCCTCCAGGAGCAAAACTGCTGAGCGAGAGGTGGTGCCTGCAGGTGGACGTGATGGGGGAAGGGTGGGAGAAAGGGCCGGTCAGCAAGCCAAAGGGGAGTCATCAGGGCCTCTGCTGGAAAAGATGTCCCCAGTGCTGAGTCACAGAAGTCACATCTGGGGGACTTCTCCCTGGAGGAACACAAAGCCTTTGAGGGCTCAGTGTTCAGTCTCAGTGGGGGACTCTCCCTTAGCCTCGCTGATACATATCAGAAGCTGAGATTTTCCAAGAAACAGTCTCCTCTGTCCGGCAAGGAACATTGACCTGATGTTTAGTTATCACCTCCCTTCCCCATTCTTCCGCACTTCTCCATAAGTCACATCTAATTCAAACTTCTGTGCCCTGATGTGTTGACAGCTTCTTAATTCAAAAGAGTGTGCTTAAGAGTCAATGGACACTCACCCATTCATTCCAGTGATATTGAGGGTCTCCTGGGAATGGAAGACAAACATCTCATTTGCATCACAGGACAATGCCATGGTGTTCACCATGGTATCCTTCTCTCAGTTATACTGGAAGTTATACTTTTTTAAATTGGAAGACAATCGTTTTACAATGTTGTGGTTTCTGCTGTGCAACAATGTGAATCAGCCATAACTAATATATATATATCCCCTTCCTCCTGAACATACTGAACATCCCTCTCACCCTCCAATCCCACCCCATACTTATTTTTTCCCAACTTATTCCTTACCCTCCTTTTTCAGGAATTCAACATTCTAGCCAAATCAGCCATCACCAACATCAAGAATAAGGGTGATGATGTCCTTGACAGAAGTTAGGTTTACTGAAGCTTTCAGTTCAGTTCAGTTCAGTCGCTCAGTCGTGTCTGACTCTTTGTGATCCCATGAATCGCAGCACACCAGGCCTCCCTATCCATCACCAACTCCTGGAGTTTACCCAAACTCATGTCCATTGAGATGGCCATCCAACCATCTCATCCTCTGTCGTCCCTTTCTCCTCCTGCCCTCAATCTTTCCCAGCATCAGCGTCTTTTCAAATGAGTCAGCTCTTCGCATCAGGTGGCCAAAGTATTGGAAAAGCCTTATCTTGGGCTAAACGTGCTGTTAAGCCTTTTCCATGTATTAGCTCATCTAATTCTCCCTCTAACCTTATGATTGTCATCAAGGAGCTACAACACAATGAGGTTAGCCATTCACCAGTTGGCCTGGGCCTTTTCTTTCATCTGGGATGTTCTTCCTCAGACCTTTTCCTAAGTGGACGTGCCAGTTGCTGAGTTGTGTCTGACCCTTGGAACCCCATGGACTATAGCCCGGCAGGCTCCTCTGTCCTTGGAATTCTCCAGGCAAGAGTATTAGAGTGGGTCGCCATTCTCCTCTCCAGAGGATCTTCCCGACCCAGGGATCAAACCCAGGTCTTCTGCATTGCAGGCAGATTCTTCACTGTTTGAGCCACCAGGGAAGGGTCAAACTCTTAAGGGAATAACTAAATCCTACACCTCCACTGAGGTTGAATGAAGGCCATGCTCTGTGGAAAGCCCCTCCAGCGGCCAGTGAGTAAGAGTGGGCTGCCCTCCCTGGACTCACACAAACCTGTGCACCCCTGGAAACCTTCCTGTGGTCACCTTCCTTGGGGAGCTGTAGTAAAAGTTCAAACTTAGGCAGGACTGACCTTCAGCACATGTTCCTATGACACATCCACACCTATAGCCATGTCACCGTCCTGCAGTGGATCATTTTTTTTTTCCCCTGAAAAGCAGTAAAATGGCTGAGTTCTATGTTGGAGTGAAAGAGAGACAGTGCCTGTGAACAGGAGTATGTGGTTGGGGAGGGTCTGCCTGGGATATGCAGCGGTCAGAGGCTGGCGGCTTGAACAGGTTAACTAAACCCAGGAGGGGCTGAGATGGCCCAGCTGGAGCGTGGCTTGGCATCCTCACCAGAGCATCGACAGCGCTCAATAAAGCATTCCTTCTCTATTGGCATGGAGAGGAGAAAAATGGAGAACTCTATTCTGTGGGGCAGGCTGAACAGATTCCTCATTTGCTCCTTAAATAATTACCCCCCCCCAATTTATTTTTTCACACTCTTGTTCATCTTGAGGAATCAGCCCAGAAGAGATGAGGGTGGCCCAGCTCCCTGGAGCTACAAATAGGCAGGGAAGACAAATGTCCAGCTAATATTCAGTTGGGAGGGCACCATCTTCCAGACTGTTGATAAATGTTAAGAAGCACTGAGCCAAAAAGGGTCCTTGTGGTCAGCAAAGCATGAAGAACACCGGCTGGAACAACATCAGTGGGTTTCTCGATGCAGGACTTCTCAGAGCGTTTAACATCCTACTGTGCCCCATCACAGTTTAAAAGGGGGGTTCTATGTAGCACCAACCCATTTGACTGTGCAGTTCTTTTTTTTTCATTTCTGTTTTTGATTGTGCTGAGTCTTCATCGCTGTGGGTGGGCTTTATCTAGTGGCGGCGAGCATGGGCTACTCTTGGTCTCATTGTGGTGGCATCTCTTGTTGCAGGGTACCAGCCCTAGATGGTAGGAATCTTCCCGGACCAGGATGGAACCCATGTTCCCTGCATTAACAGGGGAATTCTTAATCACTGGCCCACAGGGAAGTTCTTTATTCCAGGAACATCTCAAAGCACTAGTGTCCCCTGGAACAGAATTTGAGAACCACTCTCCTGTTGCCATCCCTTGTGAAAGAATGCACACCTTTCACAGACTGCAAAACGTCCTGTGTCCACAGCAGTTTATCCTGCGGGGTGTTTTACTGGAATAAGGGTAGAGGTGGAGAAACATTTAGCAGATGCAGAATCTAGGCATTTTGCTGAGCACTTTTGATGCTAAAGTGAGATAATTGAAATCACACTAAAGTTCAAAAGCCTCGTTTGTGTACACGAGTCTAGTGCCAATTTATCTATTACTACACTTGAATAATACAGAATTTTATTCAGTACTAATAGTGTGGGCCTAATTATATGTTTTTCACACATGTGGAATTAATGGCACTAAATATAAAATAAGTAATCTGGAAAATTAGTCTTTAGGAGCTTCATCTCATATTCAACACACAAAAAAATTAATGCAGTTGAATATTTTTTTTTCTCCCACAAGCAGGACAAATAATATTTAAGAAACACTTAGATGAATAAGAATGTCCTTACCAGCACTTTTTTTACACTACATTGGTTGAAGGTGTTATTTCATAATTATATCAAATGAAAACTTGGGCAATTTCACCTGGCGAGCACAGCCAAGTTATTAAAAAGCAATTTTTACAAGTACGTTGACTATATTCAACGAGCATTAAGTGAGCACTTGCTATATGGAAGGCATTATACTAAGTGGGTAGGAATATGCTATGGTCAACTGGATACACAGCCTGTCTTCTAGAAGCTTCTAACCTCATGGTCAGTGGTGGGCATCTCAGTTGGACAGCTTCTACTGCAAATGACATTACTTTCTCAGCTTACTTAATTGCAAAGTTCAAGGGTAGATCTGGTCATGGCTGGATGGGCACTAAATGCTGTTGGCAGGGTCTGTTCTTTGCTTAGGCTCCGTGCCTCTTCTGTTTGTTCTTATTCTGCCCAAGTGATGGCAAAAGGGCTCCTCCAGATCTCATCCCACTCCTTTCAATTTCTCCTTTGACAGCTTTGGCAATTAGATAAGGAAATGGCAACCCACTCCAGTATTCTTGCCTGGGACATCCCATGGGGAGAGGAGCCTGGCAGGCTACAGTCCATGGGGTCGCAAAAGAGTCAGACACAGCTAAGCAACTGAGCACAAGCTTTGACATCTGTCCTAAGACTACTCTTCGATAGGACCAACCTAGTTCACATGTCCATCTTCAAGCCAATCAACAGAGACCAGGTCACTGAGAGCTGACTGGTTTAGGCCTTGGGCAGCCCCACCTAGAACACTTGAACTGAAGGTGTGGAGGCTAGGGATGCGCAGATGGAAGCTGGGGCTTTTGTGGGGTAAAGGAAGGTTCTGCTGGGAAGGCCAATGATATATATCCACTACCTACAGTGAGGCAGACCTGGAAATAAACAGTTGTGGTGAAAAACAGAAGGAAAGGTATGATATGGGCATAAGAGTCAAGCTGGGGGAGACAGGAGGACCGACTGTGGCATTTGTCATCTGTGTGGAGTATGAACACTTAAGGATTAAAAATAATGTTGGTGGCCTGAGAAAGGGAGAAAGGATCCAAGGGATGGTATCAGAAAAATCATGAAGCATGTTGTTGAATAGTGTGCCAAAGAATCAGTAAATTTCTTTGTGACAATAGTTTAGAAAACCCAGAGAGATGGAGTAAGGGGAATGTGGCAGAGATAGTTGAGGGTCAGATCATGGAAGGTCTTAAAAGCCATCCAAGGAGGCTCTTTTATAGGCATCTGTACAATTGCTGAAAAAAAAAAACATAAAAATGCTGAGTATAACTTCCCATACTGCCTTCCATACCACTGCATTCATTAGCATCAGGTATTCGTGATTAAGCATGTTACTTTGAATTCGACTTAAAAAAAAATCTCCTAAACTTCTTCCTATTAAAGAATAATGTTAATTGGTGAGTGCATATAAAAGAGGGTTGTATGGCCCATTGAGTTTATATAGATTGAAATGCTAAGCAGGCCCAAGCAGAAGCCTCAGTGGGGAAGAGAAAGTTAGTACTCATCAGCTTTATGTCTTCTTTCCTATTTACAGCCTACCCCTGACAGTGCTTGGGAACAAGGTAAACAGAGTTCTCCTTACAGCTTCCTGAAGAAAGAAAAAAGAAATAGCCCCAACTCCACAATCCATTTCATCGTTGAGGAACCTGTTTTGTATGGCAGACTTTACTTCCTTCCTGAAATGTGGAACCAGGAAGAAAGTAACAGCATCTCTTTCTCTCTGGACCCTTATTTTTTAAATTTTTATACTATTTTAAAGATTACTTTCCATTTACAATTATTACAAAACATTGACTGTATTCCTTGAGTTGTACAATATACCCTTGATTGCATCTTATATCCAATAGTTTATACCTTCCACTCCCCCACCTCTCTATTGCTCCTCCCACCCAGGGATAACTACTAGTCTTTTCTCTGTATCTGTGAGTCTGCTTCTTTTTCGTTACATTCACTAGTTTGTTGTATTTTTTTAGATTTCACATATAAGTGATATATACTACTTGTCTTTCTCTGACTTATTTCACTTATCATAATGCCCTCCAAGTTCATCCCTGTTGCTGCAGATGGCAATATTTCATTCTTTTTTATGGCTGAGTAGTATTCTATAATTTATACACACACACACACACACACACACCCCACATCCACTTTATATATTCACCTATCAATGGACACAGATTGCTTCCAAATCTTGGCTATTGTGAACAGTGCTGCTGTGAACACTGCGGTGCATCTCTGGACCAAACTTTTTCTGAATTACAATGATGGCAGAAGTTTTAGATCCCAGCTTCCACGGCAACTTTCATTCAGTCATTCATTCATCAAACATTCATGAGTGCCTGCAGTGTGCCTGGCATAATCACAGGCACTTGGTATGTTTTAGTGACCCAAACAGACAAAAGTCCTTTCACTCATGGAATATCTCACTGATATTCCACGAGGGGCACCAGACAATGTGTTATGGGGTGTTGGGTTGTGTCATGTATAAAGGGAAAGAGCAGGGAAGTGGTGGAGGGTAGGAAGAACTGCTATTTTAGATGCTTGGCAGGGAGGATCATACAGAGTCCTGAAAAAAGTAAAGGGATGTGTCAGTCAGCGTTCTCTGGAGAAACAGAAGCAATAGGATGTGTGTGCACTTGAGTGTGAGCAGTATCATGTGCTTGTACATGTGTGTATATATACATAAAATGGTTTTGTCACTAAGTCGTGTCCAATTCTTGCACTTCATGGATGGTAGCCCGCCAGGTTCCTCTGTCCATGGGATTCTCCAGGCAAGAACACTGGAGTGGGTTGCCATTTCCTACTCCAATATACATAATATATATACGATTTATTATAAAGAATTGGTTTCATTATGATGGAGGCTAACAAATTCCAAGCTGTGCAGTTATCAAGCTGGAGACCCAGGAAAGCTGGTGGTAGAGTCCTTATGGGAGTCTGAAGGCCTGAGGTCTCAGTGCAAGTTCCATCCAAAAGCTGGTAGGTTCAAAACCCAGTAAGAGCTGATGTTTCAGTTCAGGTTTGAAGACACTATATAAAAAAGCTAATGTCCCAGCTCAGAGTCAGCCAGGAGGAGTTTCCTCTTCCCTAGTCTTTGGTTCTGTCCAGACTTTCAACTGGAGAAGGAAATGGCAACCCACTCCAGTGTTCTTGCCTGGAAAATCCCAGGGACGGCGGAGGCTGGTGGGCTGCCGTCTATGGGGTCGCACGGAGTCGGACACGACTGAAGCGACTTAGCAGCAGCAGCAGACTTTCAACTAATTGGATGAGGCTCACCCACGTTGGGGAAGGCAATTGGCTATTCTCAACTTATTGATTCAAACATTAATCATATCTAGAAATACACTCACAGGTGCATTCAGAATAATGTTTGATCGAATGTTGTGGCACCACGTGGCCCAGTTCACTTGACACAGGAGCCCAGCCACTGTGGGGAGTGAGGCACGCAGGGGTGAGGGAAAGAGCACTGCAGGCCTCGAGAGCAGCAGATGCAAAGGCCCTGGGGTGGGCCCTTGAGAACCAGGAAGGAGGACAGCCGAGGGAGACTCGGGCTCAAAGGCAGGATGGTGGGAAAGGATGCCTCGGTGCACTGGGAGTGGGTGTACTTGTGGGCCATGAGGAGGACTTTAGTTTTTAAGGGGGCCTTGACTCTGCCCTCTTTATGCCCAGCTTGCCCTATTCTAACATCCTTGGCCCTTCCAATGCCTGAGCCCATTTATTTATTTGACGTCTGCCTTGCCTATCAGACTGTGACCTCTGGGGAGACAGACTGATAACCCTGGTGTCTCTGTGTCCCCAGTACTTTGTGGGACACATAGTAGGATCTTAATAAGCAGTTTTATTTATTTATTTATTTATTTTGAGTCAACATAGTAAGCCTGCTTTTTTTTTTGCCAGGAGGTTTAAACGCTGAATTTTAAAAGTATGGATTCCCACCCCCCCCACC
>NW_011494874.1:6560914-6571658 GCF_000754665.1 Bison bison bison | reverse complement strand
CAATTGGATCCAATCTCTAGTCAACCAAATTCAACAAACATTTGTTGCTTACCTTCATTATGCAAGGCATTGTGTCGGGTAGTGGAGACTCAGAAATGAGAAGTAAAAATAAACATACAATAAACAAACTACGACATGCCAGTTGCCAGTACTGACAGTTTTGCTTGTGTTAGCTCTCATGTGATTCTCAAAACAACCCTTGGAGGTAGGATGGGTGTAACTGCGAGGCCCCTTATATTAACATAAGGAAGAGAAAGAAGCTCAAGAGCCAAGTGTGCGTTGTTTGGACGTTAAAATCTTCCCGGTACTCCATCACACTCAGGAAATTTGCTGTGGAGTAAGTGTGAGCTGAAGGATGGAGTCGCGCTTTCATAACTAATCATGATACAAGTTAGACGATCATACATGCAAAACCCTAGGTATCCTGGGATCACATCTGGGAAAAGCTTCTTAAGTCAACATCTGGTTTGGGCGTTTGGGTAGTAAGTGATGGAGCTGTGCGCACGCGATGGGGCATGCGCAGTCCAGATCCCCTGTGCTTCCGGTACAGAGATAACGACAGCTCGCATCCCCACCCCCTCGTCAATGTCGTCTCTGCCTCTAGATTCTCACCCCCTTTTCACCTGAGAAAAACGTGTCCTTTTGCCTCCTGTTTCCTCTGATTTGTACTACCTTCCTAATCTCATTAAAGGACAAAAATAGCTTCATTATCTCTGTAGAAATGATAATATGCATTGGAAAAAATGTAAACAATATGGAAAATCAGAAAAGAAATAGAATCCTATTCCAAGTCGCCTGTGTGAATGAATGAATGGGTTGGTGAGTGGGAGGAAAGTCACGTCACCCTGAAGGAGAGGGCTCAGAATGGTTTCTCTTTCCCAGAGTTCTCTCTTTCATCTACAGAAATGGGGCATCAGTTCCCAATCTGACTTCCCAAGGAAGCTTCAGCTCTCTTTTCTCCATTCATTCTTAGCCCTGCCCTGGGTTTTGGTGGCTGCAGGGAATCCCATTCAAACTTCGGAGAAAACAGCATCCATTTCCTATCCTCCAGATTGACTGATATAGGGATGGCGTTAAAGATAACTTCTCACCACGCAGGTAGCACAAGGCAGGAGTTAGTGGAAGTCATGTCTTTCAGCATCTCTTCAACAAATCATCCAGTTTAATTTTTTGAGTTAAACACGGCTTCTGATGGAAGGGTGGCTCTGTCTTGTAAAACTGTGTTACAAGTGGTAAAAATTATTTTTCTAATTATACCTCTGATGTATAAGATGTGATTCATATATAATCACTGTTTTAATGTTTTATTCCTTCCACAGGAAAAAAAAAAGTGATAGGGATAAAATATCAATATTCTCCTTAAAATAGACAGTTTGTACTGACATGTAATTTAAGCAAAAGATGAGATACCAATTAAAAAGAGGTTGATACGACGTTTTGCTCTTTTTTTTTCTCCCTCATTTTATGTTGAGAGGGTGTATCAGAGATGTTTGAACCTTTTCCTTATTAAATTACAGAAAACCAGTTTAATACTGGTGTATGTCAAAATGAATATAAGAACAGGAGAGACAATGTTTAAATTACCTGTATTTATTTTATGACTTATTATCAATAACATCACACTACCTCAAGTTAAAGATTCATAGCTTGAAGGGTCTTTCATTTTGTTTTTGAATAACAGTAATTTGTTTAAAAAAAAGAAAAAAGGACACTGTGTGTTGGTCATTATATGAAGGACTTTGTAAGCTTTTACAATAGGTAACTAGAAGATGCCATGTGGATTAGAGAGTGCTTGGGGCTTGAAAATACAAAACATTTTAGAGATCATTTCATCAAAGTACTTTCTGGATGAACATGTGCTCAACTTGATTTAGCTACCATGTCTAAAAATCACATTATTCTTAATTTGCTGGATTGAGCAGTGGTAACATATCAGGAACAGGCAGGAACTTTTTATTTCTGGAATTTGTTTTGTTGAAATGTTAATTTTAGTTACACATTTTCCCGGTTGTCTGAATCCATTTCTGCAACAGTGGGAACCTAATAATATGTTTTAACAAATCAATGAAGGAATGAATGAGGAAGAAAATGAATAAGTGAAAAAAAATGGATGGATGGATGGATTGATGGATGGGTAGGTAAATGAGTATGTGGTTGATTGATTAACAGGTGGGTGAATTAATGGTTCAGCAGTACATGAAAGGTGAAACTCTTAGGTCCCAGGATAGAATGAATAATTTTGTGGGGTGGCTTCTCTAGCTTAAGCAGTTACTGAATTCACAAATGTCTGAGTTTGATCATGACAGTAGTAGAAGGCAATGGCACCCCACTCCAGTACTATTGCCTGGAAAATCCCATGGACGGAGGAGCCTGGTAGGCTGCAGTCCATGAGGTCGCTAAGAGTCAGACACAATTGAGCGACTTCACTTTCACTTTTCACTTTCATGCATTGGAGAAGGAAATGGCAACCCTCTCCAGTGTTCTTGCCTGGAGAATCCCAGGGACGGGGGAGCCTGGTGGGCTGCTGTCTATGGGGTCGCACAGAGTCGGACACGACTGAAGTGACTTATCGGATCATGACAGTGGTCTGTAGAAAGAAGCATGTCCTCGGTTGATTTTCCTGATCCACTCACCCAGTCTACTCCTTAGGACCCAGGCTCTGTTTTTCAGTAGCTACATAAAGGCCTGCTGGACTCTGCCATTGCTTCTGTCTGGGTGAATTATAATTGTCCCTTGATGATACTTTTTCCTTCTTCAAGCTTTGAGTCCCTGAAGAGCAGGGCCCTCCCATTGCCTTGTCCAGAGTCTGGGATGCTATTGTTTTGCCCAAGAAATGGTCCCTGAAAAGCCTCAACTGGAGTCAGCTAGTTGAGGGTCCCAGTCCGAGCTTTGGCTTTCTAACTCTGAGTGAGTCTCTTGATTTCTCTGATCCCCGAGAGCCTCATCTATTCAAAATGCTTTGTGTCTAGGGTCCAGGAAGCTCAATAACTATTGTTGTTGTTGTTCAGTCGCTAAGTCATGTCTGCTTAGCGCCCCTACGAACTGCAACATGCCAAGCTTTCCTGTCTGTCGCTATCTCCCAGAGCTTGCTCAAACTCATGTCCATTGAGTCGGTGATGCCATCCAACCATCTTGTCCTCGGTCTTCCCCTTCTCCTCCTGCCCTCAATCTTTCCCAGCATCAGGATCTTTTCCAATGAGTTGGCTCTTCACATCAGGTGGCCCAAGTATTGGAGCTTCAGCTTCAGCCCTATTAGCTAATTGTTTAAATAAAGACCATGTGTTCTTAGCGCAATGGACTGTGCTCTGGGAACACACATCCCTGAAGTCTTATCTGAAGTCTGTGTTTTTATTTTTTTAACAACGTACTTACTTAGTATTTATTTTTGATTGCACTGAGTCCTGACTGCTGCCTGAGGGCTCTCTAGTTGCGGTGAACCTTGCTGTGATGCCCACGCTTCTCACTGCACTGGCTTCTCCTGTCGTGGAGCACAGGCTGTAGGTGCCTGGGCTCCAATAGCTGTGGCTCCCGGGCTCAGCAGTTGCAGTGCAGGAGCTGAGCTGGTCCATGGCATGTGGAATCCGCCTGGACCAGGGATCAAATCTGTGTCCCCCGCACTGGCAGGTGGACTCCTATCCCCTCTACCACCAGGGAAGTCCTAACGTCTGCGTTTTGAGAAGCAACTTTGTGATCTCTTCCATGGACCTCTGCATAGAGGTTCCTCCTCGGAGGACTCTCAGCATGACCTCTTTAGGGTCTAGGTGAGGCCACGGCAGAGAAACAGACAAGAGGAACTATGATTTACTGTACTGCTGTTGCAGAAAAGTGGGGCACATGAGAATGGTCACGTCCCAGGTCTTGGGTGTGTCCCTGGGACGTGCCGCCAAATGTGGCTTCCTGGCTTCATGCAGGGAAGAATTCAAAAGTGAGCCATAGTAAAGTATTAAGAGAGATGCACATTCCATAGGTAGAATGAAGTTTGTCTTAAAAGGCAAGAGTGGCCCTGAAATCTGCTGTAGTTAGTTTTCCTGGGCTGGGTAATTTCGTAGGCTAGTGAATAGGAGAATTATTCCAGCTATTTTGGAGAGGGAGGGAGGATTTCCAGGAACTGGGCTATTGCTCACTTTTTGACCTTTCGACCTCTTATGACCTTTTGACCTTTTTTGACTTTTTATGCTCAGTTTTGGAACTGTCATGGCACCTGTGGGTGTGTCGTTTAGCTAATGTATTATCAATACAATGAGTGTATAATTGGCTCAAGGTCTGCGGCTGCTGCTGCTAAGTCACTTCAGTCGTGTCCAACTCTGTGCTACCCCATAGACGGCAGCCCACCAGGCTCCTCCGTCACTGGGATTCTCCAGGCAAGAACACTGGAGTGGGTTGCCATTTCCTTCTCCAATGCATGAAAGTGAAAAGTGAAAGTGAAATCATTCAGTCGTGTCCGATTCAGCGACCCCATGGACTGTAGCCTACCAGGCTCCTCCATCCATGGGATTTTCCAGGCAAGAGTACTGGAGTGGGGTGCCATTGCCTTCTCCATGGCTCAAGGTCTACTGGAAGTCAAATCTTCTGCCACCTTGAGTCTAGTTGGTTCTAACCAGTTTTTGTTGTGTCTTCCCTGGCTGTGTCATTCTTTGAATGGTTGTGCTCTGCCACCTCCCTCCTGTCTCATCGCTGCTACTTTACTCTGAGCAGTTGGCAGCTTCCCTTCTTGCTCAAGATGAGAAGAGTTGCCATGATGGCACAGGCGAGGACCCTGGAAGCAGAAGGCCTGGGTCTGCATCCTAGTGTCACCACTTCCTGACTCAGCATTATTAGAACTCTAATGCCCCATTTCTCATCTGTGCTACGGGGTTAACAACACTCTCCGCTTTCTATATTTGGTTCCAGGATTGAATGAGTCAGGGCTTGCCTGCCTTGTGCTGAGTGCCCAGTAAATGATGATGTTGATGCTGGTGATGATGATAATACCTGACAATCATGGAGCCCTTTGGGACTCACCCAAGAACGGGCTTAGATGAGACCTAACACCATTGCAAGTCAGAACAGAATAAGGCCCTAACTTTGATTAGCAGTCAGGTTTGTCTGCCATCCTAGAAGCATTCAGAAATAGCCAGTTATCATGCAGATGAAGGTTTTGAAGAGTACCTGGCTCATCCTCGGTGCTCAGTCAATGCTAATTACTAATATTAAAATAAAATAGTAGCAAGACATATGAGATTAACAATGAACAAACCAGGGTCCTTGACCTGAAGGGACTCACTCTGTGAGGAAGCAGAACCACTGGCCTTGCTGAGGATCATTGAAGCAGGTGGTTTCTTAGGAGAGGAATTCAGGAAAGTCTCTAGGATTGAGGTGAGAGTGACTTTCAGAGTCAAAGTGTAGGAGGTGCATCCTGGGCAATGTGACGTCAGAGTCAGATCGTGAAGGATGGTGAGATCACACAGATGAATTGGGAGGAGACGGGGGCTGAGGACAGAGAGAGAAAACAGCGTGATCAAAAGTCTGGTTACTGGGAAGGTGAGACAGGGTGCCAACCTTGGCTTTTCTACTGGGATTGGAGCAATGTAGGAATTGGGTGCCTACCGCCCCACCCCTGCCCCCACCACATGCAAGGATGAGATGCCTCTTTGTGACACATTCCATTCTTGTAAATCACTCAATCATGGAAAACATGACTTTTTCGAGGATTGTGGCAAAATATCAATATGCTTGCTATATGAAGAGAAAATCAAGAAAAAGGAGGATGATAATAAGGACAATAAGGATAATAAGGACAGAGGAGCTTGGTGGGCTACAGTCCATGGGGTTGCAAGGAGTCGGACATGACTGAGTGACTAAGCGCAACACAGGACATGCATACTTACACGCATACATACATGCCCATGGAAGCATACACACCCACACATAATACAGACATGCATATGCGCATGCACACAGACATGTGGAGATGCATTGCAAGACTGTTCATGTTAACATCAAGTTAGGAACAAGCTGTTTAACAAAAGATTTCAAATTAATTGCTGAGTATCTATATAATCAAATGTTATACAATTATTAAACATCCCATTTTCTGAGAATACTAGCTAGTATTAATGATGAGAGCTGACATTCTAACATTTATCATGTACCTCCTGCTAAATCCCAGATACTGCTCTAAAATAGCTTCTTCAATAAAAAATCCTTCAAAATCCTTGAAAAGGGTTGTTAAGAATATTTAAGAATATGACAAAATGCTCATACAATGTTGCTAGATGGAAAAAACTAGAATACAGAATTGCCTTTACACAGTGATCTCATTTGTTGTATATGTTGATATTTATATGTTATGTACACATACAGGCTTTCCAGGTGGCGCTAGTGGTGAAGAATCCACCTGCCAATTCAAGAGGAACATGAGACTCGGGTTTGATCCCTGCTCGGGAAGATCCCCTGGAGGAGGGTATGGCAACCCACTCCAGTGTTCTTGCCTGGAGAATCCCATGGACAGAGGAGCCTGGCTAGTCTGCAGTCCACAGGGTCACGAAAAGTTGGACATGATTGAAGTGACTTAGCATGCACATACATACAGATATATAAACCAGCCTATTATATTTGAAGGATTCTAGCTGGATGTTCAGACTGTGGATTTTTTTTTCTTTTTCTTCTGTATTTTGTAAATTGTCCGTTGTGAACCACAGTATAATATTTTTATGATGTCAGGCCAAGAAGATAATTTTTTACTGGAAAAGCATTGAGGAGCCGTCAAATATTTGGGGGAGAGGTAGTGACAGACTCAGAGTCAAAAGTTCTCTGATGACAGCCTTGAGAATACCTTCAAATTGGAGCAAGGATAGTAGAGGGGTCTGCAAGCTGAAAGTGGTGCTGAGGATTTGGAATCTGCAGGCCCTGACCACCAGAGCTAGTTAAGGTCAGAGAATTAAGAGAACAGAGGCTAGGATGCCTGTTTCCGGGGCTCAAGATGATGCCGGGTGGGATGGGGGGCAGACAGAGAAGCCCCAAAACGGAGAGTAATAAGCACTGACTTGATGGAATCTTTTTGCCTCTTTGGATTTTACTCCCCTTCCCTGTGATCACTGAGATCAAGCATGTTTTGACTCCATCAATTCCAAAGTTCCAGTTTGGTTTTCTCTGGATGCCCCCCTTTGGATTCTCTGAGAAGTTCTCCATTGGTATTAAGTCTTGAAATTGGTGACGAACCCCCTGTGGATGTGAGCAATTCAGTATTATACCCAGCCTTGGAGCAGACAACGATGGCCATCTTATCGTCCATCTGAAGGTGTGGTTCATGTTGTCAGGATCTGGGCCTTCTGTGTTTGGAAAAGAGAAAAAAAAAAAAAAACTTTTCAGATGAATGTTTTTGCAAACAAGAAAGCAAATTTCACCTAATTATATAAATAGTGAAAAATTTTTTTTCATCTTTTTTTTTAAGTGTGTATTTGTCTATTGTTGACTGCACTGAGTCTTCACTGCTGCCCACGAGCTTTCCCTAGTTGCGGTGAGTGTGGAGGGCTGCTCTCTAGTTGAGGTTCACGGCTTCTCATTGCAGTGGCTTCTCTCGTTGTGGAACATGGGCTCTAGGGCACACCGGCTGCAACAGCTGCAGCTCTCAGGCTCTAGAGCATGGGCTCAGTAATTGTGGAGCATGGGCTTAGTTGCTCCATAGCGTGTGGAGTCCTCCCAGACCTGGTATCTTACCCATGTTCCCTGCATGGGCGGGTGGATTCTTAACCACTGGGCCGCCAGGGAAGTCCAAAGATGCTTCATCTTTGAAGATAAAAGATCAAGTCATCCTCCAAGAGGAAAGCCATCACCGCTGTTCTTCATGGCTCAGCCATTCTGGGACTCAGTTTTGTGACCTATAGAATGGGATAGCAGCAGTGCCTTTACGTTCTAATGGTTGTGATGATTACGTGAGTCAGCACCTATAAAAGACTCAAAAAACTATGCCTGCATGGAGCAAGCACTCAACAAATGCTAGCTCTTGCTGTGTTTATTGTCATAAGCATTATCATTATTCTCAGCCTAACAGATTTTTCCTTTCATCTACAAAGACTTCTCTGAACATGCTAATTCATATACCTCTCTTCATGATGAACTGATACTGCTCTAATAAATGCCACTGTTTGGATATGCCATCCTCTCTTAATTAATTTTTTAATTAATGCCCTTGGCATCCCTGTGTGGGACTCTGGCTTTTACCCTCATTCTTGGACACGAGGCAGCATCAAAACACCGGTGACCTCAAAATGTGAACACGTGTGCCTCTTTTAAATAGCTGCATTGAGAGGATTAAATAAAGTAAGGCGTTTTCAGCCCCTGGCACAATGCCCTGACACAAAGAAAGTACTCACTAAATGTTTATTGAATTTTAAAATAATTATGATTGATGGCCACTCAAATGATCATTTTGCATATTGTCTCAGAAAGCCCTAAACTTAAATGCTTCTTGGCACTGAAGATTCAGATCATTTATCCTCTCTATTAAAACTTCTGGCTGGGGGCAGTGGGATGGCCTCTTTGGTCGGGGGATGGAAGTGTTGTCTGAACCTTCCTACCGGCTATGAATCAGTCTGCTGAAAATCTTCTTCAGAATCAGGGGAAAGGGTGCTGGAGTTGGGTTCTTAAATCCTATACTGACCTCTTCTCTCTGCCCCTTTCTGTTCCTGAGATCTTGAGCCTCTCTCTCTGAGATGGGATATTTATCCTCATTTTCTTAAAAAAGGAAAGATATTATTGCTAATTTCAAAGGGATGTTATGAAAATTACAAAGAGCTAAGTACAGGAAATTATAAACTCTAAAGCACTGTGCCAACAGAAGCTTGTTTTTATTCATATAGAGACAGAAATATTTTACTTTATTACTGTGGATGTGAGATTAGGGGCCATAAATATATTTACACCTTTTCCATATGATTATTTTTATAAATGCACATTTTTGTTGGAACACATTAGAGAAAGGATTGATTAGCAAATTCTGACCTGATTTAATGAATCCATTCACATATTCAGTAAACACTTGCAGAGCGCCTATATACTCAAGACACCATCCTCAATGCTGTTGGGACACATATAAATAAGGCAGGTTCCTCCACCCTTAAGAATTTACAGTTACATTTGAAAATATTAAAAAAAAATGTTTTTAAAAACATCTTTTGATGGGTTCCAGGTTTCACACATTCGATTGCCCTGTTTTCTGGTTTTTGTTTTTTTTCCAGTAAGGTGACCACCTCAGCTACTTCCTTACTTTGTCTGTGAATAACAGACTGTGTCTGTCCTTTCTTGTTCAGAAACATCCCGTTACGACATAGCTTCGCTCCACACTTTTACATGATGTTGTATTTACGGACAGAACTTCCCCCAGTGGTTATTCATGTAATTCTATTAATATGATCTCAATCACCATATGGCAGTGTGATACCAATTACATTGTTGCAACCGGCTGACTTAGGAGAAAGGAGACCATCTTCCCAACCGAGGATGGCATCCTTGTTGTAAAGAGTTCCCAAATAACGGTTTTTCAGCTCCCTTCTCCGTGAGATTTATTTTTCCCAATTATTTAATCAGGATATTTTCAGTGATACTCAAAAGACCACGTGTCAAAAAAAGGCTGGGATATTTAGTTTCCTTTTTCCTATGTGAAATACGCAACGTATGCGGTGTTGGCCCCCTGTCTTGACAAATGCAAAGCTTACACGGCATTT
The DNA here is from genome assembly GCF_000754665.1 of Bison bison bison. NCBI lineage: Eukaryota > Metazoa > Chordata > Mammalia > Artiodactyla > Bovidae > Bison > Bison bison. The sequence goes on along the minus strand of NW_011494874.1, from coordinate 6,561,954 downwards.
TGTCGTTGTTGTTGTTAATTAGGGTGGAGCATGCACAGATCAATCCCTGCTGAAACCAAACATAAAACTTCGCTTAAACCAAGGCAAAACACATATATTTGTTTTCGAGCTCCAAAGGCAAGTAGTTGGTCTCAGTTACGAAACTCCCGCCAGTGGTGTAAAAATGTGTAACAGGCAAACTGCATCCTTCTCTAGGACCCTGTGTAAAAACGAGCTTCTTTTTTTCCTCCCCCAAAAGAATTACATTCGGCACCACGTGTCAAAACACAATTGTAATTGTGTAGCACAATATTTCATAAATCTGAAAATGTTTTAAAAACCCATTGTATTTTTGAAGCTTCCAAAGTCATTTCCTGGGTTAGCATTTTTTTTTTCCCCTGCACTACGCCTGCCTTTTTTTCCCTTTCTGATTTCCATATTCCCCAATAATTATTAAGCATTCTTATCTCCCAGGCAGGCATCGCTGATGTAGAAGCTGGTGATAGCCCTGGCTGTAATTCTTGTGAATTACTATATTTTAAAATCTTGTGTTAAAACATGTTAGCAAGCTTCCTGAAGTTAGCAGATGGCTTCCAGAAAGGCTTGTTTTAATTTTTCAAGTAGATAAGTATAATAATCCACACTGATGTATGCACATAACAATAAAATGTGCTTGTCGAGCGATCATATTCACGTGTGTACCAGTGGGGACAGGTTTGTCAGTGGATAATAGATATATGGGTGGACATAATATTCGTCAGATCAAAACAAGTAATCAAAATGGCCAAGTCACAAAAAACATTCACAATTAAAAGCAGCCGTGGCAAAAAAAGCTGAGGAATGGAAGAACGTCTCTGTCACTAGAATGGAAAAGTTTGTGAAAGCCATTTAATAGAACTGAATATCAAAACATTTTAACTTTTTAAAGTTTTCAACATTAAACAATTAGGATGAAATGCAATTAGGCAGCACATTGTAGAGGATGGTCACTTTTTGCATGTCATGTGGCTTTAAAAACAAGTCAGATAAATGATGATGCCATTAAAACTGAACTAATTAAA
>NW_011494874.1:6525914-6558414 GCF_000754665.1 Bison bison bison | reverse complement strand
TGGTATTAAACTAGACAAGCTGGTGTTGGAGTGTTAATGGCCACAGCCAGCAGATGTTCTGTAATTAGGGAAGATGTGAATGACAAGGCGTGAGAGGTACCGTACACAGGCGGCTGGCACAAAGCAGCTGCTGGGACTGCTTCCTCTGTCACGGGTCTACACAAGTCAGACCAGCCCCTGTGAGGCTGCCGGCGCGGTGACAATTAGGAAAAAAAAAATAAAAAATGGTATTTGATGAAAATAAGGAACATAGCCTTCAACGCAATTTCTTCTGCATCCCAGCCAGGAAGAGTGCCTAGGTTTGCCTTAGCTGAAGCAAGCCAGAGGTCAACTGGGTGATGAAAATGGAACCTTGTGCTGAAACCAGGATTTGACTCAACACCCTTATTTAATTTTTTTTTTTTTTTTGATTGATTCTGAGAGCCAGGCCCTTTGAACAGAACAGACAGACTCTTTTCTTTCTCCCCTGTAGTCCCACACGCATGCAGTCCATCAGGTTGTCTCTTTTCTCTCCTAAACATCTCTTTCGTTCTTCCTTTTCTGCTACGTCCCTTGGTATGTCCTTGATGTATTTGTTCTGAAATGCTCCAATGGCCTCCTCCTGGTTTTCTTGGTCTGGTCTGGGGAACCTTTTCTAATTCCCATCATTTCCAAGAATGGTTGGAACCCATTCTCCAGACAGCTTCAGAACCCTATCTTCCTTCTACCCCATCAGACCACTGACTTAATAATTGTCAGCATCTGCCTCAATTTCATTCTCTGCTTCCTCAGGCAGAGGAAGGGCCATCAAGGGCCAGACACTTTGTCTGCCCTCAGTAAATGTGTTTGTGTGAGTACCTGGCAGAATCAGTGCAGAATTCATCATCAGCCTTTATTACACACTCCCTTTCTTGCCGGGTACCCACGATAAAGAAGAGTTTGTACCCCTTTACTCTGAAACTGAATTGCAAAATCAAAACAATTTTTTTGTTGTTGTTTTGCCTCGATGATGTATGTTTTGGTGCCAGTTAAAGAATGAGAAAAATCAGTTTTCTAAGGGATTGTTTGATACCTGCAATGTTTATCCATTTTGGGGAGGGGAATCACAAAGAAGGGGTGAATCCTCCAGGAGAAGGCACCTGGCTGGGTGGAGAGAAAGCTGGGCAGAAAGCCCTGAGATGTTTCCTGGCTCTACTGCTCCTAGGGGACCTCAACTTCTCTGACCCTCAGTCTCTTTTTCTGTGAAATGGGGATAACAACACTAAATGCTCAAGGGAAGGAGGTCAGGAGTGCTTTGTTATATGATTGCTGTTACAGCTAGGTTGGCTTCATTTCACTAGATGAGATCATGGGCTTTGCAGGCCGTGAAACATTATGCAAGGATTATTAAATTCCTCTGCCTCCTGGAAATACAGTAGGGTCTGCTTACCTTGTATTCATAATTTGGAGGAGAACTAGGAGGAGGGAACACGTAGCCGACTTGGAGTGCCTCTTTGCCTTTAGCCCTTTATGAATATTGTCTTGTTTCTCCTGCTCTGTGATGTAAGTTTCATGGACCCATTTTACAGATGAGAAAAACGAGGCTCAGAGAGGTTAAGTGAGTCTCTCAGGGCCACGCAGCCCATCAGAGGGCTTGGGGCGTGAATCTTAGGCTGTCTGATGCAAAACCTCCTCTGTCCTTAGAGGTGTGAGGCTGAGGATGTCACTGCCTGTCCCTCAGAGGTGGAAATAAAGCATCCTTGGGAAACGTTTCCAAATGACAAAGCACCAGCCAGAAACTTGCCCTCTGTCATTCTCTGCCTCTGCTGGTTCCTCCAGCCCTCCCAGCTCAGTCCCTCGCCTTCTCCCCACAGCTCCCCTTTCCTCCTTCACTCCCTCTTTATCCGTCTCTCCATCTCTCTCCCTTGATTTCTAATTTCCAAGCCTGCGAGCTATTACAGAAGGCATAATGACGGTTACACTTGTCTATGGCAATATTACTGTCTAGCTTATTGCTTTGCAAAGTGCTTCGGGAGCCTGGAAAATGAAAGGTGTTATGTAAAATGAAAATCGATTCTAATTCTAAGTAAACATCATTGCTTCAAGTTTCCCTTGGATAGCATTGTTTCACACTCAAGAAAGACAATGGCTCAGAATTGCCTCCCCATGTTTAAAAGATATATTTGGGCATTCGGGTGTCTTGGGGCTTGTCACGACAGGGCGAGATCTGAATCATATCTCAATATATCCTTACAATTATATTTAATTGCACCTGGTAAAAATGTGTCTTTGTTCATTATTTATGAAGGGAAATTATTTTCATCCGTAGAAAAGATTGATACCACTTTTAGCTTATATTCAGGTGATTAGTGATTAAGTGCAATTTATTTCCCTGATATATGTCTCTATCAGCAACTACCATCCACAGATGGGGAAAGAAACTTTTCTCGGCAGAAAAAAAACCCATCTCCACTTTAGGGAGCATTTTCCTCCTCCTTAGCTGGCAGAGTAATTTATAAGGATACACACACCACAAAAATGGAAGTTTGAATCATTTCTGTAGAGAAGGCTCATCATCCCAAATCAGAAATGTCATAAAAGTTAAAATGCCATAAGAGTGTGTTCCCCAAGAAAGAAATAATTTTCTTTTCATTGAGAACTCTGGAGAATGTAATATACTTCTTGAAATTCAAATTTTCACAGCAAGTGCCGTTTCTCCCTCCCTTGGATCGTTCATCTTTAAGAAAAGGTAACTGGGTATTATATCTATTTTATATTTTTTTCCACAAAATTATCTTCCAAGTGCTTGTTTCCTTAAAAACACACATGCCGTGTGGAGGGAAATGAACAATTTCATCCTTGGGAAAGTGCAATGGAAACTTCCAGCGTTAGGAAGTACCAGCGAGGTAGCTTGTGTTTGCTGTGATAACTCAATCATAAGTCCATTTGCCTCCACGAAAGACCGAGGATGCCTGTGAGACTCCTGGCCTCAATTCATTTTTTTTTTTTTGCCTCTTTCAATGTTATGTCTGTTTAAGTAATCTCAAGTGTCTGCTGGTATAGTTAGGACCTTGCAAATGTTCCCAATAGGAAAAGCTGAATGAGGGTGTCTGAATTGGAATGTATGACTAATACCTGTGACCCTCTGTTAAATAGGTCTTCCTCACATACAAATCCAGAATATTATTATTTCCCTCTCTTTACAAAGCTGTCATCCAATCAGCCATGTTTGAGCCTGTTAGCTGTGTGACAAGATTGCCAGAAATGAATAGACCATCAGCAGAGAAGGAGGAGGATCGTAGCCTAATGTAGACACAGCCCTAACTTTGGAGCAGGGAGGCAGGGGGAGAAGCCCTTGGGGACAAGTCCTCTTAGCACATGAGGCCGGCAGACAGTAGCCAGCAGACTCAGTGTTACAGTTGACCTTGCCAGAACCTCAGTTTTCCTTTCTCATCTTCAAAATTGGAGAGGTAACCCTCCCTGGAAAGACTGTGTGGAGATTGAGAAAATATGTAGAAAGCCTACTGTATACAGAAGAAAAAGCGAAAGTATCATCACTTCTGACTCTTTGTGACCCCATGAATTATAACCTGCCAGCCTCCTCTGTCTATGGGATTTCCAAGGCAAGAACACTGGAGTAGGTTGCTATTTCCTTCTCCAGGAAATCTTACCGACCCAGGGATCAAACCTGCATCTCTTACATTGGATTCTTAACCACTGAGCCACCAGGGAAGCCCATAGTATCCCCTGTAATTTCTTCCACATGCTTAAGGATACATACATGACACCATACATACATGTTTGCTCTTTTCTGCATCAGGCTTTTGTCCACCTGGGGCTCCAAACTGGCATTTTACCAGGAGGCCACTCATCCCCTCTCCTTTCTGAACAATGAAAGCTCAGATTTTAGCTAGGCACTCCCAGAATACAAAGCAACATTTTCTTACCTTTCTTACAACATACCAGCCACATATAAGGAGACTCAAAGAAAAAGTATTTAGAGCACGCTGACTCAACTTCGAGGGGATGAGCTTTTCTTCTTGACTGCCCTGCAACTCTGCTGTGGTGGCTGGAGTTCCAGCAGCTATTGTGGGCCATGAGGTAACATTATGTTGATGATGGTAGTAAAGAAACACAGAAGCTTGCATCCCTGATAATTCAGTGGTTTGCCTACAGCTGGACTTATCTTGCATGAAAGAATATACTATTAGCATGTTTTTAGTAGCCGACTATGATTCTGATCTGTATTTACTACATATGTATTTTCTATAGATTCTTCAAAGCTCTTTTTTCTTCCCAGGTGACTCCAGACCCCACTGTATCCTCCATCAGTGAGTTCTCACTGTTCCAGAATATTCCAGAATATAGTCTATTACTTTTCCTTTCTCTTACAGCTTGTTTCTTATTCTTGGGCCCTCAATGGAACTTCAAGATCTTCAAGGACATAAACTCTCTCTTAAAATTAATTTTATCATGCACGGCACCTAGGAATGTTGAGAACCAAGTAATTTCTCTTTGGTGAAAGAACTTTTACTGAGCACCTGTTATATGCCCATGTATATTCCATGCAGTTCCCAGCCTCTTGCCCTGATATCTAGGCTTAGAGAAGCATATGATTTGATCAAAGATCAGACATGTCATAACTGGCACAGTAGCATCCTTTTCCAGGCTTGTTTAAGTCCAAGCATATAGTCTCTCAGATCCTTATGCAGTGAATGATTATGCACAGAATTACTTAAAAAAAAACCTCATCCTGATTTGTTTGTTGTTTGTTTCCTGATTATAATTGTTGGCTTCCCTTGTGGCTCAGCTGGTAAAGAATCCACCTGCAATGTGGGAGACCTGGGTTCGATCCCTGGGTTGGGAAGATCCCCTGGAGAAGGGAAAGGCTACTCACTCCAGTATTCTGGCCTGGAGAATTCCATGAACTGTATAGTCCATGGGGTTGCAAAGAGTCAGACACGACCGAGCAACTTTCAAAAAATATGTATAATTGTTAAAGGCTTATTGCAGAAATTTTTGAAAAATACATGATACCAAGAAACTGAATAAAATTGTAATATCCCACCATCTAAAGTTCATCATTGTTAACATGTTACTTTCTCTTTCAGTATATGTAGCATGGATCACGTAGGAAATATTCCTTCAAAAGTAGTTTTTGTTTCAATCATATTATAGATAATAGTAGCCAGCATCCATAATTTACTCTCTGACAGACCCAATTCTGTGTGCTTTATGAAAATTATTTCACATAATTCTCACAAGAATTCTATGAGGTGAATTCTATTATTGCCCCCGTTTTTTGATGAGGACATTGAGGCACAGAGAGGGTAAGTCATTTGCTTGAGTTCACAGCAGGGAATAAAGGACAGAGTCAGGACTCAAATGCAAGCACCTGACTACAAAATCCTTACCCCCAGTATCAGACTATATTAATACCCGGTGCTGCACGTTATACTTCTTCTTTAAAACATAAATCTTAAGGTCAGCCTAGTACTCTATCATAAGTATGTGTTGTAATTTCCCAGCCATTCCTTATTGTTGGCCATCTGGGTTATTTCCATCTTGTCACTGTTATTAACAATGCTGGGAAGACCACCTTTGTATATATGTATCATTGTCTCTATGATGGATTATTTTGTTGGGAAAGATTCCAAGGAATAGAATTATGAATCAAGTAGCATGCATATTTTTTTCCAATACACTAAAGCTGAAATATACTGAATCATAGAATGTTAGAAACTTATATCTTTAAAAAAAAAAAAAGTCTTCCAGGTCTCACCTGCCCTTTTAACAGGTGTTGAAACTGAGGCTCAGAGTGACTTGCCCAAGGTCACACATGAAGTCTGTAGCACACAGGTGCTTTGTTTTCTGTTTGATCTTTCCAGCCACGTCTTTTGCTCCAATATCACATGATCCCACTATGTGCCCTCTGCGTGGAAGGACCAGACTTTCTTTCATGAAACACACATGCTCTTCCCGTGTTCCTGTTGTTGTTCTAGGCACAGATGCACACTGAATTCCACTCTTCTGCCCCTTCCACCGGCAGACAGGAGAGCTAACGTGTCAATATGTCAAAAGGAGTCATCGAGGCTGTTCCCCCTTGCCCTGCCCTGGTTGTCACCATGGCAACAACCTGGAAGTGTATCTGTTGGGGGGGTAGGGGTCCAGTGATTTCCGCTGAGTCTAACTTCGCTCACGTTTTACAGACGTGCCCTCTGGTCCTTGGTCCAAAGGCTGTGACTTCTTCATAGAATCTCGGCATCACTGGATCCTCTTCCTTCCCTTCCTTCTTTTCTTGACTGGGCGTGTTGACTGAAAAAAAAAAATACACCACCTGAAAGTTGAGAGTTACGTTTTATTTTGCTGACAAAACTGAGGACTTCAGCCCAGGACACAGCCTCTCAAGTAGCTCTGAGGGACTCCTCTGAAGAAGCAGGCTGGAGCCAGGACATATGGGTGTTTGTGCAGCAAAGACCAGGTAGTTGGGACCTGAAAGGTTTGCTGGTAATTAAAGAAAACCAGACATCTCAAGTTAGGGAATTTAGTGCTTTTCTAAGCATAGGAAGTTTCAAGAGTCCGGGCTGACTGATGTTATTCCTTGGATCCACACCTCAGCTATCTAGAGCCAGTGTCTTGTACTTTCTCATACTGAGCTTCTCCAGGGTGTATTCACGGGGGGATGGATGCAGCGACTGACTGCTGCTGGCAGGCATCCAGTTTCCAGGTTGAGTTTCCTCAGGGCTCACTGTTGGGGTGGGCTTAATGCAATGGTTTGATGGCTGCAACGTCCTTTGCTTGCTGATACGGCAGGCAATGCTTTTCATTCACAGGGTGAAGAAGTTATTCTCTGGAGAGAGAGAGAGAGTGTGTGTGTGTGTACGCACGCGCATGCATGTTAAATTGCTTCAGTCATGTTGGAATCTTTGCTATCCTATGCACTGTAACCCGCCAGGCTCCTCTGTCCTTGAGATTCTCCAGGCAAGACTACCAAGTGGGTCGCCAGTAGTAGATCCAGGGGATCTACCCAACCCAGCAACTGAACCTGCATTTCTTATGTCTTCTGCGTTGGCAGGCAGGTTCTTTACCACTACTGCCACATGGGAAGCCCTGTTTTCTGGGGTAATCAAACATTTTCAATTAATATCCATGAGCCAGGAAAATGGAAGAGCACTTCCCATCCCCACCTCCAAACTCTCATGTGTCCGATTCTTCTCTGAGAAGACCTCTGAAGTATGTTCTTCTTTTTCTCTTGGTTTTCTCTGCCCCTTCTTTCCTCCACTTGGACTTGCCTGTCCTTTCCTGGAGCCATGGCTCTGATACCTGCCCCTGCCCATTCCCTCCACTCCAGGCCCCCAACATAGGGGCTTCTTTCTTGTTACAGTTATATACACCTTAATTTGTTTCCTTTCTGTATTAAGCAAAGCAATGCGTGTTCATGTGATGATAGAATACTGTTTGCTGGGTTCTCACTGAAGGGCCAGGGACTCCTGAATCCTGGAGCTAGAAAGAGAAATAAGACAGAACTTCTGCCCTTAAGGAGCTCCAGTAAATGGGGAAGACGCAAGTAAAAATATTTACCATAAGATGTCACAAGCTGTATCACAGGTCTACATAGGATGCTAAGGAAGCAGAGAAAAGAGGCATGCAACCCAGACGGAGGGGGAGTCAGGAAGCCTTCTTTCATTTTTCACTCATTTATTTATCAATCTATCCACTCATTGATCCAATAATAATTTATGGAACACCTACTAAACACTAGGCATTATCATAGAAATACACTAAGTTCACTGGTGACTTGGATGGTAAAGACTCTGCCTGTAATGAAGGAGACCCAGGTTTGATCCCTGGGTTGGGAAGATCCCCTGGAGAAGGGAATGGCTACCCACCCCACTGCCGGTATTCTTGCCTGGAGAATTCCATAGACAGAGGAGCCAGGCAGGCTACAGACCATGGGGTTGCAAAGAGTCAGATCCAACTGAATAGAAATGCAGACACATGGGGCTCACACCCGTGTTTTCTGATTCCTGCTCCTTGACTAGTTTTTCTGGTATGATGCTGTTACAATCCTTTAAAATAGAAAACCGAATGATTTGGGGTATTGCATCCATCCACGTGGAGTAAAGGCGTTTACTCAGCATGATGGAAGCACAAGCCGGGCTCATTAATCAAATACTCTGGTTAATAGAGAGTTCTCATATATGCCATGCATGAATTACCAGTTTTCAAGGAATTATAATACAACAAAATATACTGGAACTATGCAGCTCATAATTTAATCTGCTTTAGATGTGACAGAAGTCACCTGAAGGGCTGTATTTAAGAGCCATCAACTTTGGAATGTCACACCTGCAGAAGGCAAGTCACTGCAAAATTAACAGCTCTTGGCTCTCACTGAGCTGCTGTTTTTGAAAATAGAAAATGCAAACCTTCTAAAAAAAAAAAACAAAAATAGCTATATCTTAACCAAATTTGCTACGTAGAGGTAAAAATCGTACCTCAGAAATGCAAGCACACCTATGATCAAGATCTTAATGCATTTTCAAATAACTAAAGCCTTTATGTGTGTGTTTAGGGGCTGGTTTAGAGGATTCTTTCAGAGGTTCCTCTCACATCTTTGGAGAAGGCAATGGCACCCCACTCCAGTACTCTTGCCTGGGAAATCCATGGACGGAGGAGCCTGGTAAGCTGCAGTCCATGGGGTTGTGAAGAGTCGGACACGACTGAGCAACTTCACTTTCACTTTTCACTTTCATGCATTGGAGAAGGAAATGGCAACCCACTCCAGTGTTCCTGCCTGGAGAATCCCAGGGACGGGGGAGCCTGGTGGGCTGCCGTCTATGGGGTCTCACGTCTTACAGAGGAGTCCATTGGTGCTCCTCTTACAAACCAGAAGACTTCCTTTGTTTTAAAAATAAAAAAAGAAAGAGAAAAAAGTCTGTCAGGCTGATGCCAAGTGGCCTTTGAAAATGACTTTTTCTGGGTAGCTTTTACATAAATTGCAGTTGAACCTTATTGAAATGCTGGTTAATGGGGTTCTGGATGCTGCAATTCTAAGCCTTCAAGAGAGGAAACCCTCTGGCGGTGCTGAGAGGTCTGAGATGGGCACTGGTTGATGCGGATGCTCGTAAGTCAAGAGCTCTTGGGCTCTGGTGCTGTGGTCTGCTTCTCAAGCAACAAGCTTCCAGGTTTGGTGAGATTAGAAAATTCCCCACAGAATCCCTCTTTGGCGGGGTGGGTGGGGCTCTAGCACATCCCAGGTGGAGCTAGTGGTAAAGAACCCCCGCCTGCCAATGAGAAGACACAGGAGATGTGGGTTGGATCCCTGGGCTGGGAAGAGCCCCTGGAGGAGGAAATGGCAACCCCGTCCAGTTATTCTTGCCTGGAGAATCCCATGGACAGAAGAGTTGGGCGGGCTACAGTCCATAGGGTTGCAAAAAATTGGTCACGACTGAAGCAGTTTAGCACAGCACAGTGCGTGTTAGTCTAATGACAGCAGTGGAAGTCCTGCAGCATTTAGCTTCCCCCAATCGTGTCTCTTAAGGAGCTTGTTTTATTACCTTGCAGAGCAAGGATTCTGACAAACACATCTTGGGTTGCTGGTCCCAATCCTTCCATTGCAAAGATACCTGATATGCTGTCTTCCCATTGGATGATTCCTGAACTGTCAATCACCTTTTTTTTTTTCTTTCCTTTGTTCAGTGTGTTCCTTCTGAGCACCTAGTCTGCATCTCAGAGAGTTCAGATCACAATGTGTGTAATGTGGGCAGCCCAGAAGCCCAGGGTTTGAAAGAGCCACGGTGCGGGTTTACATGTGTTAGGTAACATTAAGAAGTGGTAAGTAATATTTAATCACCCTGTCTTTGAAACAACAATAAGATCCCCACTCTTAATGTGGATTGCATGCTTTATTTTGCGAAATAAACTTGGCCCTTTTTTTCCCTCTGGTGTCAGATGAGTCATCAGTTCATACAAAATAGCTTGAAATTGTTTTGAAATATAACCATGGTTTGTTCTCTGAAGTTTAGAGAAGTCAGCCAGAGCTCAGTATTGACTTTTATTTTGTCACATGAAGGAGGTTCCAGTGTTTCTTAATTGTCAGTTGCTGAGACTCTTCCATGCCTGTATGGAGAACTTCCTTTCTTCTTCCTAGGAGAGATGAAAGTTTACTTTTTTCCTCAGCTGAGTCATTCTAGACGGGAAAGTTAGGGCACTCAGGAGGACAGGTGTCAGAGCACTTGAAAGACACGCTAATGCCACACGCAAACTCTGTCTCCTTCACGTGGGTACCCCAAACCCATTTTTTGTGCCTGTTTATTAAAAACTGACTTCACCAGACCCTCTTGAAGCTAAGAGTGACCATGTGATATAGCTCTTGCCAGTGTAGTCAGAGTCCCTGGCAGAGTGTCCATCTTTTGACCTTCACCATTCTTTTTTTTTTCCTGTCTGGAACGCAGATGGAGTATTTGGAGGTCAGGCAGCCTCCTTCCTACCAAGAGACAGTATGCAGGAGAATTGAAATCCACACATTAAGAATGGCCTGGTAGATGGAAGGGAGACAGCTAGATTCTTCATGGCCGTACAGAGTCACTATCTTAGTCCTGAATGGTTTATGGACAGACTGTGTTCATGTTTTTATAAATTGCAACTGATTGTATTCCTGATGGATATGAATATTTGTCCATATCTTTTATGGTCACTGTTAATCCTCAGTTGTCAATATCTATTCATATCTCAGTGACTCCAGCTAGGTATTGGAGTGAAGGATCTATGCCTCATTCATCTCTGTCTTTGGCACAGAATGGATGTTGACTAAATGCTGTTTGTCAGGAGAATTGAATTCTTGGATATCAAGGTCCACACAGATGTAAGAGTCCTGTGTTTCCACCTGGTGGTTTCTTTTCTCTTTTTTCTTTCCCTTTTCCTATCTCTTTTGTTTTCTTCTCTCTCTTGTGTCTCTCTACCTCTTTCTCTTCTTAGGAACTCCTTTTTAATTTATATGAAATGTTCTGGAATGGATCCTGGTACAGAGCCATACACACACACACACACACACACACACACACACAAGCTTGATCATGTTTATATATATGATCAAGCGCAGCAAGTGAGGGGCATTTCTAGCACATTAGTTATATAACAAGCTTTATAAATGGTTTTGGGTTTCTTCTAACTACCTCTATTGCCACCCTGATTTGGCCTTTATTGGAGTAAACTATTCTCTCTATGCTTGTGGTCTCACTGCAGATTTTTCTATCCAGTGGGAACCAGAAATAAAAAACCAATGCATTTAAAATGTGAGATGTGGAAAGGAAATAGAGAGAACAGTTTCGGAGCTGGCTTCCATTGCCTTATAAATATAGCATAGTTACTTGAATTCCATAGGAATTAAACTCTGATCTTTTAAAATGCATGCAAATTTTTGCAGAATATATATGAAGAAGTCACTATAACTGTTGAGGCACTTCGACTCCCTTGATAAATGGGACTTCCAGACCACACTTTATTGAGTCTCTGATTTTTAATAATTTGAATCCTGCAAGATTTAATTCTGCATAATTCTGGCTGAAATCAGCTTTTGATTGAGTTGTAATGGCTCTGTTATTGTAAATATCTCTGCATGCTAATGTCGTGCTGGAATTCAATAATATTTAGATGAAATTTTTCGCCTCGAGCATTATGGAAGCAAGATTTAGAAAGTCAGGAAGTTTGTGTCAAAGTGACATCTATTTTGGGTAACCTGCAACATTTTTACATGCAATAAATGGTCATCTCAAGACATGATTTAAATAATTATGACTCCTCAGTGTATATGTGTGGATCAATTATAATATGTATATAATGTGAATAAAATATGGACTTCCCAGGTGGCTCAGCAGTAAAGATTTGCCTGAAATGCAGGAGCTGCAGAAGATATGGGTTCAGTTTCTGGGTCGGGAAGATCCCTTGAAGGAGGGCATGGCAACCTACTTCAGTATTCTTGCCTGGAGAATCCCATGGACAGAGGAGCCTGGTGGGCTACAATTCACAGGATTTCAAAAAGCTAGACATGACTGAAGAGACTTGGCATGCACGCAACACATGAATAAAATATATGAACATTTAAAAAATATGTTTAATTTCACCTTGCAATATTTTCAGATACAGACATCAGTGACTCAGCTGAGGATGAAATGATGAAACCTGGGACCTCAAAGATGGAAAGGCAGTATGAAGCTGGGGCGGTGATTCGGGCTTAATCCTGGTGCTGCCATTGACCCCGGTGGTGCATAAACTGAAATTTCAAGAAATTTACTTAAATTCCCTGAGACTCAGCTTCAGCTGCTATAAAATCAAATAACCAAACAAATAATAGTTACATCCTCATCATCTATCTCTTCATTAGAACACGAGCATCTTGAAGAAGAGCCATTTGTTAGTACACACCACACATGGGTGCTCCAAGAGCATTTGCTGAGTTAAATTGAAGGTTCAAGTGTGAAATTATTCATTCAGTCCTCTCACTCAGTCCTATGAAGTAGGAACTATTATTATGCCCATTTTGCAGAAGGATAAATTGAGGAACACATAAGTTGAAGATTAGATCAGCTAACAAGTAGAGGAATTGGGACTTGAACCCTGACAGTCAGGCTCCAGAATCTGTGCTTCTAACCCTTGTGATGTGTTACAGATAGACACAACTTTTTCGGCATTTCTTCATGAAAGAGGTTGGGTCTAATTCTGCTCCTCCAGCAGGGGCTGGAAGGACCTTGAGCAGATGGGTGATGAGGCTTTGCTGGATGGTGAGGACAGTGTTGCTGGAGGCTGAAGGAAAAGGTACCCAAGTTAGATGTTGGTAGACAGGTGAGTGAAAATAATGTTTGCACAAACATGGAAAACAGAAAATACGCCTCAAATTCTGCGCATCTGACTAAAGATTCTCCAGGCAGAATGCTGAAAGCACCACCCACATTCTAATGGGCTTTAATAAAGTACAAAAAGAGACAGATGAACTAAAGACAAACCGTGCAGTTTTTGAGCAAAATTTAGAAGAAACAGGACAGTATTTTTATTCAGCAAAAAAGTAAGAAATTCTCAAAGTAAGAAATGGTTTAAGGGCAAAGAACAAATCCAGGGCTCTCCCAATGAAGCCTCATCTCAGAGTAGAGATCTTAAGGGTGTAGCTTTAAGGACCTCCCCATATCCACTTTTTGAGAAGTATCATTTAAAAGTGTACCTGGTAAAACTTCTAAGGATATGCCTTATAGAACTTTTCAACTAGACCAAAGGCTTCTAGGAAACTGAGGGGCATTTTCTCAGAATACTCTGACTCAGCCCAAGGTGACGTCTTGAGGCAAGAAATGTGAGTATGGTTTTAGTCTAGTGATGCAGGCCACAGTAAGATGAATAGAAAACCCACCATGTTTGGGGGAGAACTCTGTTGCTGGAAGCACTGCCCACTTGGACAAACCAGGACAGAGACACTATAAAATGAAAACAAGTCTGGGGACAGCCTGTATCCTACCCACCTACTACGGGCAGAAACTTACTGAGGAGGCTGCTTGGCTGCAAATATGAGCCATTTCCTGTGGAAAATGGGGAATGATCCCACAGGGAGAACCATGAACCTCGGAGGATCATTTCCAGGGAGCTTTTCTGGATTCTACTCGAGGAACTGGCCATGTGCACCAGGCTGGATTTTGGAATTACTATAAACCAGGAGCTGCCAGGCACTCCAGTTTTTCCCCTTTTTGGAGCAGGCATGCCTCTTGCAATTACTCTTATCACAGTAAATTGGGTGTGTGGAGGAGAGTGGATAACTTTTTACTTTAGTTCACAGATCGTCATAACAGAAAGAACCAGATTTGAGGAACTGCATCCAAGGAACCTCATCTGTACCTGAGTTTGATTTAGATACTGGAATATCGGACTTAAAGGCAATGCCCAATTGGGATGACAGTACAGGGGTTTTGGGGAAGGAGCGTATACTTCTCTTGTGTGAGGGATATAAATACTTTGTGAACAGGTGTCAGATCAGGAGAGATTAAAGGTGGATTTATTAAATTGCTTAAAATTCTCCATGGGGAGGAGGGATCTATTTTATCTCCCCTTGAATCTGAGATGGACTGTGAGTGCTTTGACCATTATGTGTGATGCTCTGCCTGTTCTAGACCTATCCCTTGATAGGACTGGAATTCTTGGAGCTCCAAACTGGAGAAACCACATGGGGAGGTTCTAAGACCATGTGGAGAAGAAGAGGGATCTGCCAAGCCCAGGGGTCCGGTGGTTCCCCATCAATGTGGCAAGCCTGTGAGTTCAACTACATTGAACCCCTCAGACCAGAACCGTCTCTAGCTGAACACTACCGAGTGACCCAAGTCAACATTCTCTGAAACAAAAGAATCCTCAGCCATGCCCTGAACTCCTGACCCTTCTCAAGAGTGAGATATAATAAAATGGTTGCTATAATAAAATGGTTGCTATAAAGTGCGAAGTTTTGTTGTGCCGCCATAGATAACCAGAATTATTACTGTGTCTCCCATGTCCTTGTAAATTACTATGATAATGAGTAATTGAGATGATGTGCTGCATGCTAAGCCACTTCAATCGTGTCCGACTCTTTGCAAACCTATGGACTGTAGCCTGCCAGGCTCCTCTGTCCGTGGGATTCTCCAGGCAAGATACTGGAGTGGGTTGCCATGCCCTCCTCTAGGGGATCTTCCCGACCCAGGGATTGAACCTGCATCTCTTGTGTCTCCTGCATTGGCAAGTGGGTTCTTTACCACTAGTGCCACCAGGGAAGCCATTAAGACGCTGCTGCTGATACTGATACTACTAGTTAATGGTATCTTCTAACACCAAGTAGCCCCCACAATGAATATGTACAGCATCTATACCAAATGCAGCTTCAGTTTGATTTTTAACCATTGAAGTTGGAGATGGTGACATCATTCAGTCTTGATTATGGCTCAATATGGGACCAGAGAAAAAGTATTACTCTTCCTGGGCAAGAACTCTGTGGTCCTAAATGTAGGTCTTGCTTCCAAGCTAGGAGAAGCCCGGTGTTACTTGCCAGCCTTCACCCTGTAGTCTTCCATATGCCACAGTCATTGTTGGGTTTCCTGCCTCCTCCATTAGACAGAGAATCCCCTGGAGGGCAGCTGTGTCTTTGCCCGAGTACCTCTCCCCTCCACCAGCCGAAGCTAATATTAAGCAGGGTGCTTAGTAGGTGCTCGCTTCCTTGTTGGTGGAATGCAGGAATGAGCAATGGGCATTTGGGGAATGTTTCTATTCTCTTGCATTTCAGGTCTGCCTACAATTTAAAAGGCATGGCTGAGCAGAATAGCACCTTTTAAAAGCTTTCATTGCAGGTCTCAGGTTGACCACTTTCTTAGAGAACAAATCTGGCATTTTACAGTAATGATAACAAAAAGACATGATTGATAACAGCAGCATTCAATCCAAAAGCTAATGGCTTTGACCATCTAATAGTGCAAAGCCTCGCAGGACATTTGGTCCTGTCCAAAATGTCTAGAAGACATTTAGTCCATGCCAAAAGGTGCTTGATATTTGATCCCGTCCAAAACCATTTGGCATGGACCAAAGATGTTTATGGATGTTTTAGATGGCGCCAGATGTCTGATAAGCATGGAGATGGTGTGTGACAGGCAGACAGGTCTCTGGGTGAGAACACAAGGTCTCTGTGGGCTGAAATTCTAGATGACCCTCGATATTTTGGTTTGGTCTCTTCTCTGATACAGTTTTCTTAATTATAAATGTATCAAAAGACTATACAGACCAATGGAGATAACGGAAGCATTTTATAAAGCTACTTTCCCTTCAAGAGGTGAGAGAAATCCAAGTTTCCCAGAAACCTTAATCTTGCCAATATCTTCACCTGAGAATACCTAAAATTATGAAAATTGCCTAAATTAAGCTTTATTTTTGTCCCTCCCACTCCCAGTCCCCCAGTCTAGTCACCAGTGGAATTACTGATGGGTGTGCGTGCTAAGTCACCTCAGTTGTGTTCAACTCTCTGCAACACTATGGACTGTATCCCGCCAGGCTCCTCTGTCCGTGGGATGCTCCAGGCAAGAACACTGGAGTGGGTTGCCACGCCCTCCTCCAAGGGCTCTTCCTGACCCAGGGATTGAACCCATGTTTCTTGCATCTCCTGCTTGGCAGGTGGGTTCTTTACCACTAGTGCCAAACCTTGGAAAGCTCATTACTGATGGGGGTTGTCTATTAATAACATGAACTTTAAATCAGACAGAAAACATAATACACATGAGAGGACGGTAGGGGAGAGTGAGTGAACACAGGGGGTTAGATTTCAAGGGGGCCTTGGCGAATGTGCCTCCCAAGCTAGACATGTTGCAGGTGGAGAGACAGAGGTGTGGGACACGGAGGAGCCTCGCCTAAGGTCACACTCATGATCTGAAGCTGAGGCAGGCCAGGAGCCCGGCCTGCAGCCTCACCACCACACAGGGGTCAGCAAGCTCTTTTAGTGGAGAGCCAGGTAGTAAATATTTTAGCCCTCGAGGGTCTCGCAGTCTCGGTTGCAATTACTTAGCTCTGCGGCTGTAGCATGAAAACAGCCACAGAGAACGTGCAAATGAAAGAGCGTGGCTACGTTCCAATAAACTGCTTTTATGCACACTTCTCAGGCACCTCCCCCCCAGTCCCGCTCCCCTACCTGCCACCCCTCCATTCACTGCATCAGCACCCCTCTTCCCATCCCCCGCTTTTTTCCGGGTAGTCATGGCAATCTCTTCTTGGTGATGGAAACGCTAATGACCCATGTTTTAAATCTGGCCTTGTCTCTTATGCCTTTGGGTGAGTTTCTGTACTTGCCAGGCTTCTGTTTACTCCTGTGTAAGTCAAGGAGGTTGAAGGAAAACTTCAGGATGCCTCAGAGAAATTCGTGGTCCTATGCATCTCTCTTTTAGGAATTCAGGGAGTCAAAGAGCTCTGAACTCCTTCCTAGATCTACACACACCGTTGTGTCTGGAGCCGGGGACTTAACTTCCCCAGACTCAGTCTCCCCATCTGTAAATGGGAATAATAAATACACGAGCTCGTGAGATTTTGGCAAAGATAAAACGAGATGGTGTTTGGGAGATGGATAAACTAGAGTTTGGAATTAACAGAACATACTACTTTACATAAAATAGATAGCAACAAAGACCTGCTGTAGAAAAGAGGGAACTATATTCAATATCCTATATATATATATATATTTATGTATAGCTGGGCTTCCCAGATGGTGCTAGTGGTAAAGAAACTGTTTGCCAATGCAGGAGACATAAGAGACGTGGGTTTAATCCCTGTGTTCAATCCCTGGGTTGGGAAGATGCCCTGGAGGAGGGCATGGCAACCCACTCCAGTATTCTTGCCTGGATAATCCCTGGGAGAGAGGAGCCCGTGGGCTACAGTCCATGGGGTCACAAAGAATCAGACACGACTAAAAAGACAGCATGGATAGCATGTGTAACTGAACCTATTTGCTCCACACCTGAGACTAATACAACATTGTAAATCAACTATACTACAGAAAAAAATTGTAAGAGATGGTGTTTGCATTCTTTACAAAACACTGAGACACTATGGAAATGAGAGGTTTTGTAAAGCAAATTAGTGTATGTACTAGAGCTACCTTTTTGAGATCTCTTGGGGCTTTCTGAAATAATGTGCCACCATCGACAGCTGAGGAAACAGTCAGTTTTGTTCAGTGCGAGCCTGGTCCACCCACGTGTGAGAAAGACGCAGTATAGCAAGCACACCATGTGAGCGCATGCTCACCTCACCGTCAGCTAAAGAGCACAATTTGTTCCCTGGGCATTCTGTTGTCTACTTTCCTGTTTAATTTATGTGTTGTTATTAAACAATTACATTTGCAGACTGTTGATCAGAGTGTGTTTGCGTTTCTAATTGAACATTCTAATAATGATGTTTTTACTTTGCTTGGTTTTTAAAGGTTATTATAATTTCTATAAAGTTTCATAAAACGTGGCAGCCAGAAAAGCTTTCACGGAAAAACAAAATGCTTTTACGGAGACGCTGATGCTTTCTTGCAAGGCTGTTGGAAATCGTATTTTGCAAAATTATAGTGCAATTTACATCTTTGGAGCTGAAGGGAACTTAGGTTTCTTCTCGACTGGCAAATCGGGTTAGGAGACAACCCGAAGGCTGTGCCGGGGGTTCTGAGGCTATGTTTGGGCTCAGTGAGAAAGGGCTCTGTGATGGGTCGGTACATCCTGGAGGGGTGCATCAGTGAGTGTACACGTGTGCGTGTGCACGTGTGCACGTGCACATCAGTGTGGTACAATCTCTACTCACTCCCTCACCTTCCTTTGGACAAGTAGGGAAACACTTTTTAAAAAATATATATATTTTTTTAATTTATTTTTGGCTGGGCTGGATCTTCCTTGCTGTGAGGGCTTTTCTCTGGTTGCCGTGAGTGGGGGCTACTCTGCAGTTGCCGTGCTCGGGCATCTCATTGTGGCAGCTTCTTTTGTTGTACAGCACGGGCTCTGGGGTGTGCGGGCTTCAGGAGGTGCAGGACCTGGGCTCAGTAGCTGTGGCTTCCAGGCTCTAGAGCACAGACTCAACAGTTATGGCACATGGGCTTAGCTGCTCCATGGCATGTGGGACCTTCTGGGATGAGGAATCAAACTCACGCCTCCTGCATTGGCAGGCAGATTCTTTACCCCTGAGCCACCAGGGAAGCACCCTGATGGGAGGAGAAAATGACTAGCCCAGGACCACACTGGTGCTAAGTGACTGTCTCAAACTCTCAATGTCTGTTGTTTGGTCAAATGCTCATCAAACGCATCACCTTGCCCATTATATGACGGAAGAAGCAGCTCTGTCTGTGGTACCCTCCTGAACTGGTCTCTGCTCATCTGTGTGTAAGAAACAACTGATTCCGCTCATTATCTCCTCCCCACAATGATGGACCTGATGAAACATGCCCTTGCCAGGACCTTTGATCAAGAACGTCCGTAATTCAGATGATGACAGCTGTGGTGGCCGATAGCGTAAAAACGCCTGGGGAAAGCAACAACTGGAAATGCTCCAAGGGATTCTTTATTCTGCTTTTCTCTTGATTTTCCAAATTCCCTACTGGTAGGTCTTTTATTATCAAACAATTAGCTTAAAAAATTTAATGTCCCCCAAAGCCCACTAGAAATTGTGTGGTCTATTAATAAATATAATATTCTGTTTTCAAATGAACTAGTCATTGGCGGGGGCAGAAACTAAAAGCCTGTTTTGGACATGCAAACTTTGAGCAGCACGTTCCCCATCAGCCAAAATTCCCTGAGATCTACAGCGTGTCAGACTTAGTTCCGTGCATTCTGGGGGACACAGTGACAGCAAAGAGGTGGCACTGACCTTGGGGAGTAGAACCGGATCAGAGAGAGGCAGTAATGTATGAATCCTGGAAAGCTGAAAAATTAAGAACTAAAGAGATGTTCTTAGACCTACTTTTAATAAAACCCAACCAAACCCCCAAAGACACGCCATAGAGTGCCAGAATGCACCTTAGGGCTCACGCATGTCAGCTATAATTTGAATCTCTAACTCGAGCACACATGGGGGTCGGGGGCTGCTCTCTCTAATAGGTTATCACAGGATAGAGTTTAAAATACCACTTGAGTCATAACCTCATCTACTTAGAGATCCAGAAAGGGTTCCCAGGGCTGATCAGAGACCTGATTTGCAAATTACTATAAATTAATGTAGTTATAGCTGGGACATGAATATATGCTTGGAAATGCTCATATAGTGCATAATATATGCGTGTCTTAAGATGATAATAGTGGTAATTTCTAAGATGACTTTTCCTCTAGCTGGCACCTTTCACCCTGTGATCTTGAAGTCCTTTACAAACACTAATTAATTACATTAATTTTATCATAAAGCTTGTTCATTACTGTACTTTTATTATAAGCTCTTGCCAGCTCAGATTTAATGCGACACTCACTGAAATTCTGCTCTTTGATTAAGAATCCGCACGGATGTTATATGTGCCTTTATAGGTTTTTTCAATCATACAAATAATGGATGAATGATTAACAAGTCGCTTCAGTCGTGTCCGACTCTTTGTGACCCTATGGACTGTAGCCTTCCCTGACTGTGAGATTCTCCAAGCAAGAATACTGGAGTGGGTTGCCATTTCCTCCTCCAGGGGATCTTCCCAACCCAGGGACCCAACCCGCATCTCTGTGTCTCTCCAGCATTAGCAGACGGGTTCTTTACAACTAGCATCGCCTGGGAAGCCCCACAAATAATACCTATTTCCCTTTCACATGGGGAAGTACAAAGGCAGATGTAAGTGGAACCCAGACCAAGTGCCATGACTGTGTCTAGATCACAGTGTGTACAGTGTCATAGTGGTGCTGTGCAGGGTAGATTTCAGCTTGAATACCAAACTGGTGGACCGAGAATATTTGTCTGGTGCTTTGGGTTAAGAAGTATCCTGAGCCATACCCAGGACTGGAGAGAACAACTGCTCGGACCAACTTGCCAGGACACAGGTGTGGAAATTGGGGAATGTTGGCTTATGACTGCCCTCTCTCTACTCTCCCTGGAACTGCACTCAACATTTGACTGAGAAGCCTGGATTGTTGTTGTTCAGTCACTCGGTCATGTCTGACTGTTTGTGACCCCACAACTGCAACACGTCAGGCTCCCCTGTCCTTCACTATCTCCGGGAGTTTGCTCAAACTCATGTCCATTGACTTTGTGGTGCTATCTAACCATCTCATCCTCTGTCGTCCCCTTCTTCTCCTGCCCTCAATCTTTCCCAGCATCAGGGTCTTTTCCAATGAGTCAGCTCTTTGCATCAGGTGGCTAAAGTACTGGAGCTTCAGCTTCACCATCAGTTCTTCCAATGAATGTTCAGGGTTGATTTCCTCTAGGATGGACTGGTTGGATCTCCTTGCTGTCCAAGGTGCTCTCAAGCATCTTCTCCAATACCACAATTTGAAGAGGCTGGGAATCTGGGTCAATTTCATTTCTCCTTCTTATAAGGTATGTAGTATTATCCAAGAAGCTTGCAGAACCTGTTTCTTTCTCTCTGAAACAAGTATATGCTCATGCTTGCCTTGCTGACACTTCAGGACTTTGTGTGAGTGCTCAGTTGCTAAGCTGTGTCCGACTCTGTGACCCCCATG
Organism: Bison bison bison; assembly: GCF_000754665.1. NCBI lineage: Eukaryota > Metazoa > Chordata > Mammalia > Artiodactyla > Bovidae > Bison > Bison bison. The sequence continues at coordinate 6,537,298 of NW_011494874.1, read as the reverse complement.
GACTGTAGCCACCAGGCTCCTCTGTCCATGGGATTTCCCAGGTAAGAAGACTGGAGTGGGTTGCTGTTTCCTCCTCCAGGGGAATCTTCCTGGAACAATGGAACCCCTGTATCCTATGTCTCCTGCCCTGGCTGCTGCTGCTGCTGCTAAGTCACTTCAGTCATGTCCGACTCTGTGCGACCCCATAGACGGCAGCCCACCAGGCTCCCCCATCCCTGGGATTCCCTTCTTTACCACTGAGCGGCCTTGGAAGCCCACAGTACTTTAAGGGGAAGATCTGGTGGAATAATGTGTGGGCAGCTTTTTCTTCAGCTAAAGATTGTTTATGGAAACTGGTTACCTAGGGGAAAGAAGACCAGCTTTGGAGGAAGGCTACTTGGGTTACAAAATCAAACCAGGAGTCTTCACTGGTGACTAGGTGGTGTGGGCAGAGCTTTTGTTCTTAACAAGCTTCCATGTTTTCTTATATAAAATAGGAATATCTTTTGCTTCTGACTCACAAATCCGTTCAGAGATTTAAGTGAAATAGAAACACAGTACATGATTTTATATTATAATGTTATATTATAGTAAATGATTTTATATTATAAGCACAATAAACTGTCACATAGTAGGTTCTCTAAAGTTTGCTGAAAACTAAAAGCAAAACCCAAAAATGTGCAAACTAAGAGCTATGGAAAGAAATGGACTCAGGGGACAAAAGTGGATTTTCACTTGGATGTGAACAAGAGTCATTGTTTTTTTTAAGTTTTTTTTTGTTTTGTTTTTTGTTTTTTATTGTGGACCATTTTTAAAGTCTTTATTGGATTTGGTGAGTATTGCTTCTTTTGTATGTTTCGATTCTTTGGCCATGAGGCATGTGCGATCCTACCTCCCTGACCTGGGAGGTAAGCCTTCCCCTGCATTGGAAGGCTGAGTCCCAGCCACTGCACAGCCAGGGAAGTCCCTTGAATAATTGTTGCTGCTGTCTTTACTTCTACCTTTTTTTCTTTTTTTAAACATTTTCCCTGATGAGCATGCGTAGATTTTATAATGCAATAAGAACCAAAAGCACTCCTCTGATGGCTATGCAAATCTATATGTGTGATGATATCACACAGAAACACAAAGGTGCATGCACACACACACAAATGAAATATATTAAAAACTGGTGACGTAAGACCTGAATCAGATGTGCAGATTGTACCAACATCAATCCACTGGGTTTGATATGTCTGATAATTATGTGAGAGTTTACTCTTGGTGGGAGCAAGAGAACAAGCACACAGGACTCCACTTACCCTTTGTGCTATTTCCTGTCAATGTATGTGCTTAGTCATTCAGTCTTGTCCAACTTTCTACTACCCCATGGACTGTAGGCAGCCAGGCTCCTCTGTCCATGGGATTCTCCAGGCAGGAATACTGGAGTGGATTGCCATGCCCTCCTTCAGGGGATCTTCCCAACCCAGGGACTGAACCCAGGTCTCCTGCATTACAGGCGGATTCTTTACCCTCTGAGCCACCAGGGTATACTTATTTCAAAGTAAAATTAAAAAAAAAAAGAGTTATCAAGCTTACCTGAAAGGAATGAAATAGTGGCTACTCAAGTGCTTAATCAATAGATGGAGGGGCGAATGGATGCCCTCTCTGTATTCCTACTTCATCATCAATAAGCTCTGTTATGCTGTATGCATCGTTTATAGGACTTTCTCTCATCATTAGCTTTCGGGTCTCTTTGTGTGGGAGGATCATGGACATATGTTTGTCAATGCTGACGGCCACACCTTTGAGAACAGACAACTTGCCCATGTTGATTCCAGACTACAGCTACGATGGGTGTCTTAGAAGCCTCCTCCTAGGCTTAAAAAAAATCATCCCCTTCCCCCGATTTTAAGTGTAGGGCCAGAAGAGAGTGGAGTGCCATCTGCTTATTCATTGGATCTTGGTACAGAATGGGAACAGAAAACCAACCCAGCCATTGTTTTGGATATAGCAGACCCTGAATGTAATAAAAACTGTGTTCATATGTTTCATTAGATAAATAAAGCTGACTTGGATAGGTTGCTTCAAACCCAAAGTGAACTGAAACCAAGTTGGCTGCACTTGGTACCAAAAAAGTAAATGTAGTAGTGGCTGCCAAGCTTGAAGGATCCAGGAGCTTCGTGTGTATTAAGTCTTCTAACGTGACCATGACCCAATGGGACACAGGGCATCCTCTAACTGTGATGCTGTGGGACAAATATTCCAATCTGAAGCAACTTTGTGGACATACATAGTCTGCATTCCAGTATGCAGAGAAAGAAAACAGGACTCAGTGTAAGTAAGAAGATAAGTGCCTTAGTATTAGTCAAGTAATGATGCTATAAAGAAATAAACTTCAGCACATCAGTGGCTACACACACACACACACACACACAAGTTTATTGTTGTTCATATAATAGTTGAGTGTGAATGCCTGGGGTTAGCTCCACGTTTTCCATATAGGGCTTTCAAGGTGGGCAAAGAAGAGGAGAGACAGCATGGAAAAGGCACACCTGCTTCTCAGCCAACTTGCCTTGGACATGCCACCCATCAGTCTTGCTTTATGGGCATGAGCCAGTCACAGCGCCCTTCCTGAAAAAGGACCGGACAGGCTAGGAAGCAGCCCCTCAGTGCTGTCTCTGCAGGAAGGCAGGAGAGTAGCCATCTCTGGCTGCCCCTGCCATGGTCACTGCACAGGGTGGGGAATGGAAATCAAACTCGGGCTCAGCTACGCTCTTTCTGGAACCATAGTATAGAGGGTGGGCAAGGGTCTGGGCTCTGTTACTCAGCCAACCTGGATTTTGATCTTGGTTGTAATGTTTTACCGATTTTTGACCTTGAGAGAAAGCTGCTTGACCCTTCAAAGGCTTGGCTTCCTCTTTGGTAAAACATGAGAATGATAAAAATAGGGACTCCATAGCGCTGCTGTAAGGATTACAAGAAGAAGGCATGCAAAACATTCAGAGCAAGGCTTGGCAACTGCACAAATATTTATAATTAACATCATTATCATAATGATGACAATTTTTCCTCCACGCTGCCTCCTATCTTCTCATCCCATTCGCTCCCACTTTGTTTGGTTCTTTTGTCTTGTGCCTCTTTGGTTTCTCGAGTTTTCCAGTCTCTCCAGATCTCTCCAGCTCTGTCAAACCCTTTGCAGTAACTATAGTCTAAGAAAACATGAGTTCTTTTCCCTCTGCTGAGGAGTTTCCTAATGTAAACTTCTTGCCTAGAAGCGTCCGCATTGCCACAGGGACATTTCCAGTCTCCTAAAGCAAACACGGTTGACACTGTTGATTTGGTGTATAAATGTCTGCAGCTTTATTAAATATGCATTAAAGTGCTCCCCTCATAAATTGTGTGCACTCGGCCTACTCCGAGTATAATGCACACAACTAAATAATTTTTTCTAACCACACAGACGGAGCAATCAGGCCAACTTCAAGGTTGGTGAGAATAGAGTGAATCAAGTTCCTTTTCCCCTCCTCCTAGTATAGCTCTTCTGTGGGGTCTCTTTCCAATTTGGCAGTTTGGCAGGCTTCAGCTGTATTCTCCCTGCTTGTAGTAGTTTGCATTTCTGGGCCTGTTAAACTAGAGATTCCATCCTGTCCTCTATGAGGTCCATTCACTAGCATCTAAAGGTGTTGGTATAGGGGTGGATTTGATTTGGTAGTGTGAGTTTCATCTGGACCTGCTGGTAGCATCAGGCTTCCTATCTTGTTAAATAATGTACACATCAAATAGACATGATCTGTCTTTTCACCTGTTATTCATCCAGTCATCCAACCATCCATCCACCCATCCATTCATCCATCCATCTACCTGTCCATCCCCTCATCCATCCATCTGTTCATCCACCCACCTATCCATGGTTCATCCACCCATCCATCCAACCATCTGTCTACCTGTCCATCCCCTCATCCATTCATCCATTCATCCAACCATCCATCCATCCATCCACCTATCCATTAACCACATTCTCAGGGCCAGGTGGTGTGTAAGGCAGTAACACTACAAAAATAGAGCCTGGCTTCTGTGCCAGTGGGACAGAGCAGACAAAAATAAGTACACAAGCATATAAAATCATTATGGACTGATCAGTGCAGGGGGGTGAAGGTTGATCCTGAATGTGTGCCCAGGTGTGTGTTGGCGGACCGGTTGCTTTATACGGAGTGGTCAGAAAGGTCTCCTTGAGGAGCAGAAGTTCAGGCTGAGGCAATAAGAGGCAGTTGATGAGAAGAGAAAGAGACTTTCGATTAAAGAGACTGACGTTTGTGGGTTCTGCTTCCCTGGTGGTTCAGACAGCAAAGAATCTGCCTGCAATGTGGGAGACTCAAGTTCAATCCCTGGGTTGGTAAGATACCCTGGAGGAGAGCTTGGCAACCCACTCCAGTATTTTTGCCTGGAGAATCCCATGGACAGAGGAGCCTGGGAAGCTACAGTCCATGGGGTGGCAAAAAATGGGTCACGACTGAGCAACTAACACTTTCACCTTCACTACTCAGCAAAGGGCCAGTAAGCACCTCTGTTATCACTCTCATACACAACAGGGACACATGTGTGTAATTATATCATGTCTGGTTTTGCTTTGACACTTACTTGAAGCAAAGTGTCTTGTATTCCTTCTGTTTCCCTAGATGTGTTGACCTTGTTTATTTTTAAAGTGGTGAATGAAGGACCAGAAATGTAAACCATAAATCATCAAGCCTGATGCCAAAGGTCAGAATCTATAGGCCGCATTGGAAACGATGCTAGATTCACCCGATAGCCCAGCACCTGACCTGTAGTTGAAAATAGAAAATGATTGTTGTGTGACTGTATCCCCAAAATTTAGGCCAAGGGTCCAGCTTGGTTCTCCTGACCCTGAGCATTTGGTTGGTGATCCATCAGTGGAGATTTCCATTTATCTGCATCAGTGACAGTCAGGAAGAGGGTGGGTACCAGCCCTTTAGGTCACCTGGCTCAGCCCATTAGAATTCAGGTTTATCACAAACACTGAGGAGAGGGCTGCAGGATTGAAGAGTGATGTCTCAAAACAGTTGTTCATGTTCTAATGTGAGTGTGACCTCATTCGGAAAAAATATTCTCTGTAGATGTAATTAATTAAGTAAGAGATTTAAAGATGAGGAGGTCAGGCTAGATTATTGATTGAGCCCTAATCCAATAGCAAATGCCCTTAGACACACAGAGGAGAATGCGGATGGCAGAAGAGAAGGTGTTGTGAAGATGAAGCAGAGATTGGGGTGATGCAGCCTCCGCAAGCCCAGGACTGCTGGCAGACACCAGAAATGGGGAGAAACAGGAACCAGTTGTCCCTGAAATCCCCCACAGGGAGCATAGCTCTGATGAATTTTTGACTTCTAGTCTCCAGAGTTGTGAAAGAATATATATATATTCAGATACCAAGTAAGTGCTAATTTGTTACAGAAAATTAATTTCTACCAAACCTTAGAAAAAGACATTTTGAGGTCACTGTGGCTTCCTCCAGCACTACACTGCTCAGTAAAAAAATATAATGTGAGATATATAATTTAAAATTTCCTAGTATTCATCTTGAAAAGAGTGAAAAGAGAGGTGAATTTAATTTTAATTGTATATTTTGATTAACCCACCGTATCTGAATATATATATATCAACATTTCATCAAAAAAAGAAATCCTTAATGAGATATTTTACCTATTTTGGATGTGAGTCTGAGTGAACTCCAGGAGTTGGTGATAGACAGGAAGGCCTGGCATGCTGCGATTCATGGGGTTGCAAAGAGTAGGACACGACTGAACAACTGAACTGAACTCTTCAAAATTTGCTGAATTATATGCTTCTAGCACATATGCATACAGAATAGCCACGTTTCAAGTGCTCAATAACATCCATGCCCAGTGGTGACTGTATTAGACTACACAGCTGGAGCATTGCCCCTGGGTCTCTTACTTCAGGTCTGGAACAAAAATTGGCTGAGGAAGAGAGAGATGGGAGAAATTTCTAGACCACAGAGGCTGCAAAATCTGCCTTGCTGTAGTGTCTGGGGATCCAGAGAGGGGACCTGGATTTGGCTCAGTCAGGCATCAAGGAACCAGATGGAATTCTTGGGCACGTGGGAGTGCTCGTGGCCAGCTGGGTCTATTCATCTTTACTGCAAGGCTGTAAGATAAAGACCAAGAATCAGGCTTTCAGAGAAAAAGGGCAGGCAAAAGCTGAAGGGAAACCAGAAAAAAATGAATAGAAATAGATTTCAGTTACTGAATCATAGTTATTTTCCAAATTCTTCCGACTTCCGATTATCTTCATCACAAACCTATGTAGGAAGCATGGTTATTGTCTTATTTAGTAAATAAGGACATTGAGGATCAGTACTGTAAGGGATCTGCCCAGGGTTACCCAGTTCACATATGAGTGGCAAGAGCCATGATCGGACCCCAGGTCCCTCTGGGTCTAAGGCCACTATATCGTGTTAAAGGCTGGACATCTGGTTAGATTTGCCTCTTTTTATGTTTACTGTGAGGATGAGTTCAGGGCTGGGCAAGGGCTGAATGTCCACAGTGGACAACGGGCTTCAGGGACTTAGGTCGGGGGAGCTAGGGGAGTCTGGAGCTGCCTCAAGAATGGACAAGGTCTTCGAATTCTCAAGGCCATTCAACATGACAGTTGAGCATCCAGAGAAGAGTTTGCACTTTGGCATTCAGGATTCTCATGCTCTTCTGCCCTTTCTTCTGGTTGACCAGTTGGCTCTGGGATATGCCCCTTGCTATGTCTTATGTTGGCAAAATTGCCCTACAGAAGCTAGAATTGCCCAACTGGCTAAGGAAGCAAGTTTGTCTTTTAAAAGCAAGACATCAGGACATTCACTTTCTGACAAGAATCTGTAATTTGTGTTTATTTTATTTCCCATTGATTGATTGCCATATGTCTCTTGGCACCCTTCCAAATATCTCTTGCCAACAAAGTAGGCCAAATTAATTTTCTACAGGAAGAGATATTCTGAAGGACTCTAAAATCTGTCTCCATCATTTTGCAAATGATCTCCTGTGCATGTAATGACAGTGACTCTATTTTTTCTGTTAGGGCAGAGAAAAGAGGAAAAGTCTCAGGTTCATCTTCTTTTGAAGGAGTAAAAATGTGTATATTCAATCTCTTTGCCTTCTGGTCAATGTACACTTTGTATGGTGGACCTTATGGAACTGGAGGTCCTGTATTTCTACTTCTTTGTTTGGCTGAAATCAATTTAGAGGTTGGGAGGTAAGGTACCAACCAAGGTAGAGGCTGTTTGGTATAATATTGATTGAACTGATTGAGCTCACTGGATCGAGCATCAAGCGATGGGTGTTTGTGTCCTGCTTCTGTTAACTTATCAGTGACCTTGAGAGTCACTTCTTTCGGTATCATCGTTCTCATTCAAAAAGAGAGGGGATTGGCTGGAGTCAGTGGGTTGCATGCAAACTGATTCTCAGCATCAGAACACTGTCTTCCAAAAGCATTCCCCTTGTAAGCTGAAAACAGAATATACATGCTTTACTGTTAGTAAAACAAACCTCCCTAATGAGGTTTTAAAATATATATTTAGATGTGGGTTGACCTAGAGACTGTCATAGAGAGTGAAATAAATCAGAAAGAGGAAAATATATATGGTACATTAGTGCATTTACGTGGAATCTAGAAAAATGGTACAGATGATCTTATTTGCAAAACAAAATTAGAGACAGAGATGTAAAGAACAAATGTATGGACACCAAGGAGGGAAAGAAGGAGTGGGACAAATTGGGAGATTGTGATTGATATATATACACCATTGATACTGTGAATAAAATACATAACTAATGAGAACCTACTGTACAGCTCAGGGAACTCTGTATAGCTCAGTGCTCTGTGGTGACCTAAATGGGAAGGAAATTCCAAAAAGAGAGGTTACATGTAGAAGTTAGCTGATTCACTTTGCTGTACAGTAGAAATCAACACTGGAGAAGGCAATGGCACCCCACTCCAGTACTCTTGCCCTGAAAATCCCATGGACAGAGGAGCCTGGTAGGCAGTCCATGGGGTCACTAAGAGTCAGACACGACTTTGCAACTTCACTTTCACTTTTCACTTTCATGCATTGGAGAAGGAAATGGCAACCCACTCCAGTGTTCTTGCCTGGAGAATCCCAGGGACAGGGGAGCCTGGTGGCTGCTGTCTATGGTGTCGCATGGAGTCAGACACGACTGAAGTGACTTAGCAGCTTAGCAGAAATCAACACAACATTGTAAAGCCACTATGCTGTGCTGTGCTGTGCTTAGTTGCTCAGTCATGTCCGATTCTCTGAGACTCCATGGATTATAGCCCACCAGGCCCCTCTGTCCCTGTGGATTCTCCAGGCAAGAATATTGGAGTGGGTTGCCATGCCGTCCTCGGGGGATCTTCCCAATCCAGGGATCAAACCCAGGTACCCTGCATTGCAGGAGGATTCTTTAATGTCTGAGCCACCAGGGAAGCTCAAGGATACTGGAGTGGGTAGCTTATCCCTTCTCCAGAGGATCTTCCTGACCCAGGAATTGAACCGAGGTCTCTTGCATTGCAGGCAGATTCTTTATCAGCTGAGCTACTAGGGAAGCCCAAAACAACTATACTGCAATAAAAAATTAATTTAAAGACTAAATAAATTGTAAATATATATCATGTGATAAGAAAACTAGACATAGGCAATTTCAAAGATTATTCAGCATCTTAGTGATGCAATGACTGGTGCCCAGACTCCTTCTTTCTGTCCACTCTGCAGTCCTTTCCTTCCTGTCTTCATGTATTTTCTCTTACAGTTGCAAAACAGCCGTAGAAACTCTGAGAATCAAGTCCATATTTAGGGTAGGGAAAGTGATAAATGGGACTTGCATCTATTTCTGTGAATGAAAAGTAAATCAGCTTTCTCAGAGTCCTCTGCCCAATAGGTTTCTCCTTGAATTTCATTGGCCAAAACTATGTCATACGACCATGTCTTGCTGCAAGGGAGTCTGGGAAAGTGAGTATCTTGTGGGGAGGAGTGTGTCTTTCCGGCTGCCTTAGACCAATCTTTATTCTTTACCTGAGGTTGGTAAAGAATAAAGAAACATTATTGGATGGCAAAAAAAAAAAACATTGCCATCCCCAAGTAAAAATGGGGTTCTGCTTGAAAGGAAGAAATAGAGAGATGAATGTTGGGTAGTCTACAAAGTATGTCTGCCAAAGGATAAAAATGTGATTATAGTATGAGGGTTCAAAAATGTCATGTTGAATTATTTTTCTAAATGACTGCTTAACTGGTCTCAGTGACCTAGAATACAAAAGGTATTTTACACTCCTCTGAGATGAGCTTTGAGGAGTCCACAGCCAATTCTGACCTTTCATTCCTGGGGTAGGGTGGGTGGAAGAAAGAGGATGCCTTTTAGTCTTGCCTGTCAAGTCCACAATAGGCTAAATAAATGTGTTAAAAAAATGAACACATCAGCTAGTGTTCCCTATTTGCTTGTTTCCCTAGTAACTCATCCTATTTCATAGATATAAGCAAAGCTGTGGTAAGTGAAATGGGCTGGAAAGAGTGGGCCCAAGGGTAGGAAGTATGGGTATGCTGCTGCTGCTCCTGCTGCTAAGTTGCTTCAGTCGTGTCCAACTCTGTGCAACCTCATAGATGGAAGCCCTCCAGGCTCCCCCGTCCCTGGGATTCTCCAGGCAAGAACACTGGAGTGGGTTGCCATTTCCTCCTCAAATGCATGAAAGTGAAAAGTGAAAGTGAAGTCGCTCAGTCGTGTCAGACTCTTAGTGACCCCATGGACTGCAGCCCACCAGGCTCCTCGTCCATGGGATTTTCCAGGCAAGAGTACTGGAGTGCCATTGCCTTCTCCGAGTATGGGTATATATCACCACAAACATTTCTCTTCTTACCCACAGTGCTCTCCACTACCTGTTCTCTGATGCTTCCCTGTAGAACCTCGGGGTCTTCAAGGAACCCAGTTTGGAAAACACTGGACTCTAAAATTTCCCCTTTGCCCAGCAACTCTATGATTTATGATTCTTTGTGGCATGTTCCCCAATCATGGGTTCTTCTTTGTAATAGCAGTCTGCATGAGGTACCACATCCAAGTTGAACCTATCTGCAGGGCAGGAATAGAGACTCAGACGTAAAAGGATCGGCATGTGGATACAGGAGGGCAAGGGGAGGGTGGGAAGAACTGGGAGATCAGGATTGACATATTAATGCTGCTGTGTGTAATCGAGATCACTAGTGGGAACTTGCTATATGGCACCAGGAGGTCAGCTCAGTGCTCTGTGGTGACCTAGAGGAACTGGATGGGGGTGGGGGGTGGGGGGCAGGCCCCAGAGGGAGGGGCGTATGCGTGCATACAGCTGATTCACTTCACTGTACCGCAGAAACTAACACAATGTAAAGCAATTACACTCTATTTTTTTTAAGACCTCTTTATTCTCAAGGTCTAACTTAGCTTTGGGTTTGTCTAGCTCTGCATTGTAGCCACGAGAATGGTCACTAGACCCCAGGTACTATTAACATCAAATGCAATTAGAAATTCTGTTCCTCAGTTACCCTGAAAGTGAAAGTGAAGTCACTCAGTTATGTCCAACTCTTTGCAACCCCGTGGACTGTAGCCTATCAGACTCCTCCATTCATAAGATTTTCCAGGCAGGAATACTGGAGTGGGTTCCAATTTCCTTCTCAGTTACCCTAGCCACAGCTTGATAACCACGTGTGGCTAATGGTGCCATATTGGGCTGCATAGATATAGAACATCATTGAAGAACGATGGACAGAGCTGTTGGCCAGAGCTGGCTAGTCCTCTTGGTGCTGGAGTGCAGGGCTGTGATCACAGGGTGCTCTTGTGTTCCCCTAATGGCTAGGAGTTGATGAGGGATACCAGAATTATTTTTTGGTAGAGTTTTTTTGCTTCATGGAATTTTCCATTAAATAGAGCAGCTGTGAGTTCGTGAAATGAGAACCAGCCTAATAGTCTAAAGGTCTGGCTTTTCTAAGTCGAGGAATATCCTACAAAATACCTGAATAGGATCATGGAGCCAAAAAGGGATATTAGTGAAGAAACAGGCAAAATCTGGGGGGGGGAAAGTATTAAATTTAGTTAACAGAAGTGTGGCAATAGTGCTTTTGAAGTTTTGACGGAGGTACCACATCATGTAAGTTAAGAGAAGGGAAACTGGGTAAGAGAGTTCTCTGTACTACCTTTGCAAAATTTTTTTATATAGCTCAAATTATTCCAAAATAATAGTTGATTTAAGATTAAAGACTTAGGTTTTCATTGCAGACTCTATCAGTTACACTAGTGGAACCCTGGAAAAGACACTGGTGGTGGGGGAAGTTTGAAGGCAGGAGAAGGGCAGCAGAGGATGAGATGGACGGAGGAATTGCCATT
>NW_011494874.1:6519900-6525814 GCF_000754665.1 Bison bison bison | reverse complement strand
AGTTTGCCATTTCCTTCTCCGTTTCCCTAGCCACACTATAAGTGCTTGATAGCCACGTGTGACTAATGGTGCCATATTGGGCTGCATAGATATAGAACATCATTGAAGAACGATGGACAGAGCTGTTGGCCAGAGCTGGCTAGTCCTCTTGGTGCTGGAGTGCAGGGCTGTGATCACAGGGTGCTCTTGTGTCTGACACTGATCCTATTCAGGTACAAACCACACTGTACTTGGTCCTCATGCCTGCTTTGTCCCCTCTGGTCTGTGACAGTTTCTGTCTCTTCTTATTAATATTTTCTCATAATTTAGTTTTGAGAGTACTGGACAGGTATTTTGTAGGAAATTCCTCATCAACTCAATGGACGTGAATTTGAGCAAACTCCAGGAGATGGTGAAGGACAAGGGAAGCCTGGTGCCCATGGGGTTACAAAGAGTCAGACATGACTAAGCAACTGAACAAGTGGCATGCTAAGCAAATTTCTTCTTATCCCATCACATCCTTCCTTCTCCCATCAGTAGACTATGGAGAGCTTCATACCACTCCAGAGCTGGTGAAAGCACTTTGACAATTTGGAGCCACAAGCCACAAGCGTTAAGGGATTGCTGACACCATAGATGATGCTGTGATAGTACTTTGATGCTAAGACCCTGTGGGGTTCTGCAAGGTTACTTGGCATGATGGTTGCCCCTAGGGAGCTTGCCAACCCTTTAATAGAGAGTCTGAAGGCCCAGAAGGCATGAGGGGAACGCATCTGATGTCCACTGAGCTCCTGTCTTGTGTCTGATACTGTGCTGAACCCTCTTCCTGTGGGACCACGTTAGAATCTGAGGAGAACCTTCTAGACTCTCTGTGTGGCTGATGCTTTCCGGTTTGTGGAGGAGGGTCCAAGGCTCTGAGAAAGAAGTGGCTATACCCCCTTTCCATGAGACAGCAGGCTCCTTGACCTTACCCTCCCACTCCCTTCCCAGCCATCCTTAACAGCCAACTTCTCATGATGCCCTTGTCACTTCCTCTCTTGGAGGCCCGTGGGGGACACCTTTTCTAATGGAAGAAGCCCTGAAGTTGGAACGGGCATTTGGGTCTGACAGTCATGCTAAGTGACCTTAGGGAGCCACACTTTCACCAACCTCCCTTTCCTGGCATGTCAATCAACCTGTCTCTCTCCTCCCTTTGCAAACTTGTCATCAGGATCCTTTTCCTCAGAGAACTCCTGGAAAGGATGGTGCTTTCTGAAAGAAATGCCCCCGGGAACAGTGCATTCTCTTGGAGGAGGCTGCTGGGGTCAGGAGGAGCCTTCCCGCTGACCTGCAGATCCCTTGTCTGTGAAGACACCTCAGAATGTGCCAGCTTCTCCTGCGAATTCAGACTTCCGTTGCCCTCAAAAAAGGATTCCTCCCAGTTTAGTTCTGTGATCCACACCTAAGGAACTCCAAGTCCCTGTAAATAGGTTCACATGTGTCTGTGGTCTCTCAGCATCACTGGGTCAAATTCTACCCCAGAGGCTTGCTGTGTGTAGGTAGGGGTGGTACACCTATGTGTATGCACACATACACACGTGTGTGTGTGTGCACGCATACAGGCTTTGTAAGAAATGGCCCCTCAGTATTCCCTGGCAGTCTAGTGGTTAGGACTTGGAGTGTTCCCTGGCATGGCCTGGGTTCAATCCCTGTTCCGGGAGTGGAGATCCTATAAGCCACTCGGTGTATCCAAAAAGAAAAAAGAAAGAAAGGAAAAAATAAATGGCTCCTTGCCAAGGCATTTGAGTAGCAGCATGGTAATTCTGGAGAGAATGGGTTCAGGTGTGTTATAGCCCTGCCACTTCCTAGCTCTGTGACCTTGAGCCCACCACTTCTTTCTTAACCTCGGTTTTCTCTTCCGTCAGACTGGTGGGACGGTCAGGCTGATCTCAAGAGATGCTTTATGGTGGAGAGGCCGGCCCAGCACTATGAAGGGTTGATAAGAGTTGGTTCCCTCAGTTGGTTCCCTGATTTTCTCCTGGCCTTCCTGACCAATGAAAAGCTGAACTATCTCCTTCAGATGTGGCCTTTCATTAGACCCACTTCTGGGTGAATGTGTAGGAGAAGGCGGGGCCGGTCTTCACAGGATGTGTCTGAGGATGGCTCCAGGCAGTCGTCGGAAAGACCAGCTCCATTCTTCACCATTGACTTCCACAGGATTGGAATCAAACCTCACATTTTTGTACCTAGGGAATGAATCACACGTGAAGCCACACTCCAGGAGGTCACCCTCTAGTGAGAAGAGGGATGAGCACGTTTTTAGAACCTCAAGGTGGTCGTGCTCTGACACAGCCCCATAGGGGCCCAGGAGAAGGGAAGCCTGATTTTTCCTGGAAACATTTGAGTGTGTACTTCAACAAAACAGAATTTGCTAAATAAGGAAGTGATGAGAGTATGAGCATTTCAGACTGAGTGGGCAACACCAGCCAGAGGAGAGTCAGGGGCAAATATTCCTAATGATGTGCTGCTTTATGGACCGACCTCATTTAAACCCCAAACAGTCTTATGGAGTGTGTGCTCAGTCATGTCCGACTCTTTGTGGCCCCACAGACTGTAGCCCACCAGGCTCCTCTGCCCATGGAATTTTTGGATTAGCTACTGCTAATTTCAGCTAGGCATAGATGGTTATGTGATTTGTTCATGAACGTGGAACCTTTGCAACCCCATGGGCTGTATGTAGCCTACCAGGCTCCTCCGTCCATAGGATTTTCCAGGCAAGAGTACCGGAGTGGGTTGCCATTTCCCTCTCCAGGGGATCTTCCCAACCCAGGGATCGAACCAGGCCTCCCGAATTATAAACAGACACTTAACCGTCTGAGCCACCAGGAAAGTCCAAAGTTGCTCAGTCGTGTCCGACTCTTTGCCACCCCATGGAGTGTAGTATAGTCCATGGAATTCTCCAGGCCAGATACTGGAGTGGGTAGCCATTCCCTTCTCCACGGGATGTTCCCAAGCCAGGGATCGAACCCAGGTCTCCTGCACTGCAGGCGGATTCTTTACCAGCTGAGCCACCAGGAAAGCCCACTTCACTATAGACGGTTATGTGATTTGCTCATGAACGTGGAACCACATAGCTACCGTGGCAAAATTAGAACTTGGCTCCGTTCTCAGGCTGTATCAGGGTTTCTAACCCTTGACAACATTGCCATTCAGGAAATGAGGCTGAGAAGGTATCAGAGGACAGATTGCCGAGTGTTTCCAGGGACATTAGGATTCTTGAACCGTATTCTTGGGGCCAGTGAGGAGGATTCTGGTGTTTTATAACCCAGAAGTGATCTTAATAGAACTGTGTTTGAGAAAGTTTGACTCTGGCTTTAATGTGGAAGGTAGATTGGTGGTTGTTCAAATATAACCTTATAATAAACCCTTGGTTTTGTTTAATAACTACAATTGTGCCTGCATGCACCTCCCCACAAGATGGCAGATGTAAAAATGCTTTGTGAAGTGAAGCTGGCTATACAAATACAAGGTTATTATTAATATGGTATTAGGTTATTGCTTTATTTGGGGACAATTTCCTTTGTTCTTGGAAGATGTTGAATAGAGAAAGGGTTTCTCCATTGTTCAGCATTTGCTATTCGGGACAAAATTGAACTGGTTGAAATTCAAGTTTTTGTTCCCATTTTAATGTCTTATGTAATCCTAGGGAATTTTTGTTTACAATTTATTCCAGTTTCTGCAGGTGCTTCACGGGGTAGGCTCCTGCACCTGGGAACGCTAGCATTAATTTTGACAAAAATGGGTTTAAAAATATAAATGTCAGCATCTCCAGCGTGGTGAAGGTGGCGATGGATGACAGAAGGGCATTCTAGGATGGCGCTCCAAAATAGAATTCCAGATGCCTCCTGCGTGTTCCCGGAGTGTACAGGCAGTCGCGCTGGCCTGATTTGCTCAGCCAAAGTATTCTGTTATTTAGAAAGTTTCTCTGCGGCTGGAGTGGCAGAAGAACCAGGCGGACGGCTGTCTATTTTTGCTGCCTTCTGGTTGGGTGGCCTTGGACAAGCCTCCTAAATGCCCCAAGGTTCAGTCTCCTCTGTTGTAAAATGGGAAGATGGAGATCAGTTAATAAGCTGATATTTTGTAAGAGACTGTGTCCTCCTGTTTCATAAGAGGGCATTGTCTGTATCACTTTTGTCCTTCTTTTATTCCCAAGCCCTTTCTGTGAAGAGTTTGCAACCTTGGGAATTGCCTGCATTCGGCACGTTTGCCGACCTCCTAGCAAACTCTATCTTATGAAATACAGACCCTGAAACTTCTTAGACACTCGAGACCAGGTGAACAGGGACTGCCATGACTGCACCAGAGTGTCTTTCCAGCTCATGTGAGTCCAGCTGTCCCGCCATGAGTCCACTCTCCATGTCATACTCCCCCAGCACTTCTCAGACTCATCTTCTCCATGTGGGTCACGATGGCTACTCCCAGGGTGACCTTGAAAGGCAGGTATTAAAAATGGCAGAGCTGCCAATCAGTCCAGAGGCTCAGACGGTAAAACATCTGCTTGCAATGCAGGAGACCCAGGTTCAGTTGCCCCTCCCTGATCTCAACCTCTCTTTCCTAGTGGTAACAATTTTTGCTGAATCTGTTTATCAACCCTTGTTTGTCCTCACAGCGAGTGTCCCTGGAGCCATATGTAGCTCACATTGGAGAATTACAGTGCATATATCCTTCCAAAAGTTGTGTAGTTATGCCTTTTACCCTCGTAGATAATGTCTACACAAACACGCACATGCACACACACACACACACAGAGAAAGGAATATTCAGATTAGATCAGTCGCTCAGTCATGTCCGACTCTTTGCAACCCCATGGACTGCAGCACACCAGGCCTCCCTGTCCATCACCAGCTCCTGGAGTTCACTCAAACTCATGTCCATCGAGTCATTGATGCCATCCAACTATCTCATTCTCTGTCGTCCCCTTCTCCTCCTGCCTTCAATCTTTCCCAGCATCAGGGTCTTTTCAAATGAGTCAGTTCTGCGCATCAGGTGGCCAAAGGATTGGAGTTTCAGCTTCAACATCAGTCCTTCCAATGAACACTCAGGACTGATCTCCTTTAGGATAAATACTACACAGCAATAAAAATGAATGACAGCGAAGCTACCCTTCTCACACGGATGACTCTCCAAATACAACATTCAGAACAAGGTGACTTCCAGAAGAATACATGCACTATATAAGCAGAAGATATGTATGTATCTGTGTGTATGTACACATACACACATATATATACATGTGTGTATATGTGTATATGTGTGTGTATAATGTGATTTTATCACAATATATTTGTCCATTTTCTTTGTTGATGAAGGTTTTCAGCCTTTGCTTTTACAAAATAGTGCTGCTTAAAGATTCTTTGACATCTCTGATATGCAAATTGTACCACATCTTAAATTTTACTGTATGAGAGTCCTAGTTCTCCAAATCGTCACTCCCATTTTTGTATTCATGAGAGTAGGTTAAGCTGTGGTGATGCATAGACCCTGATTGGGTAATGATTCACACCCAGATGTTCTGTTTCTGTAGCCTTTCAATAGCAATCCAAGGAAGGTGTCCCCGGGAGGGGGTAGCTTGGCTCCCCTTGTCATTCAGGGACTTAGGTTGATTGGCAGCTCTGCCATGTTTAATACCTGCCTTTTAGAGTCACCCTAGAGTTGCCTTCCTGCTCTGCATGGAGAGGATTAGGTTGCAGATGGCCCCACGGCTGCACTCATACTTTCCTGGTTGGAATCAGGCAAGTGGCCACCTTTCCTAAACCAGTCACTGACAGATGTCATACTCCATTCCCAAGAAGGAGACAAAATGAGTTTTGGTGAACAGCTCTTGGTCACAGATTGACTTCATCATAATTTTAAATTTTGCTGTCTGGTGGGTACAAAATGATCTCTTACAGAAAAG
>NW_011494874.1:6506460-6519800 GCF_000754665.1 Bison bison bison | reverse complement strand
AAAGTCAACTTAAGATCCCTGATTACTAAAGTAGTTGAGAATTTGGACACCCCTCAACATTTGTAGGGCTTCCCTTGTGGCTCAGATGGTAAAGAATCTGACTGCAATGCAGGAGACCTGGGTTCAATCCCCAGGTTGGGAAGATCCCTTGGAGAAGGGAAAGGCTACTCACTCCAGTATTCTGGCCTGGAGAATTCCATGGACTGTATAGTCCATGGAGTGGCAAAGAGTCAGACATGACTGAGCAACTTTTGCACACAGCATTCATAGGTACCCTTTTGTGAATTGCCTGCCTCTTCATGACAGTGGCACATTTTTTAAAAATTGGTGCATTCTGTTTTGCATATTAATTTATAGCTTTGTATTGGTTTGTTTTTGGCATCTGTATACTAATCCTTTTTTTGGTTATGTGTTTGCAAGGATCTTCTGAATTCTGATTTGCCTTTCATGCCTTGCCCAGAATGGCTTTCTCTTAATCAGAGATTCTATTTTTCATTATGACACAGTTTCTAATGTTTTCTTCTCCTGCCTCTCAGCCACTTTAATATATGTTGTCACAGTCAATGATACTTTTTCTGTGAATGTCTGAGAATGGCATTGTATTAGTCAGGGTAATACCTGCTAGATGCTATAACAAGCAAGCCCCAAATTGTGACTTAACAAAATGAAAGTACTTAACACACACACACACATGTTAATATCCCATTCATTTTATAGTCTTATGTAGATAAGGACTATCCTGGACTGTCCTTTCTCAGGGATCTGAATGCTCTCCATCACATGGTTCTACCGTATAGAAGGGAGAGAGAGTAACTTACGGCTCTGGAGGGGGATTCTACAGCCTAGTTGTAAAGATGCATACATCTCTTTAGCCCACATTCATTAACCAAAACTACTCATGTGACCACAGTGCAACTGCAAGGGAAACTGGAAAATGTAGTTTTGTTGCCCTAAGAGGACAAAGGCTCGGTGAGCAATAGCCAGGCTCTGCCATACAAACTGCAGTTTTAGCTCTTAGAGGCAGAATCTTTTTTTCTCTCTATATCTCCCTTTGGCCCCTGAAGTGCTACGGTGAATACACTGAGGGCTTTGGGATTAGAGAGAATGGAGTTTGAATTTCATCCACCCTCCCTAACGATTTTGCAACCTGGTTAACTCTTTTGTTGTTTCTTAGGCGCTAAGTCGTGTCCAACTCTTTTGTGACCCCATGGACTGTAGCCCTCCAGGCTCCCCTGTCCATGGGATTTCCCAGGCAAGAATACTGGAGTGGGTTGCTATTTCCTTCTCCAGGGGATCGTCTCAACTCAGAGATGGAACCCGTGTCTCCTGGATTAGCAGGCAGATTCGGATTCTTTACTACTGAGTCACCAGGGAAGCTCTTTAACTCTTTGAACCTTTAATAAATTCCACCCAGGGAGAGGCTGTGAAGGACTCAGGTTCAGAGACTGGTTCACTCCAGTCCATTTCCTGCTCTGGGCCAGCTAGGCCTGCCACACTAGGCTTCATGCAGACACTGGCCTGCACTACACACTCCCATTTGCCACTTTAAACTGGCTGTGTTGAGAGAAGCTCATCTGACAATGCACATGAATTATCCTTGCTTCTTTGCTAGTACCATAAAATGCCTGGAAACCAGACCTTTCCCAAATTCCAGCTTCATGACAAGCCCCATTCATTTTCTGTTTGTTGACATCCTGTGGCTTGTTTTCTACCCATGCAGCCATTGTGCCTGGCTCCCCTGGGGTCGGATGTTTTATTTTCCTTTGGCAAAGCATCCTCCATTCTTTTCCCCACTGTAAGAGCTTGGCAAAAAAACAGGCTCCGGTGAAATGGCCATCAGATCACTGTGTGGTTTGGCCCTGCTTGGCTATTTGTCTCTGGGGCACCAGTCAATTCAATTAAACAAGGTCAAAGCTGTGTTGGCTAAATGTATTATCACTATTTTTTCTAAAATTTCACCTTATTGAAAGAAGTTACACAGTAACAGGAAGGGAATTCATTGTCGTTTGATTTCAGTTAGGTACAAAAACATAGAAACAAATACCTATAGAATTATACACACATCTCCCCTACCCCAATACACAAAGAAAAAAAAAAAAAGACTGGAAGGAAACATGCCAAAACATTTACAGTGATTATCTCTGAGTAGTGTGGATTTTGACTATTTCATTTGCTTATGTATATTTTTCTGTGCTTTTCAAAATTTGCAAAATGGGCCGTTAACATTTAGAGTCTCTGCAGGAAATAGATGTCAAGATCCGAGAGAAGTGCAGAGCATTCAACAAAGAATGCTGTTTGCAGAGGTTCAGAGTTAAGGTCGCTGTATCTGTCCTGAGAAGTGAGGTGACCCTGCAGTAGCAAACAACCCCAGAAATCCCAGCTTATCTCTCCCTCATGCTGCATGTCTAGAAAGTTTCCTGGGCTCTGGCCTGTGTTCCTTTGCCTTCCCTCTGGGGTCTGGAGGAACTGTCTCTATGAAATGCTGTCAGTCACTGGGACAAAAGAAAGAAAGCTCTGCTGATTCTTCACTGTTCATCCACATGTCAGGAAAAGTCACATAGCCTGCTCGATGAGGAAGCCAGAAAGCACAGTCCTGATTCACACCAATAGAAAGAACTCCAGTGTTTGGCAAACAGCCCTAATAACTACCAAGGAACC
Source organism: Bison bison bison (assembly GCF_000754665.1). Taxonomy (NCBI): domain Eukaryota; kingdom Metazoa; phylum Chordata; class Mammalia; order Artiodactyla; family Bovidae; genus Bison; species Bison bison. The sequence goes on along the minus strand of NW_011494874.1, from coordinate 6,517,142 downwards.
AATAAGATATAGCAGAGCTGGTAGCAGCCTTTGGTCTGTACTTTGAAAATGAAATCAAGGCTGGCAGGGAGGAAGGGAATAACCGTGCTTCTTTTTCCTTCCACTGATCTGATTTTCTGATGGTGCACCCAATCAGAATCCAGGGGTCACGGGAGCGTAGGCAACACAATCACCACGGGCAGCAACCTTGGGCACAGATATAATAGGAAAAAAAGAATGTTTCTGGAGGTACGGCCAGCCTTATTTTTGCAACCAAATAATAAGGTGTTATTTACATAAAAATACAGCTCAGCAGACTAGCAATATAGAAGCATCAGTCTACACGCCTTCACTTGGCATTGACTCTGAACCAGCCTTGGCCTCAGCTCTAGGAGTGATTTACCAGACACTAGTTGTGCTTTTGAGGAGTTATGGGCTACGTGGGGGAGAGAGACACCTAACCAACAATCAAAACACAGGGCGATATAATGGAATATGATTCAGCCTCAAAAAAGAAGGAAATCCTTCATTTGCAGCAATATGGATGGAATTATGCTAAAGTGAAATAAGCAAGACAAAGAAGGACAAATACTGCTGAGTGCCATTTAGATCTGGAATGTTTTTAAAGAGCGAGAGAGAGAAAAAAAGCACAATTCATAGAAACAGAGTAGAATGGTGGTTTCCAGGGCAGGGAGTTGGAGGAAATACAGGGAAATGTTGGTAAAATGACATAAACTATCCATTATCAGATGAATGAAGTCTGAGGATCGGACATAAAACACGGTGACTATATTTGTATAACTAAACTTGGCTGAGAGTGGAACTTACATGTTCTAACCAAAGAGGTTTTAAAAAGGTAACAATGTGAGGGAAGGGATGTGTTGATTACCCGGAAGGGGGGCGGGGAGTGGAAATCCTTTCACGGTGTATCCGTTTAGCAAATCGTCGTGGTGTACACTTGAACATATTGCAGTTTTGTCAGTTATACCTTCATATAGCTAGAAGAAAAGCAAATGCAGATCACTGGGTGGTGTGTTGGAAATGAGGACAGGGTGTTTTGAAAGCTGTCTGAGGGCTCACCACTGACAAGTCTTCCCAATTGTCCAGGTAAAGCCAGTTCCCTCTGTCTCTGCTCAGCTGTCCCACCTGCCGACTGAGCCTTCTCAATTCCCAGCTCAGAGCCATGAAGCCCCCAGGACAATTGACGACTGCGCCAGGAAAGCCAAGATTCATGATCTTGGCTTGGATTTTTACTAAGATGAGTATGGAGGATACACTTCCACCAGATATGATTTATTTGGGTCCACGCTGGCTTGGAGAAGGCGTGGGGCTCAGAGGTGTGTGTTTATTTGCCAGGTCGGTCCTCACACACTTGAGTGTGTAAATACACTTGTGCCCCCGCACCCACACATACCCCTTCCTCTCTGCACTGCTCCGTCTTCACTCAGCAGACCTGAAACTTGCCTTTCTTGCCTGGTGGAGAAAATGTTCATGCCACTGTGCTCCCCCATTAGCTGATGAATTATGAACCACCTGACACATCTGAAATCATAAAGAAATTCAATTTAAGTTTCTGCACACAGTTCAAAGTCCTTTTTTCATCTGTCCTTTGCTCACATCTATTGTACATCGTAGTAGGTTTTGCAGAGGAATGAGCAACAAATGTTGGAGTTTTGCATCAAGTGGATATTAACTAATACTCTTTGCTGCTTTCCATAGAGACAGATTTCTTTTAGTCTTTCATTCTCCCCTTTCCGTGTGTGTGTCTGTGTGTGTGTTTAATATCCAGAAGCAATAAACAACGCATCAGCCCAAGAGGAGAAACCAATTGCCATCTTTAATTCATTTCCACTAATGGGATGGATGCAGAGGACTCCAAAGGATGAACAGAGAATTCAGTGCCTCCCTAATGGCCTGTGTTTCATTTAAGTGAAGAGCCACCCATATGTTTCAACTTTGTCTCTTTTTTAAAAAATAAAATTTTAAAACTTTTTGTTAAAAGTCTTTATTGAATTTGTTATAATATTCCTTCTATTTTATGTTTTGTTTTTTGGCCAAGAAGCATGTGAAATCTTAGTTCCTTGGTCAGGGATCAAACCTGCACCCCCTGCATTGGAAGGAGAAGTCTTAACCACTGAATTGCCAAATCAGATCAGATCAGATCAGTTGCTCAGTCGTGTCCGACTCTTTGCAACCCCATGAATCACAGCACACCAGGCCTCCCTGTCCATCACCAACTCCCGGAGTTCACTGAGACTCACGTCTATCAAGTCAGTGATGCCATCCAGACATCTCATCCTCTGTCGTCCCCTTCTCCTCTTGCCCCCAATCCCTCCCAGCATCAGAGTCTTTTCCAATGAGTCAACTCTTTGCATGAGGTGGCCAAAGAATTGCCAGAGATGAACCTAAATTTGTCTCTTAAAGGCTCCCTTTCGGGAGTTAGTATGGAGAACTCTTTGTAGCAGTTAGAATTTGGTCAGAAAAATAACTTGCGTGTGCATGCAGGCTCGGTCGTGTCCGACTCTGTGACCCCCATGGACTGTAGCTCACCACAGGCTCCTCTGTCCATGGAATTTTCAGGTCAAGAATACTGGAATGGGTGGCCATTTCCTATTTTAGGGGATTTTCCTAACCCAAGGTTCTAACATGAGTCTCCTGTGTCTCCAGCATTGGCAGGAGGATTCTTTGCTGCTGAGCCACCTGGGTAGTCCCTAAAAATGACAGTCATTCATAAATTCCTGGCATGAAGATTTTTTCAATACCTACACTTTTCACTTTGTCATAATTGCAGATTCATATGTAAGAGACACAATACAGAGCTATACCCCGTACATGTCACCCAGTTTCTTGTGATGATAACATCCTGCAAAACTATAGTGTACTATCTGGATGCATGCAACACATCTTAGATTTCCGGTTTCATTTGTGCTCATTTGTGTGTCAGTGTGTGTGTGTATTTTGGGTTTCCAAGTGGCTCCGTGGTAAAGAATCCACTTGCTACTGCAGGAGATATGGATTCAATCACTGGGTCGGGAAGATCCCCTGGAGGAGGAAATGGCAACCCACTCCAGTATTCTTGCTTAGGAAATCCCATGGACAGAGGAGCTTGGTGGGCTACAGTCCATAGGGTTGCAGAGTCAGACGTGTCTTAGCGACTAAACAACAATAATGTGTATGTATGTAGTTCTGTGCAACTTTATAACATGTGTGTGTCCATCACCACAGACAAGATACAGAGGAGTTTGCAAGGACCCCTGTGTGGCTTTTTTTTGCCACACCCACTCCCCTCCTGCCCCTCCCCACCCCACCCTCCCTAACACCTGGATTTACTCACCTGTTTTCCATTTCTATAATTCTTTTGTTTCAGGAATGTTACATACATGGATTGATGCAGTTTGGAAACCTCTTACAGTGCGCTTTTTTTTTTTTTCCCACTCAGCATCATTCCCTAAAGATTCATACAAACCAATGCAGGTATGAAGAGTTTGTTTTGTTTTATTTCTAATTATGTTCCATGGTATGGATGATGCATCATAGTTTATTCAGCTATTCATCCATCGAGGGACATCTGAGTTGTTCTGGACTATTAGGAATAAAGCTTTCTTAAGCATGTACATACAGGTTTTTGCACAAACACAAGTTTTCATTTCTGTAATGTAAATACCCCAAAGTATAATTTCTGGGTCACATGGTAATTACAAGTTTCGTTTTAAAAGAATCTGCCAAGCTGTTTTCTAGGGTTGTGTACTGCTTTACACTCCCACCACAGTGTATGAGGAAACCGGTTTCTCCTAATATTCTCCAGCCTTTGGGGTCGTCATAAATTTTCATTCTTCTGTTCTAATGGATGTGCAGTAATATCTCATTGTGGTTTTAATTTGATTTCCGTAATGGCTAACGACATTGAGCATCTTTTCACGTGCTTAGTTGCCATCTGGCTATCTTTTTTGGTGAAATGTCTGTTCATGTTTTTTTGCCCATTTTCTAACTGGATTCTTTTTGTTTTGTTTTGTTTTGTTTTTTCACTGTTGAATTTTGAGAGTTCTTTATATATCCTAGATATTTTGAGTTCTTTGTGGCATATGAGACTTGCAAATATTTTCTGCCATCTACAGCTTGTCATTTCATCCACAGAATGAAAGCTTGTAATTTGGATGAGGTATACTTTACCAATTTTTCTTTTTATGGATCACATTTTTAGGTGTCGAATCTAAGACCTCTTTGCTTAACCCCAGGTCCTGAAGATTTTCTCTGTTTCCATCTAAATGTATCATAGTTTCACATTTTACAATTAAGTCCATGATCCACTCTGAGTTACCTTTTGTGAGCTTTGGATTAAGGTTTATTTCTTTACTATGGATGTCCACTCAGCACCATCTGCTGAAAGGCTGTATCCTTCCACCTTTGAATTGTTTTACACTTTTGTCAAAGATCATTTGGATATTTTGTGTCCCTCTGTTTCCGTACCTCGATTCTGTTTCATTGATTTTTGTGTCTATCCCTCAGACAATACCACACTGTCCTGATTATTCTAGGTATCTAGTAAGGTTTAATAGATCCTCCTGCTTTAACCTTTTTCAAGATATGATAGCTAGTCTAGGACCTTTGCCTTTGTATATAAATTTAGAATTAGCTTGCTTATGTCTTTAAAAAAAAGCTGTATTAGGTGTTTTAATGTAGGGAACTAGAAGCTTATATAGCCATTTGTAGTCATGAAGGTAGCAGGATGGTCCTCTGAGTATCTCAGCAGTAGTGTTAAAGCAGGAACTTGGGAAGGCCCACCCAAGGGTCCTTATAAATCTCAAGAATCTCAGGAAGGCTCTTACCAACTTCCTCCATTTGCTGCACCAAAATATTATAAGGTACTCTAAGTCAACTTGGAGTAGCCTTGACCTCCAGGGTGCTTCAGTTTTTACCTGTCACTGTCCCTGGAGGCCACGGCCTCCCTTCTCAGAGGTTGACTCAAACCCAGACCCAGGATGGAAGGGCATCCTCCTTGAACTGCAGAGGACACTCTTGAAGTGGTCAGCCATCGACCCCTGACGGTTTAGCACCGTGTGGAGTTTTGAACTTGTCCGGTGTCTGTGCTGTTGGTCAGGAAGATGCTGTGGAAGAGAGAAGTCTTCTGGATCGATCTCCTCCCCATCTTCTCATGGAGCACTTTTCAGAGGCTCAGAGTCATCTGGAAGAAGATCCCTAAAACCCAGGAAGGGTGCTCTCCACAGATTCATTCATTCACTGTCTCGGGGGAAAGGTGTGTCCATCGGCTAAGTAGACAGTGAGGTGGACATCCCAGTGGAGGTGGGGCGACAGGCAGGTGAGCTGGCCATTTCAGTGGCATCAGGAGTGCTGTGGGGAAGGGATGCTGGGCCATGTAAGGCGTGTGTAGAGATGGTAGCGTGTTTGTGTTGGGGAGGATGCTGCAGAAAAAGTTCTGCTGAGACCTGAAGGTGCCCTGAAGTGGACCAAGAGGAGAGGGCACCTGAGAGATTTTACTGGAAGCGAGGAGGAAGGCTGGGGATGTGGCCACACTACAGGCTGAGATGCAGACCCCGGCTGCTCCTTGGCCCCAGGAAGCCCACTGACAACTCCAGTCTCCCAAGGAAAGACTGGAAACTAGGTTGGACCTGATTTCTGTGGTTCCTTTCTGCAATTTTGGGAATCAAGTACTTTGTGTTTTAAAAGCAACTGTTAGGTGATGTCATTTGGGGCTTCTCCTGGCCCTCCCCTCTAGAACCCAGCAACACCCTTTAGAGCCACAGTGAAGACTGAGGAGGTGCCTATGAAGAAAGCACAATATTGTAGATCACACTTGTTCTACACCAAGTGAAACATTGCTTTACCACGTACGGCTCTCACATGAATGACATGTCAGTTCTAATTTGTGACAGGGAGCTAAGTTAATCTGGCTCCAGCCCTCACAAGGCCACGCACAGCACGTCCCAGAGAATAATAGTGCAATTGTTCAGGTGTCAGTGCGGCGGAGCTGAGAGCTGGGCTGTCTGTGGCTCTGTGCCCCCATGTAACAAGGGTGTCCGTGTTGTACAAACTGCTGGGCAGTGGGGCAGTTCTTAGTGGTGACTACAACTCAATAGAATGGGAAAAACTAGAGATCTCTTCAAAAAAATAAAGGACAGAAATGATATGGACCTAACAGAACCAGAAGATATTAAGAGGAGGTGGCAAGAATACACAGAAGCACTATACAAAAAAGATCTTCATGACCCAGATAACGACGATAGCATGATCACTCACCTAGAGCCAGACATCCTGGAATGCGAAGTCAAGTGGGCCTTAGGAAGCATCACTACAAACAAAGCTAGTGGAGGTGATGGAATTCCAGCTGAGCTATTTCAAATCCTAAATGATGATGCTGTGAAAGTGCTGCACTCAATATGCCAGAAAATCTGGAAAATTCAGCAGTGGCCACAGGACTGGAAAGGGTCAGTTTTCATTCCAATCCCAAAGATGGGCAATGCCAAAGAATGCTCAAGCTACCGCACAATTGCACTCATCTCACACACTAGCAAAGTAATGCTCAAAATTCTCCAAGCTAGGCTTCAACAGTATGTGAACTGAGAACTTCCAGATGTTCAAGATGAATTTAGAAAAGGGAGAGGAACCAGAGATCAAGTTGCCAATATCAGTTGGATCATAGAAAAAGCAAGAGAGTTCCAGAAAAACATCTACTTCTGTTTCATTGACTACCTCAAAACCTTTGTGTGGATCACAATAAACTGTGGAAAATTCTTCAAGAGATGGAAATATGAGAACATGTGACCTGCCTCCTGAGAAATCTGTATGCAGGTCAAGAAGCCACAGTGAGAACTGGACATGGAACAAGAGACTGGTTCCAATCGGGAAAGGAGTGAGTCAAGGCTGTATATTGTCACCCTGCTTATATAACTTATATGCAGAGTACATCATGAGAAATGCTGGGCTGGATGAAGCACAAGCTAGAATCAAGATTGCTGGGAGAAATATTAATAACCTTAGATATGCAGATGACACCACCCTTATGACAGAAAGCAAAGAGGAACCAAAGAGCATCTTGATGAAAGTGAAAGAAGAGAACGAAAAACCTGGCTTAAAAATCAACATTCAAAAAACTAAGATCATGGCATCTAGTCCCATCACTCCATGGCAAATAGATGGGCAAATGATGGGAACCAGTGACAGACTTTTCTTTTTGGGGGGCTCCAAAATCACTGCAGATGGTAACTGCAGCCATGAAGGTAAAAGATGCTTTTTCCTTGGAAGAAAAGCTATGACCAACCTAGACAGCACATCAAAAAGCAGAGACATTATTTTGCTTACAAATGTCCATCTAGTCAAATCTATGGTTCTTCTAGTGGTCATTTATGGATGTGAGATTTGGACCATAAAGAAAACTGAGCACCGAAGAATTGATGCTTTTGAACTCTACAGTTTGAAAAGACTCTTGAGAGTCCCTTGGACTGCAAGGAGATCCAACCATTCAATCCTAAAGGAAATCAGTCCTGATGATTCATTGAAAGGACTGATGCTGAAGCTGAAGCTCCAATACTTTGGCCACCTGATGCCAAGAGCTGACTCATTGGAAAAGACCCTGATGCTGGGAAAGATTGAAGGCGGGAGGAGGAGGGCCAACAGAGGATGAGATGATCGGATAGCAACACTAACTTGAAGGACATGAATTTGCGCAAGCTCTGGAATTTGGTGATGAACAGGGAGGCCTGGCATGCTGCAGTCCATGGAGTCACAAAGAGTTGGACACAACTAAGCAACTAAACTGAACTGAACTGAGGAGGGAGACATGTCCTTCGAGAAACATTTGGGCTGCGTACCTTCACTTCCATGACCCCAGGCTCTTCTTCAGTGGTCAAGCCAAGGTCATGGTCTCAGGCTGTTTCTCCCCTGAGCCAAGGTCAGCTAGTTGAGGGCAACAGTGGAGCTTATGACCTACTCAGTACTAAGTGGAAACACCCAGGATGGTGGCTCAACTGAGGAGCAGTGGGACCATGTGAGGGTCAATATTTAAATGCGTGGATGGAGTAGTTACTCCCAGGACAAGCTGCTTCTTTTCACAAGAATCTGCAGGGCTACCGCAGAGGAGGGGCTTTGGGTAGACAATTTAATTCCCACCCCAAGAGGATTATACTCTGGATTTGTTTCTTGGGGTTTACTTGGAAGCTTACAACAACAGAAAATTATTATTTGACAGTTCTGGAAGCCAAAAGTCTGAAATCAGGGCATCAGCAGGTTCCTCCTAAAGGCTCTGTTGCTGTTGTTTAGTCGCTAAGTCTTGTCTGACTCTTTGTCGACCCCATGGACTATATCCCACCAGGCTCCTCTGTCCATGGGATTTCTCAGGCAAGACTATTGGAGCAGGTTGCCACTTCCTTTTTCAGGAGTCTTCCCAGCACAGGGATTGAACCTGCATCACCTGCATTGGCAGGCAGATTCTATACCACTGTGCCACAGGGAATTCTGTAATAAGATATGAAGGAGCATCTATCCCATGTCTCTCTCCTAGTTTCCAGTAGTTGATTGAAATCCTTAAAATTCCTTAGGCTACAGCTTCATTGTTCCAATTTCTGTTTCTATCTTCATATGGCTTTCCTTCCTTCTGCATTTCTTCTCTTCTCTTCTTTTATAACAACCCTTGTCCCTGAATTTAGGGCTTACCCTGATCCAGAATGACCCCATCTCAAGATCCTTAATTATATCTGCAAAGACCAAAGAAGGTCACATTCATTGGTTGCAGGAGGACATATCTTGGGTAACCTTCCATCCCACCTCAGCCTCCAATGTCCTCAGGTGTGGTTGGCTATCTGACTTGCTTTGGTCAATGTAACACTGAGCAAGAAGGATGGATATTTCTTCTGAGCAGAAGCTTTAAGCACCATTGCATGATTCTGCCATGCTCTCGTTCTATCCTCAGTAGAACAGTGTATTCCGAAGGGAACATTTTTATTGGTCTAGAGTGAAAAAGACACACATATGGAGCTAAGCAACGGACCTAATAAATAACAGGAGAAATCTCCTTTTGTGGTATGTTCACTGCAAAATAACCTAGAAAAGCCAATTCAAATATGCATGCTGAGTTTATGAGGTACATTTTGGGCAATCACGCAGCACCTCTTCAAGTCCCAAGGCATCACTTCAGGTTTGAGATGGCCTAACTCTTCTTCCATCTATCAGCTACCTTTGCTTTTCTTCTTGAGACAGGCTTCCCACAACTTCCTTTTTACTGGTTCCCAGTTGTGTAAAGAAGAAATTGTAAGCTTTTATGATGATTGAGGAGTAGAAGAGCTTCAAAACCAAAGGAAGAAATAAAAGTTCTGACGTGTGAACAAGTTGGGAATGCTCATGGTCCTTCCCTGGGGCTTCTGACTCCTCCTGAGACTGTCTCTCATGGTCCCTCAGTCCTCTGGGCTGGCCTACCATTTTCTCCCTCATTCCTCCAGGCCAGCAGTGCTTACCTGCTCCTACTCTGAGTGAATTAGGCTCCTCTTGACCCCTCAGTCTCCACACTACATTTATTCCAAATGGCACCTCCCCCCTTTCTATCTCCTACATCACACTGCCTGGGCTGAAGCCACCATCCTCTACCACCTGACCTACTTCCAGAGCCTCCTAACAAGCCATCTGTCTCAACTCTCACTCCGACTAGGTGCATAGGAACTATTTCTAAACGATAAAGAGGTGGCAAGAATACACAGAAGAACTGTACAAAAAGATCTTTACGACCCAGATAATCATGATGGTGTGATCACGCACCTGGAGCCAGGCGTCCTGGAATGTGAAATCAAGTGGGCCTTAGGAAGTATCACTACAAACAAAGCTAGTGGAGGTGATGGAATTCCGGTTGAGCTGTTTCAAATCCTGAAAGATGATGCTGTGAAAGTGCTGCACTCAATATGCCAGCAAATTTGGAAAACTCAGCAGTGGCCGCAGGACTGGAAAAGGTCAGTTTTCATTCCAATCCCAAAGAAAGGCAATGCCAAAGAATACTCAAACTACCGCACAATTGTACTTATCTCACATGCTAGTAAAGTAATGCTTAAAATTCTCCAAGCCAGGCTTCAATAATACGTGAACTGTGAACTTCCAGATGTTCAAGCTGGTTTTAAAAAAGGGAGAGGAACCAGAGATCAAAGTGCCAACATCCACTGGATCATGGAAAAAGCAAGAGAGTTCCAGAAAAACATCTATTTCTGCTTTATTGACTACGCCAACTCCTTTGACTGTGTGAATCACAATAAACTGTGGAAAATTCTGAAAGAGATAGGAATACCCGACCACCTGACCTGCCTCTTGAGAAATCTGTATGCAGGTCAGGAAGCAACAGTTAGGACTGCACATGGAACAACAGACTGGTTCCAAATAGGAAAAGGAGTACGTCAAGGCTGTATATTGTCACCCTGCTTATTTAACTTATATACAGAGTACATCATGAGAAACACTGGGCTGGAGGAAGCACAAGCTGGAATCAAGATTGCCGGGAGAAATATCAATAACCTCAGATATGCAGATGACACCACCCTTATGGCAGAAAGTGAAGAAGAACTAGAGAGCCTCTTGATGAAAGTGAAAGAGGAGAGTGAAAAAGTTTGCTTAAAGCTCAACATTCAGAAAATGAAGATCATGGCATCTGGTCCCATTACTTCATGGCAAATAGATGAGGAAACAGTGGCTGACTTTATTTTTGGGGGGCTCCA
>NW_011494874.1:6504383-6506360 GCF_000754665.1 Bison bison bison | reverse complement strand
TCAACATTCAGAAAATGAAGATCATGGCATCTGGTCCCATTACTTCATGGCAAATAGATGAGGAAACAGTGGCTGACTTTATTTTTGGGGGGCTCCAAAATCACTGCAGATGATGACTGCAGCCATGAAATTAAAAGATGCTTTTTCCTTGGAAGGAAAGTTATGACCAACCTAGATAGCATATTAAAAAGCAGAGACATTACTTTGCCAACAAAGGTCCGTCTAGTCAAGGCTATTGTTTTTCCAGTGGTCATGTATGGATGTGAGAGTTGGACTATAAAGAAAGCTGAGTGCCGAAGAATTATGCTTTTGAACTGTGGTGTTGGAAAAGACTCTTGAGAGTCTCTTGGACTTCAAGGAGATCCAACCAGTCCATCGTAGAGGAGATCAGTCCTGGGTGTTCATTGGAAGGACTGATGCTGAAGCTGAAACTCCAATCCTTTGGCCACCTGATGCTGGGAAAGATTGAGGGCAGGAGGAGAAGGGGATGACAGAGGATGAGATGATTGGATGGCATCACCGACTTGATGGACGTGAGTTTGGGTAGACTCTGGGAGTTGGTAATGGACAGGGAGGCCTGGTGTGCTACGGTTCATTGGGTTGCAAAGTGTTGGACACGACTGAGTGACTGAACTGATGAGGGTCAGATTTTATTCCAGGCTAGAGCACTATGTTTTTTTTGGAGGATACAGACCCCAAACATGTAAAATAGAAGTTGATTAATTTTGAATCCCAAAGGGAACAAATGGAGGACTGAGCTGGAAAAGGGTGGGTTCCAGTAGCTAGGGGTGGAGGTGGCGGTGGCTTCTCCAAGGAGGTCACGTGTAAGTGGAGATGACAGTGCAGATAAGGGAAGATGAAGCTTGACCTGGAAACAGGATAGGACGCGAATAGCTGAGTGAGTTGGATCTGCCATTGAGAATTTCTCCCCACAGTGACCTAACAGATACCAAGGATACTTTGCTGTAGGATGTCCTGGAGTCCCTGCCCCATGAGCCCTCTCCAGGAGAAGTTTGCTCCCAGGAGCAGCAGCAGCTTTGTATTTTGGGTCACTATTGAGAACACTGGTTATTTTGGTTGCTTTCCTGGATATGTGGCCCCCAGAGCTGTGAGCTGATACTGGAGTGTTGTTTTAAGCTCCTACATTTGTGGTGATTTCTTACACAGCCTAGAAAAACTAACACTCTCAGATGAACCATAACACTCAAGTGCGGCTGTTTTACAGCTGAGAAAACCAAGGTCCAGCATAGTTGGCTATCTTGCCCAACATCAGCCTTTTGGTGGCAGGGAAGGGACTTGAACTGAATTCTTCTAAGCTCCTGGTCTGTTGCCTGCCATGCAGTCACGTGTATTTACATCGAAGAGTCCTGGGTACATATGTCTTATTTAAATTACTCAACCAATTTGATCAATTTAGTTATTTGAAGGTGCAGAAATTGCTCAAAATAATGGCAAAAGGAGTATGCACTGTTATGGCCTTCACTGGCCCTTAATAGACAAGTTGAGATCAAGCCAGTGTGTTACTTACTTGATGGCCAGTCTGAGAAGTCCTGTGTCTTTGGTTCTTCTTACAGCTACAAAGGTGACAGGTCTTATGGTTTATTGATATCATGTAATGAGTTTGGTCTAACTGGCATTATGGTAACAGTTCAGTTCAGTTGCTCAATCATATCTGACTCTTTGTGATCCCATGGACTGCAGCACACCAGGCTTCCCTGTCCATCACCAAATCCCAGAGCTTGCTCAAACTCATGTCCATCAAGTCAGTGATGCCATCCAAACATCTCATCCTCTGTTGTCCCCTTCTCCTCCCACCTTCAATCTTTCCCAGCATCAGGGTCTTTCCCAATGAGTCAGTTCTTTGTATCAGGTGGCCAAGAGTATTGGAGCTTTAACTTCAACATCAGTCCTTCCAATGAATATTCAGGACTGATTTCCTTTAGGATTGACTGGTTGGATCTCCTTGCAGTCCAAGAG
>NW_011494874.1:6503792-6504283 GCF_000754665.1 Bison bison bison | reverse complement strand
GACTGGAAAAGGTCAGTTTTCATTCCAATCCCAAAGAAAGGCAATGCCAAAGAATACTCAAACTACCGCACAATTGTACTTATCTCACATGCTAGTAAAGTAATGCTTAAAATTCTCCAAGCCAGGCTTCAATAATACGTGAACTGTGAACTTCCAGATGTTCAAGCTGGTTTTAAAAAAGGGAGAGGAACCAGAGATCAAAAGTGCCAACATCCACTGGATCATGGAAAAAGCAAGAGAGTTCCAGAAAAACATCTATTTCTGCTTTATTGACTACGCCAACTCCTTTGACTGTGTGAATCACAATAAACTGTGGAAAATTCTGAAAGAGATAGGAATACCCGACCACCTGACCTGCCTCTTGAGAAATCTGTATGCAGGTCAGGAAGCAACAGTTAGGACTGCACATGGAACAACAGACTGGTTCCAAATAGGAAAAGGAGTACGTCAAGGCTGTATATTGTCACCCTGCTTATTTAACTTATATACAG
>NW_011494874.1:6498352-6503692 GCF_000754665.1 Bison bison bison | reverse complement strand
TCAGTCCTTCCAATGAATATTCAGGACTGATTTCCTTTAGGATTGACTGGTTGGATCTCCTTGCAGTCCAAGAGACTCTCAAGAATCTTCTCCAACGCCATAGTTCAAAAGCATACTTCTTGGTGCTCAGCTTTCTTCATGGTCCAACTCTCACATCCATACATGACTACTAGAAAAACCAAAGCTTTGACTAGACGAACCTTTGTTGACAAAGTAATGTCTCTACTTTTTACTATGCTGTCTAGGTTGGTCATAACTTTTCTTCCAAGGAGCAAACATCTTTTAATTTCATGGCTGCAGTCACCATCTGCAGTGATTTTGGAGCCCCCTCAAAATAAAATCTGTCACTGTTTCCACTATTTCCCCATCTATTTGTCATGGAGTGATGGGACTGGATGCCATGATCTTAGTTTTTTGAATGTCGATTTTTAAGCCAACTTTTTCACTCTCCTCTTTCACTTTCATCAAGAAGCTATTAAGTTCCTCTTTGCTTTCTGCCATAAGGTGGTGTCATCTACATATCTAAGGTTATTAATATTTCTCCCAGCAATCTTGATTTCAGCTTGTGCTTCATCCAGCCCAGCATTTCACATGTTATACTCTGCATAGAAGTTAAATAAGCAGGGTGACAATACACAGCCTTGACATACTCTTTTCCCTATTTGGAACCAGTCTGTTGTTTCATGTCCAGTTCTAGCTGTTGCTTCTTGACCTGCATGCAGATTTCTCAAGAGGCAGGTCAAGTGGTCTGTTATTTCCATCTCTTGAAGAATTTTCCACAGTCTGTTGTGATCAACACACTCAAAGGTTTTGGTAGTCAATAAAGCAGAAGTAGTTGTTTTTCTGGAACTCTCTTGCTTTTTCTATGATCCAATGGATGTTGGCAATTTGATCTCTGGTTCCTCTGCCTTTTCTAGATCCAACTTGAACATCTGGAAGTTCATGGTTCATGTACTATTGAAGCCTGCCTTGGAGAATTTTGAGCATTACTTTGCTAGTGTGTGAGATAAGTGCAATCATGTGGTAGTATGAACATTCTTTGGCATTGCCCGTCTTTGGGACTGAAATGAAAACTGACCTTTTCCAGTCCTGTGGCCATTGCTGAATTTTCCAGATTTTCTGGTATATTGAGTGCAGCACTTTAACAGCATCATTTTTTAGGATTTGAAACAGCTCAGCTGGAATTCTATCACCTCCACTAGCTTTGTTCGTAGTGATGCTTCCTAAAGCCCACTTGATTTCGCATGATTACAATAATTTCTAGTAAATTGGAAGGAAATGGCAAAAGCTAAATGATGATCTTGTTATTGTTGACTTATCAAGTTGTGTCCAACTCTATTGTGACCTGATGGATTATAGCCCACTAGGCTCCTCTGTCCATGGGATTTCCCAGGCAAAAATATTTAAATAGGTTGCCATTTCCTTCTCAAGGGGATCTTCCCAGGAATCAAACCTGCATCTCCTGCATTAGGCAGGTAGGTTCTTTACCACTGAGCCACCACAGAAGCCCTAAATAATGATCATATATATGCTATTCATGTAATTTGTCTTCTTAAAGCCACCTTTCTTTAATGAGCGCAGCAGTGAATTTCAATTGAATTTGAGTCACAGCCCCAAATAATTCATTCCCACATCTCTACCTGTGTCTGAGTCCGCAAAGCAGGACACATGTGGAGTGTGCGCCTTTATTGTTGAAATTCCATAATCTCCAAGGCACTCCTGATCAGAAGTAGCTCGTTATTAAAATATAATATTACATTTATGGGTGATGATGATTTTAATTCAGGGCTCCGTTGACTTACACAAGGAGGCCCCAACTCTTTCAGACGCCACACTCCATTCTTCCACAGTAAAGTTAATTTATACCATGATGATAAAAAATGTGATTTATTTTACAACAGATCAGTAATTGTGCTCTACAAATAAGTTTGTAATGATAATCAACAGCATTTTCAACATAATTTAATTTGTCTTCTCCCGAGAGGTAGTTAAATGCAGTAATAATAACACCAGTGTTATGGACTCCGCAGCAGTTAATCATAGTCTGAATATGCAGACAGCCCCAATATTGTATTGACAGAAATTAAATTAACCATCAGCTTGGGCAATCAGTGGCTATACAGCTATTAAAAGCAATAAAGGCAACAAACCCCAACCGTTGCCAATTACATTTTGACATATACAAGGGAAAGGACAGAGGCGTTGATGTGAGATTTCTATTTCAGTGAAAATAGGACAGGAGAGTAGAACCTTGGACTAACCCTCGATAAAGGGCCTCTTCTCCGAGGGGGAGGTATTGTGACCCGTGGACCCTACCATTTGTTTTCTTTTGGTTAAAAGATGAAATTGAGTGGTCAGTATTCACAGTTTTTTCAATTTTAAGACCTCTCTCTAATCCAGCTTGTGTTTTCGTGCTCCTACCACCGTTTCCTGGTTTTCTGTCCTAATTCTGTGACTTTGGACACAGGCACATGATCAGGACTCAATTTTAAGGAGGTGGGGTGTGCAGGGTAGAAAGGAAAGTGAAAGAAATGGAGTATGTGAATGCTTATGCTGATTCTTATTTCATAAGCACAATGATGCTGTATCGAGACAGTGTTTCACGGTTTTCTGGGGGAGATTCTGAGCTGGTTTAATTTAGTGCTGAACCAAATACCAGCACTGAGGTGGAGTTCTTTCCTTCTTTCTTTAGTTCCCCCTTTTTCCCTTCCTTCTTTCTATACTTGTCTGCCATGCCACCGTCATTACTGGGGGAGACTCGATCATTGCTAGCCTTTGAGGTGAACAGTTGTCCATAACAGGTTGATTGTACAGTGGGCCTGGCTGAACCACGGACTCCAGATGGGTTTATCCCACTGAAGCATCAGTGGGCACCATATTGGCTGTGGTTGATGAGCAGGAGCTCTTGCTGGACATTGGTGGCAGGTTTGCTGGTCACTGACATTGGGAAAGTACTCTCAGCTGGGGACCATCTGTGGACCTGGATGCGGCTCTTATGAAGCTCTGTGGTGTTGAGAACAGATGAGATCTCAGGTTGAGTTTGGGTGTGGTCTGGAGGCTAATTTGATCTGTCTATTCTCTTCCCGAGATCCCTGGACCTCTCTTTCCCTTGTGATCTGATGCCTGTCTCCTTCCTACAGGCTGGAAGTTTGAGAATGGCAAATTTGCTTGACTCTTGTGGCAGACAAAATATTGATACCCCTCTTCTCCAAAATGTCCACATCTTTATAGTCAGAACCTGTGGATATGATATCTTACATGGTCAAAAAGGACTTTGGGCTTCCCTGGTGGCTCAGTGGCAAAGAATATGCTTGCCAATGCAGGAGACATGGGTTTGATCCCTGGGTTGGGAAGATTCTCTGGAGAAAGAAATGACAACCCAATCCAGTATTCTTGCATGGGAAATCCCATGGACAGAGGAGCCTGGTGGGCTACAGTCCACGAAGTCACAAAAGAGTTGGACGCGACTTAGTGACTAAACAACAGCAACAAAAAGGACTGCGGGTGTGATTAAGGACCTTGAGATGGATTATCTAAGTGGATCCAAGGTCATTACAAAGGTCTTTATAAGAGGGAGCGAGGTGGTTCAGAGAGAAGAAGGAGATGTGATGTTGGAAGCAGAGGGAGAGGAGGAGATGTGATGATGATGAGTCAGAGAGAAATTTGAAGATGCTCCCTTGATGGAGGAAGGGACTATGAGCCAAGGAATGCAGGTGGAAACTCTACAGGCTGAAAAAAGGCAAGGAAATGGAGCCCTTCCAAAACCCTCAGAGGGAACAAGATTTTACTGAATCCTTGATTTAAGCCCAGTGCAACTCATGTCAGACTTCTGACCTCTAAATTGTGAGATAATAAATATGTGTTCTTTTCATCACTGGAGAAAGTTGCTCAGTCATGTCTGACTCTTTGCAACCCCATGGACTATACAGTCCATGGAATTCTCCAGGCCAGAATACTGGAGTGGGTAGCCTTTCCCTTCTCCAGGGGATCTTCCCAACCCAAGGATCAGACCCAGGTCTCTTCCATTGCAGGTAGATTCTTTACCAGCTGAGCCATAAGGGAAGCCCTTTTCATCATTAAATCTGTGGTAATTTGTTTTGGGAGCTATAGGAAACAAATACAGCTCATCTTTTTTTAAAATTGATTTTTTACTGAAGTATAGCTGAATGCAACCATGTAATTTTAAAAATGCGACTTTTTGGAAGGAAAGCTATGACAAAGCTAGACAGCATATTAAAAAGCAGAGACATCACTTTGCTGACAAAGGTCCATCTAGTCAAAGCTACTATTTTTCCAGTAGTCATGTACGGATGTGAGTGCATGTGTGCATGCTAAGTTTCTTCGGTCATGTTTGACTCTTTGCAATCCCATGGACCGTAGCCTCCCAGGCTCCCCTGTCCATGTAATTCTTCAGGCAAGAATACTGGAGTGGGCTGCCATGCCCTCCTCCAGGGGATCTTCCTGACCCAGTGATTGAACACAAGTCTCCTGTGGCTCCTGCATGGCAGGCAGATTCTTTACTGTGGAGCCAGCAAGGAAGTCCTTGTATGGATGTGAGAGTTGGACCATAAAGAAGACTTAATGACAAAGAATTGATGCCTTTGAAGTGTGGTGCTGGAGAAGCCTCTTGAGAGTCACTTGGACAGCAAGAAGATCAAACCAGTCAATCCTAAAGAAAATCAACCCTGAATATTCATTGGAAGGACTGATGCTGAAGCTGAAGCTCCAATATTTTGGATCAGTTCAGTTCAGTTCAGTTGCTCAGTCATGTCAGACTCTTTGCAACCCCATGAATCACAGCACACCTGGCCTCCCTGTCCATCACCAACTCCTGGAGCTCATTCAAACTCGTGTCCATTGAGTTGGTGATGCCATCCAGCCATCTCATCCTCTGTTGTCCCCTTCTCCTCCTGCCCCCAATCCCTCCCAGCATCAGAGTCTTTTCCAATGAGTCAACTCTTCACATGAGGTGGCCAAAGTATTGGAGTTTCAGCTTCAACATTAGTCCTTCCAATGAACACCCAGGACTGATCTCCTTTAGGATGGACTGGTCTCCTTGCAGCCCAAGGGACTCTCAAGAGTCTTCTCCAACACCACAGTTCAAAAGCATCAATTCTTCGGTGCTCAGCTTTCTCCACAGTCCAACTCTCACATCCATACATGGCCACTGGAAAAACCACAGCCTTGACTAGACGGACCTTTGTTGGCAAAGTAATTTCTCTGCTTTCAATATGTTATCTATGATGGTCATAACTTTCCTTCCAAGGAGTAAGCATCTTTTAATTTCATGGCTTCAGTCACCATCTGCAGTGATTTTGGAGCCATGAAATTAAAAGACGC
>NW_011494874.1:6459917-6498252 GCF_000754665.1 Bison bison bison | reverse complement strand
GCTATCTAGGTTGGTCATAACTTTCCTTCCAAGGAGTAAGCATCTTTTAATTTCATGGCTTCAGTCACCATCTGCAGTGATTTTGGAGCCCCCAAAAATAAAGTCTGACACTGTTTCTACTGTTTTCCCATCTATTTGCCATGAAGTATGGGACCAGATGCCATGATCTTCATTTTCTGAATGTTGAGCTTTAAGCCAACTTTTTCACTCTCCTCTTTCACTTTCATCAAGAGGCTTTTGAGTTCCTCTTCACTTTCTGCCATAAAGGTGGTGTCATCTGCATATCTGAGGTTATTGATATTTCTCCCAGCAATCTTGATTCCAGCTTGTGCTTCTTCCAGCCCAGCATTTCTCATGATGTACAAAACTATCTCATTGGAAAAGGCCCTGATGCTGGGAAAGATTGAAGGCAGGAGGAGAAGGGAGTGACAGAGGATGAGATGGTTGAACGGCATCACCCACTCAGTGGACATGAGTTTGAGCAAACTCTGGGAGATAGTGAAGGACAGGGAAGCCTTGGCGTGCTGCAGTCCATGGGGTCACAAATAGTCGGATACAACTTACTCACTGAGCAGCAACAATAGTTGAACTACATGTTGTGTTATTTACTGCTGTACAAAAAAATGGCTCAATTATACATATTATATTCTTTTTCATTATGGTTTATCACAGGATATTGAAAATACAACTCATCTTTTAAAATATCTATTACTTATAAAATACAAGCATACCTCATCTTATTGTGCCTGCCTTAGAAAGCTCACTGACCCCTTCCCAGAGTCTTCAGAAAGGATTAGGGGCAGGGGGCGCCCACAGCTTCAGGCTTCTTACTCCTGCTTTCAGTAGGACCACCTGCTATACTGGGTTGCATTTTTGGCCATGAACAAAGGCAAAAAGAAGTCTGAAGCACACTGATACAATGTGGCCCCATTATACACGCAGGGACACAGGTCTTACAGAGGAACAGGGACTGGGGAAGAGTCAGGACTGGAGCCCAGTGTCCCAACTCCACTTCTGTGCTCGTTTCACAGTTCATGTACTCATCCACATGAGCTCAGCTCCTCAGTGGGCCTGCTCAAGTCCTCTGTCTCTTCAGCAAGAAGTTCAGTTCTCACAGTCCTCCAAAACCTCACAGAAAACAAGGACGCAGGCGCTGGCCCCGGAGCCTGCAGGATGAGGAATGGTTTGTGACATTTGCAAAATCATTAGTCAATTGTTCATCAGGTAAGGAAAACTCAAGATTCTTTCCTTCCAGGTAATACCACTTAGAAACTCCACTGTGAAATGAGTGGTGTTTTGGGGCATATTCAACCGATTTTTCTTTTGCCTTTGCCGCCAGTTAAGGTCTTGGAAGCTGGGACAAGCAGAAAAGGGGAAAAGGAAGTGTCCTTTGGGAATATTTCATTTCAATGTTTTTCAAAAGTGCACCTTGCAATGCATTGAAGATACAGTGGTGGGAGGTGTGGTCCCTGCCTCCAGGCAGTTTTAATCTGAAAGAGGCATTGGTGGTAAACAAACCCGGATAACAGGATGGTCCATTCTAGACGCAGAGCCAGAAGGTGGTTTCAGAGTCCAGGGGAGGGTCATCAAGCTCGTCTGGGGGCTTGCCCGTATTTCCTGCCCAATCAAGATTACTTGGCGGGTCCTTTCAGCAGCAGAGGATGCATCTCTGACCCTGTCTGGATTTTGCCACAGGAATGTATCAAAACAAGCCCCTTGCTCAATCTCTAGAAACTAATCCCACTTGGATATATTTTGTTTATTTTGTACATTTATGTGACTATAGATATTGACTACACAGTATGATTTGGTCTGAGTTTCTTCAGAGTTCTTGACTTTAAAAAATGACTATGATTTCAATTCTAAGCATTGCTCATCTACAGAGGTTAAGGTCCTTTTTGAAAAATGACCTTAACATGGAAATTTTATTTATAAAAGGAAATTCAAGTGATTTATGACCTCTGGATTTATGAGCTTTAAAAAAGACACACCCAACAGAAGCTAGACAGCTTTGAGCTGGTATTGGACTTGAAATTTAACCTGTGAATCAGCTTGGAGTTCTGAGTCAAGAATATAATCTTCTATCTTCCTTTTGCAAGCCTTGGGGACTTGACATTAAATCATTTCAGCTTCTTATGATTTATGAAAGAACAATCAACTTAAACCTTAAAGAAAATAAAAACATTTGTGACATTTATATAATTATTGGTCAAACTCAGTTTGATCTTTAATTCAAGGAATGACTTAGATTCATATATTATAGAAACATGACAATAGTGCAAGTATTTGTCAGTAATAAAATGCATTTTAAGGCAATATATTGGACCCTTAAGAGTATCAAGAGGGCATAATGTGAGAGGCTGGCATGGGGGTGGGATTTTTATGTGGTTCCTTGGCTTACACTGATAAGGGGTCAATGTATCGAGGTAATGCCATGAATTGATCCAGGAAGATGTTTTCTAGGTTATGGAGACCTTCAGGATCAAGGAGCATAACTCTTTCTTTCAGCAGATAAAGCAAATGAAACTCAAAATGGTTAGATGGCATGTCTGGAACTGCACAGATGATTCCAGAAAATGATGTCAAGCAGATTTGTCAGACAGCTCGTTATGGTATCCCATTTAGGTAGATCTTTCAGACCATAATGCGATTATCTCAATTTATTTTTCCAGCCAATACCCAGCACCCACCATGTGCCTAAATGTGCCAGGCTCAGAGGATATAGAGACAGATTAATACGGCAACACCTGATGTCAGGAAGGCTGCAATCTGGTTTACTTATGTCCCAACTATAACTTAACAGAAAAAAAATCATTGTGTCAGGCTAGTTGGGAAGTGCAGTTTGATGGATGAGAGAGAGTCCATATATTTGGAGAGAGCAGGTTCAGGTAAATACAAATTCAGTGCATATAATCTGGTTTTGACATGGGTCTGAAGGCCGG
Organism: Bison bison bison; assembly: GCF_000754665.1. Lineage (NCBI taxonomy): Eukaryota > Metazoa > Chordata > Mammalia > Artiodactyla > Bovidae > Bison > Bison bison. The sequence goes on along the minus strand of NW_011494874.1, from coordinate 6,495,310 downwards.
GAGGAAGACACAGGAGCTGATGTTCCTGGTGAAGGATCAAGGGGATGAAAGCACAGAGTTTTCAGATTAGAGATGTGAGTTTAGCATGAACACATTGTGCTGTTCCAGCAAGTGGAGGAGAAGCAGAAGCAGCTGGGCGATTGTCATGATAAGGAGCTTGGATTCATGTATTAGGTCAAGGTTGACAGACTATGGCTTGTGGCCCAAACCTGGCCCACCACTTGCTTTTATCAATAAAGTTTTATTGGAACACAGACCCTCCTGTTAATTTTGATATCACCCTGGCTGTGTTCACAAATACAGTGGCAGAGTTAAATAGCCATGATGGAGACCTCGTAGCCAGCCAAGCCTGAAATATTTGCTCTCTGGCCTTTTAAGAAAGAATTATCTGTCTCCTTTGTATCCACCAAGCAGATCCAGGTGGAATTTCAAAAGGAAAGAAGAATCTGGGGGTATTTAAAGCGTACACTGGATGGGAAGGATCAGAGAAAGGTTTTCCTGTGACTCTTTTCCTCTTTCTTCTATCTGGCATCAGTGGTATGCTGTTAAATGTTTAACAGTCTGCTTTTTGTGGTGGGGGGAACCCACATCTGATTTATAGAGTTTGCTGATTTCTATGGTATAAATACTCCCACCAGAGCTGATTTTAAACTACTGGAATGTGGTCACTGAATGCACATCTGGATGAGACGTGTACAGTCAGGCTGGCACCCACTGTACACAGGCCCAGTAATTCAGCCAGCAAGCCTGGAAGCCCTCAGAGAGACAAGTAACAGAAAGCTCTCACTTCTTCAGTGTCCCTGCTACAAGAACCAGAACTTTTCTGCTCAGAGAGCCTGTTGCCAGGAACAGACACTGATGCTGACTAACGTAGCAGAAGAAAAACGTGTTGGAAGCATACGGAAGCGTCCGCAGAGAGGAAGGAAAAGACAAATGGCTGATTTTCTCCGAAGATTAGAAATGGGATCACACTGGGACCCAACAGTGGTTTCTTCACTTTGTTTTAATTTTATTAGAGCATAGTTGATTTCTAACGTTGTGTTGGTTTCAGGTGTAGAACAGAGTTAGTTATATATATGTAAATGCATGTACATATATATATATCCACTCTTTTTCAGATTGTTTTTTCATATAGATTATCACAGAGTATTGAGTAAGGCTCCCTATGCTATACAGTAGGTCCTTGTTAATTATCTATTTTATATATAGTAGTGTGTGTGTATGTGTTCAATTGCTCAGTTGCTTCTGACTCTTTGAGACCCTATGGACTGACTGTAGCCCGCCAGGCTCCTCTGTCCATAAGATTTTCCAGGCAAAAATACTGGAGTGGGTTGCCATTTCCTCCTCCAGGGGATCTTCCCAACCCAGGGACTGAATGCATCTCCTTTGTCTCCTGCATTGTAGGCACATTCTTTACGGCTGATCCAACTGGGGAAGCCTATATATAGTTGTGAGTGTATGCTAATCCGAACTCTGGAATTATTCCTCCCCACCATGTTTCCTCTTTGGTAACCATACGTTTATTTCTGGTATCTGTAAGTCTGTTTCTCTTTTGTAAATAAGTTAATCCATATCATTTTTTAAAAATTAGATGCCACCAATAAATGATGTCACATGATATTTGTTTTTCTCTGTCTGACTTACTTTGTTCAGTGTGATTATCCCTAGGTCAGATGGTCTCTTTGTAGGAAGGGTCACCAGATGATGCTGACGGCAGTTGGCAGGTAAGAACCTTTGTGCTGGGCTGCATTTGGTTTAACTGACATGCCAACCTGAGTGCTACAAATGGATTAAGTTAAATCCGGTATCCAACATTTCTTATAGGAATGCCTACTGCATGCTGAGTGCTGAGATACAAATATAAGTTTAAAAAAATATATCACCCTCAAGTCATTGAAAATTAAGGAAGAAGAGGAGCAAATATACAGGCAACTATAATTCAGTGTGGTGGTAGATAGGGCTGTATGCTGTGTGATCCTGCCAGCTCAGAGCCCAGTGTCCTGGGACCTGCTCTTCTCCCATATGTGTCTTCTGAAAGCTACATTTCCACTGAAGCCTCTAATAAAGGATCACATAAAACATGGATTAAAATTTTATTTCTGCATCTTTTGTGGAAGAAACTGCTCATTGACTGGCCTGCTGCATAGAAACTCCCATAATCAATTCCCCTAAAACTTTGCATGTCAGTCGTTCAGTCATGCCTGTCTCTTTACAACCCCATGGGCTGCAGCCCAGCAGGCTCCTCTATCCATGGCATTCTCCAGGCAAGAACACTGGAGTGGATGCTCTATTATTAAATGCTGTGCTACAACTTTTGTCAGACCACGAGGTATTAGGGACTTCTTCTGTTTCCCTTTTTGTCTTGCCTGCTAGGAAACTCCCACTTGATTAACTTTAGCACATCACTACTGTCACCACTGGAGAAGGCACTGGCACCCCACTCCAATACTCTTGCCTGGAAAATCTCATGGACAGAGGAGCCTGGTGGGTTGCAGTCCATGGGGTCGCTAAGAGTCAGATATGACTGAGCGACTTCACTTTCACTCTTCACTTTCATGCATTGGAGAAGGAAATGGCAACCCACTCCAATGTTCTTGCCTGGAGAATCCCAGGGACTGTGGAGCCTGGTAGGCTGCCCTCTATGGGGTCGCACAGAGTTGGACACGACTGAAGCGACTTAGCAGCAGCAGCAACCGTCACCATACCTGTCCTAGATTTTTGTTTTGTTTTGTTTTTTTGTCCTAGATTTTTAATGCAATTCTCTATCTACTATAACTAGATTAATTTCTGGTTCTCTTCTATCTGTGTCTTTTAAAGAAGATGGGTTGAAATTCTTTGTGTATGTAAGCTATATATAATAAGTACAGGAATGAAGTTGAAAATTTAGTTATCCTGGCATCATTATATGAGTGCAGATTCTGGGTCTGATAAGATTTCTAGAGCTGAATTTTCTTCACTGGTAAACAGTTTTAAATGGACAACCTGTAAATTACATGATGGAACTATACAAGCATACAAGTGCTTATGTTACAAGGAAGAACAAAATTTGACTCCATGTTAGATCTTTTCTTTTACTTTAATCTTTGCTTCTCATTGCTTTTGTTCAAAGAATACTAAAAGAATACTGTACATACATAATGGTCTGTCTCTAGGAAACTTACCCCTTTGCCTGAATGTAAAAATCAAAGTACCTTTGTTCAGGACCCTGTCCATCTGTGGGTGGCTACAAGAAGGAAGAAATTAACACATACCCCTCAAGGCTGTCCATTCCAGGAGATATTTGCAAAACTTGTGACCTTTTACTTTACTTTCTCACCTCTTCCCTTCCTCTCTGTTCTATAAAAGAACCTGGCATCCAGACCCAGATAAGATGGTTATGTTGAGACATTAGTCTGCCATCTTCTTGGTCAGCCAGCTTTCTGAAGTAAGCTGTTACTCCTTATCTCAACATCTCACTTCCGATTTATTGGCCTGTCGTGTGGCCAGTAGGGCAAGCTTGGACCCAGTAACACTTATGCCAAAGTCACTGCTGCCCTTTCCCCCACCTCTGTGGTTAATCCAGCAATTCTCCAATTTGCTTGCTTTGATCACTGCTCCCAACTCCCTCCTCCCATCTGAGTCCCTTTGGAATATAAACCTCAGCACCTGATACTCCAGACTCTACTTGCCTCCTCTATGGTGAACGTGGGGTTCTGACTCTCAGGGGTCTCTCCAGGACACTGCACGAGCATTCCCCACCCCATTCCTGTAGTGATACTACTGCTTCCCACCCAGACCTCACACAGAACAAGTGGGCTGGCACTGCTTCCTGTCTGTTTTCCCAACAAGGTTCAGGCAGGAATATCCCAAGAAATGTTCTGAAGAATTTAAGAAATACTCTGATGTGGGAATTCACATTTGAAAGATGAGACTTGAAACAGAGAACACCTAGCATCAGCCCCATCTTCAGGGTCAGTGAGGAAGTTATCTCCCTGTATAAATGTCAGTCCAAAGTCATGAAATTTCACAGAAGGCAATAGAAGATGCTCTGGTCATTTGGATATCTTCTTAGGGACCTAAAGAAGAAGTCATTGGAAACCAACTGAGACATGGGGCTATGTGAACCATCATTTTCCACCTTCCTTCCCTCTCAGCCACATTTTAATGCTTCCTCCTTCAAGGTCACTGCCTCATCTTTCTTTTGCAAGGTATTTACCAATGAAGGATGAAGAAGTGTTGATGTATGGCATGGAAAGTTACATATCTGGTAACTGGATGGGCTATAGATTTCCTTCCCGTCACATTGGTGCCCACCTCCTACCATCAAGGTGATTTGTTAGATGCGGGTTCTTTTCTGGGTGAAGGGGAATAGGTAGAAAGTGTTGTCATCAAACTGCAGGTCACTATGGTTTCTCTGGTTACCTTGCCTGGCAATGAAAAACATGATTGTTATCTAGCAATGGCATGCCCCCCCCCCCCCCTCTCCCAGGCTCTAAAATATTAAACATATATGCTCACATGTACGCAGACATAAATAAAAAGCATCCATTGCTCATCTAGGCCAGAGACATTGCCAATATATAATCAGCCAGGAGATTTTTTTTTCTGGGTGATATTTCCTTCCTTACAAACATCTACCCATATATTACTTCAATGACAGCAGAATTCATATTACAAGCGCTTTTATTTTCTGTAACAGTTACCCAAAGAAGTTTCCTGCCTTGTTGAGTGGCGGCTTTGCATGCGCGGACGTAAGGCCACGGCTGATTCTCTGTTATGACATCTTTCTTCCCTGATGAGGAAAGACAGGATATTTCTCTGGTTTCTCTGTCACTGGTGAGTTTTCCTCCCTCTTCCTCCATGAAGATATATGTCATAACAGAGATCAGCAGCCAGGTAATTTCTCTTTCTCTGTGCAGAAGATATAAACATTGCCAATTGCTGACAAGAGGCTGGTACAGAGAGGGCAGAAGATTCTACTTGCCACCTGCCATTTGGAAAATGGAGAGCTTGGAGAAGCGCCCAGTCCACTCAAGCAGCCTTGGTTCCCTGGAGTACCTCCCTCATTCCTGTGGGTGGCAGCTGTCCCCAGGCTGCTGTACTGACCGCTCAATTCCTCTCAGACTCATTTCCTCTAACAGAGCTCTTGCCTCTGATCTATCACCTCATCCATCCGACTTCTTGCTGATTATCTGTGCCTTCCTTCTGCACCTCTCCCCATCTTTACCCCCTTGTCTCTGACAAAAGGGTCTCTTTCCTCTTTTTCATGCCAAGCCTTGCTCTTATGTCCTTTTTTCCCCATATTTTAAAAAAGAATATCATTGAAATGTATTTAATTTATAATGTTGTGTTAATTTCTGCTGTATATCAGATTGATTTAGTTATATACACATATATTCTTTTTCATCTTCTTTTCTATTATAATTTATCACAAGGTATTGAATATAGTTTCCTGTGCTATACAGTAGGGCCTTGTTGTTTTTCTATCTTATATATAATAGTTTTCATCTGCTAATTCCAAGGTCCCAGCCTTTCCTCCCATCCCACCCCTCTCCCTCTTGGCAACCACAAGTTTGTTCTCTATGTCTGTGAGTCCGTTTCTGATTTGTAGATATGTTCATACGTGTTGTATGTTAGATTTCACACATAAGGGACATCATATGATATTCGTCTTTCTCCTTCTGACTTGCTTCACTTAGTATGATAATCTCCAGGTCCACTTTTGTGGCTGCAAATGGCCCTATTTCATTCTTTTCGATGACTGAATAATATTCCATTGTGGACTTCCCTGGTGGCTCAGTGGTAAAGAATCTGCCTACCAAGGCAGGAGACGTGGATTTGATCCTTGATCTGGAAAGATCCCCTGGAGAAGGAAATGACAACCTACTCCAGTATTCCCACCTGAGAAATCCCATGCACAGAGAAGACTGGTAGACTATAGTACATGGGGCCGCAAAGAGTCAGACATGACTTAGCAATTGAATAACAACAACAAATATTCCATTGTATATATGCACCACATCTTCTCTATCCGTTCATCTGTCAATGGACATCAGGTTGTTTCCATGCCTTGTCTCTTGTGAATAGTGGTACTCATAAAGATACATGTTCTTTTCAAATTATAGTTTTGTCTGGGTATATGCCCAGGAGTGGGATTGCTGGATCATATTTACCCTTGGGTTCTTGATCTAGTCTCTTTATTCATTTTAGTACCTTATTTCATTCTGTTAAACCCATTCTTTCCAGCTTATATAACCTCTCCCAATTGGTCATCCCATTGTTCTTACTGGCCATTCCAATGGACCATGTCCAATTAAGGCCTAACCCCTCCTCCTTTCTCAATAATCACTTATCTCTTTTACTCATTATCTTACTTTACCTCCCAGTTCATATGCAATTGATGTCCTTTTCTTCAAGTTCTCTCCTTCACTTCGAAGATATTACCTTCTCCTGTTCTTTGCTTATTTCACTCACTACTCTTTCTCTTTCTGCCCCTTAAGTGGTCATGTACGGATGTGAGAGTTGGACTGTGAAGAAAGCTGAATGCCGAAGAATTGATGCTTTTGAACCGTGGTGTTGGAGAAGACTCTTGAGAGTCCCTTGGACTGCAAGGAGATCCAACCAGTCCATTCTGAAGGAGATCAGCCCTGGGATTTCTTTGGAGGGAATGATGCTGAAGCTGAAACTCCAATACTTTGGCCACCTCATGTGAAGAGTTGACTCATTGGAAAAGACTCTGATGCTGGGAGGGATTGGGGGCAGGAGGAGAAGGGGACGACAGAGGATGAGATGGCTGGATGGCATCACCGACTCGATGGACGTGAGTCTGAGTGAACTCCGGGAGTTGGTGATGGACAGGGAGGCCTGGCGTGCTGCGATTCATGGGGTCGCAAAGAGTCGGACATGACTGAGCGACTGAACTGAACTGACTGAAGTTGAGGTTTTGTGCCAGCTGAGGTTAAATCCACCTGCAAGTAACATAATAACCATTGAACAGTGACTTAAACAAGGAGGAGTAAGAGACATCTGAAGGTGAGTAGAGACTGGCATTGTTTGCTCATCAGTGATGCCATGTTAGACCCTGAGTGGGCTGGCTTTCATTAACATACTTATCACCTCGTTCTTGAAAGACCACTGCCATCGAAGGCTTCATGTCCTCATGTGTGTGCTTACTAAGTCGCTTCAGTCGTGTCTGACTCTTTGCAACCCTATGGACCTTGGCCTGCCAAGCTCCTCTGTCCACAGGATTCTCCAGGGAAAATTACTGGAGTGGGTTGCCGTGCCCTCCTCCAGGGGATCTTCCTGACCCAGGGATCCACCCCACATCTGCATTGTCAGGTGGGTTCTTTATCACTAGCATCACCTGGGGAGTGCTCATGTCTTCACACCAGCATTCAAAGCAGGGAAGATGGACAAGTGCAAAAACCAGTTGTTTTTTAATCTTTCTAAGCAGCCCCAGCAGAACTTCCCTGTGTCTCACTGGACAGACTATATTCTGGACTAATCTGCTCACCTTCAGATGTAAGAGAAGCTGGAAACAGGATGTACAGCAAATGGTAAAGGGATTGTCATCAATGTCATGGTGAACTGAACAAGATTCCTCCACTGGAGTTTTCTAAACTTATTTTTGTATACCAGTGCTGACTGGGGCTGGGAAAAGAGTGAGTCATTTCAGAGATCACCAAGTCACCATTTGTAGTGGGTTAAATTGTGTCCCTCAGAAATATCTGTCCAAGTCCTAACCTCCCACGCCTATGAACTGGAACTTATTTAGACAAGGTGTCTTTGCAGCTATAGCTAAATTAACCATTTCAAGACAAAACCACCCCGGATTTTGAGGGGACCCTGAAGTGAATGACCGGTGTCCTTAGAGTGACACAGCTAAGCCAAGGGTTAGCCAGAGCTGCCAGAAGCTGGAGGAGGTGAGAGAGGAACCTCCCCTTAAGCCTTTGGAGGGAAGGCAAACTTGCCAACACTTTGATTTTGGATTTCGGGGCTCTAGCACAGAGAGAATAAATTCCCATTGTTTTAAGCCACATAGTTTGTGACAATTTGTAATTGTCATTACAAATGACAGTTTGTAGGAAACTAGGAAACTAACATGACATTCTAGTAACTGAACCTCAAATTGAAGCTCTGTGAGCAAAGAAGACAAAATAGATGCAGTGGCTGGAGGGTGGACGAGAAATAGAAATCTACTCTGTCTCTGGCTGTTCTATTTCAAGATATACTTCTCCAGATAGATTTCATCCACTCCTATGACCTCAGCTCTCAGCTTTGAGCCAGAGACCCTCCAGATGGTCTCTCTCCAGACCATCCACTACTCACCTGAGCTCCAGTTCCACTTTATATATGACTGTTGTTGTTCAGTTGCTAAGTCATGTCTGACTCTTTGTGACCTCATGGACTGTGGCACCCCAGGCTTCCCTGTCTTTCACTATCTCCCAGAGTTTGCTGAGATTCATATCCACTGAGTCGGTGATGCTATCTAAACATCTCATACTGCCCTCTTCTCTTTTTGCCTTGAATTTTATCCAGCATCAGGGTCTTTTCCAATGAGCTGGCTCTTTGCATTAGGTGGCCAAAGTATTGGAACTTCAGCTTCAGCATCAGTCCTTATATATGATTGACTCCACATAAACATCTCGCAGACTCCACATGTCTTGAACCAAATTCTTTTTCTTCCTGAAACCAGTTCTATTTCTGTCTCATTGACCCCATTTCCTGAGCACATACTAGTGTTTCAGCCTCCTCTTACCTGGTGGAAGCACTAAGACCATCTTAGTGGGTTGGTCTTGGATTCTTGTCTTAAAACTGCATGATCCTTCCCAGTTCTACTTTCTGAATATTTTGTGGATTTCTTCTTCTTCCATATCTGCTCCCTCTAAGGTGTAGTTTAAGCCTGTGTGTTCAGTGCCTGCCTTATTTAGTGTCAGTCACAGGGCACCAAGATGTCATCAGGACAACAGCTTATAGGCAGTATTTTAGCAACTATTAAATCTTTACATGTTTAACACTGTTGCTGCTGCTGCTGCTGCTGCTAAGTTGCTTCAGTCGTGTCCAGCTCTGTGTGACTCCGTAGACAGCAGCCCACCAGACTCCACCGTCCCTGGGATTCTCCAGGCAAGAACATTGGAGTGGGTTGCCATTTCCTTCTCCAATGCATGAAAGTGAAAAGTGAAAGTGAAGTCGCTCAGTCGTGTCCGACTCTTAGCAACCCCATGGACTGCAGCCTACCGGGCTCCTCCGTCCATGGGATTTTCCAGGCAACAGTACTAGAGTGGGTTGCCATTGCCTTCTCCGTTAGTTATTCCAATTTGAAGCAAAGATTTCTCACTTTTCTTCTTTCAAGCTTCAGAGTCCATTTAGTTACAAAGACTCCTAAGTGTACAAAGCATGTTGCTAAAACATCTAACAGTCTGTTACAATTTACAACTGCTTAGTGTGAACGGGGATTTTTCTCTACTATGCGGGGTCAGGATGGAGGTAGGATGATTGATTCATAATCCCTACTTTCACATTTTTGGTCTTTCAAAATAACCTCATTGTTAACATTGGCTGGCCTCCTGTTATAGGACATATACCATAAATACTAACTTGTAACAATCCCATGTCATCAGTTGCATAATTGGGGTCAGGTCTAAGTTTATATGTGAAGAATATCAGTTGGCTGCTTAGAAAGGATAATATCATTGCCTTGTGAGAGAAGTCCTTTAAACTTTTGAAACCTCATTTCCTGGTAATTTCTCATATACCCAGAACTGGGCTTTTGTGGATAGTATTGCATTTTCCCTTTAAATCTGTGTTTTCCATGCCTGTGCCCTGGCCGTTGCATGGGCTTGGAACACCCAACCCTCCAGCCCTCCTTAAACCTCGGGGCCCAACGTTGGTGTTTATCCCTGGTCCGCTGTGACCTGCTCTGGGGACAGCAGCACAGGCAGCAGCAGTCCTCAGAAGTGTGGCGTGTTGGCGTAAGTCCTCTTGGAAGATGTTAGCTCTACCACAGCTCTACCATTAGCTGTACCACAGAGCTGCTGGGTGGGTGACCCACAAACTGGAGGACAATCATACCAAAGAAGCCTTCACACTATTGTGATGCTTCTAGGCCCCACACCAGACTTGCCAATGTGTTGCTGTTGTTGAGTAGCTCAGTCATGTCTCACTCTTTGCGACCCCATGGACTGCAGCACACCAGGCTTCCCTGTCCTTCACCATCTCCTGGAGCTTGCTCAAATTCATGTCCATCACGTCGGTGATGCCATCCAACCATCTCATCCTCTGTCATTCCCTTCTCCTCCTGCCCTCAATGTTTCCCAGCATCAGGGTCTTTTCTAATGTGCTGGCTCTTCTTATCAGGTGGCCAAAGTATTGGAGCTTCAGTTTCAGCATCAGTCCTTCTAATGAATATTCAGGATTGATTTCCTTTAGGATCTACTGGTTTGATCGCCTTGCTTTTCAAGGGACTCTCAAGAGTCTTCTCCATCAAACATGGCGATCCGGCAAAGGGACTGGGAATCCCCAGGGAACTTGACTTTGAAGGTCAGCAGGATTTGATTACAGAACTTTCACAGGACTGGGGGAAACAGAGGCTCTTTGAGGATTCAAACAAAACCTTGTGTGCACCAGGACCCAGGGGAAAGGAGAAGTGACCCCCACAAGAGAATAATAAGTCAATGTAGTTTTATCACTTTGCTATTACTTGCATAGTTGCTTCTACTTGTTAAGCTCACTCCCATAAGATAAAAGCCATGTTAATTTATTCACAATTATCATTTATTTACCCATTCATTATTTACAAATGTAAATAACAAAACAATAATAATAAAATGCAGGAACTTACAGTTTGTGGGAGATACAAACATATTTACACAAATGTGATATTGCATTGTTATGTTAACAGAGTTTGAGAAATGGAGCCCTTTGGGGTCATGGTAAGGAGAGAAGGAGTGAGGAGGCACCAGAGGGCCTGACATGGACTTGGGAGTGAGAGAGGGGTCCCAGAAGGAGTGATCTAAAGGAGGTGTGAAGGCCGGTAAAAAGCCGTATGTGATTCCTCTCTATGTGCCCTAGCATCCATCATGTGTCTGATAGATTGTTGTTGCTGTTTAGCTGCTAAATCATGTCTGACTCCTTGCGACCCCATGGACTGTAGCTGCTAGGCTCCTCTGTCCATGGAATTTCCCAGGCAAGAATACTGGAGTGGGTTGCCACTTCCCTCTCCAGAGGATCTTCCCTACATAAGGCTTGAACCCACGTCTCTTGCTTCTCCTGCATTGGGAGGTGAATTCTTTACCACTGAGCTACCTGGGAAGTCCCATTTGATAGACACTAAATGGTTATTACATATATAAATGTGTGGATGGATGAGCTGATGGTTGTTCAATCACTGGGTAAATGGAAGGATAGATGGATAGGTGGATAGATGAATGGGTGGGTGGATGGATGGGTAGATAGATAGATGTCTAGACTTGACAATATTTCCATTGGAGGAGATTCCCATTTGGAAAATATTTTCCAGCTGATATATTATACAAATCCCCCAAACTTTACATATTAAATATTTTCCATATAAATTTGGATGATGTTTTAATAAAGAAAGAAAAGTTCCACTTACCCCATCAGCATATTTTGAGCCCTGAGTCCTGGGCTGGTTGCTAAGATCCCCAGGGAGCTCATCTCTGAGCAGTATGATAACAGCACAGAATCACAGACACTGTGGGTACAAGGACTCATGGAAGGAGAGAAACAGGGCCTCTGACTCCTGCAGTGAGACCTACTCTCCGATCCAGAGTGGCTTGGCACAGTTTCTCCTCTTTCAGGGCTCATCATGGTGCTGTTTAGTTGAGCATCTGTTTCCCGCTATGGAGGTTAAGCTCCACGAGGGCAAGCACCATGTCTGACTTTGCTCAGCATTTTTATTCCCTAGTACCAATTGCAGTGTCTGACAGGGCTTAGGTTTTCAGCAAATACACCAAGATTGGTTGAACAAATAAGACCCACAGAAGCTTCCCAGAGATGAACTGTGTTCTGGCAGACGAGGGAAGTTGTGTGGCTTGGAAAAGTCAGAAAGGATGTCCTGGCAAAAGCAGATGCAAAAGTTCAGGGGTTCAGGATGGAGGGGACACGTGTAGACCTGTGGCTCCATTCACATGGATGTATGGTAAAAACCATCAGAATATTGTAACTATCCTCCACTTAAAATTAATTAACTAATTTAAAAGGTTCAGGGGGACAGTGCAAGCCATTTGGCCAGTCGGGGCACAGAGGGAGACGGGGGCGATGATGTGGGGAACAGGGTGGGCCTCTGGAGGCTGGACTGGGAGCATGGTGCAAGAGCAGCCTTTCCAAAAGGGGAGTGACAGCCTGTGTTTGTCCCTTTCCAGGGGTCCTCCTGGGTACCAAGTGGAAGAGAGATGGGCCAGGTCCTCCTGGGGTTATCACAGAGAAACAGATTCTCCATCGGAGCAGAAGGGGTGGTCCTTGCTGTGAGATTCTTGAGCAAAGTCTAAATAAATCTGGGCCCCTCTGCTGTCCCAGCTGTGAGTTCAGAGTCTGCCTAGACCCCTCTGAGGTCCCAGCCGCTTCAAACCTGCTGGGACCTCAGTGTGAAAACCAGTTCTCTGTATGGTGAACCTACTAACATCCCCCTCAAGCATGGCCCTTGTGGATAATGGTTCTTTTAAAGCCACTCAGTGCTGTACTGACAGAAATTAAATTAGCCATCAGTGCGGGCAATCAGTGGCTATGGGGCTGTTAGAGGTAATAAAAGGCGATGCTCCTGAACCCCAGTCAATTATGCCCGACAAAGTGAGGGGAGGGGACAGTGGCTCCTGCTTGGAAAGGCTGTGTGGAGGCCTGTTCCCAAGGCACAGGTTCAAACCTCATCCCCTGCTCCCAAGGCACAGGTTCAAACTGTCCTTTCTATTTGGGACAGATACTGGGGGGTGACGTGCCCCTGTGGACACCGTTCTGGTGAGGGATGCTGAAGGCTTAGCAACTTTGGGGGTACTGGGGTAGAATCAGGGCTCCCAGGCAGTGTTGGGGGCCAGAGAGAATCGCTGGTCCCTCCTAACAGGGAAATCTATGGGAATGGAAACTTCTACTCGGCTCCTGGCTTACTGTGAAACTCAGGGCAAGGGCGGTCACACTCTGACCTCAGACTCCTCATCCCCCCAGTAAACATGCTGGAAACTGGGCCCCTAGAACCCTTTGATCATTTTGAGATGATTTATGCTGGGCACGTGGGGGCTTCCCTGTTGGCTCAGCAATAAAGAATCAGTCTGCCAAAGCAGAAGTTGCAGAAGACCTGGTTTCGATCCCTGGGTCAGGAAGATCCCTTGGAGAAGGAAATGGCACCCCACTCTAGTATTGCTGTCTAGGAAATCCCAAGGACTGAGGATTCTGGTGGGCTACAGTCCATGGGGTCACAGAGTCACACACCATTCAGCAACTAAACAGCAGCAAATGCTCAGCACCTAGCTGAGTGGAGGTTCAAGATGTGTTCTTTTCCTTCCCATGATGAGGGGCAGAGCCGGACTCTGACAGTGACTTTGCCTCTATCCTCTTGCACTGGTTCTAGACCAGGGGCCTGGACCCCCGTCTGCCACAGTTCTAGGGAATCATCCACCTATTCTGTATGTCAAGGGAAGCAGCAGGCGGAAGGGAAAAAGCAACAGCTGGAGAGCTGGAAGGCTTAGGTCTGTTTCTTGAGTCTGTTCATGTGTGTGTGGTTGGATGAGCAAGAGGACTTCTCTGACCTTCTGTCTCCTCTTCTATGAAAGGGCTTGCAGTGAGAATTAAATAAAACCCATATATTCAGTCCTGCTTTAAAGCCTGTTGTGAAAACACCAATTTGCTCCAATACAATCGAGCTAGTTGTGCCCAACAATGGAGTCCAGCTTGGATTTCTTGTTTGTATACACGTGATTTCAGCCTTGAGCACTAGGGGAAACAGAAAAGATTCAGGACCAGGATGGGTGGAGCCACATAGGAACACACACCACATGCTTGCCCCTCTAGCATCCTTTAGCTCCCTCAGCTCCCGGTGTGCATAGAGTCACGTCCATCCATAGCCAGCCTTCCCACCAACTCCAAATAACCAGCACCCCCACTATTCCCAGTAACTCAGAAACCAATTTCCTTCCAATGCCCACATGCACAGGTAAACTTCAAGGTCATTTCTTTCAGAAAAAAAAATACCATATTTTATTGTAGTATTCATGCATTTCTTAAAGCTGTGTATAAAGCTTTGCTATAATTTTTAAAAATTCTTATCTATTAAAAAATAAAGGTGAGACAAGGTCGCAAAGAGTTGGACAGGACTGAGTGACTGAACTGAACTCTATGTAGAATCTTAAAACTAAAAGATACAAATGAACTTGCATACAGAACAGAAATAGACCTCCAGACATAGAAAGCAAACCAAAGGGTTTGCTGCTGCTGCTGCTAAGTCGCTTCAGTTGTGTCTGACTCTGTGCGACCCCATAGACAGCAGTCCACCAGGCACTGCCCCCCCACCCCCCACCCCGTCCCTGGGATTCTCCAGGAAAGAATACTGGAGTGGGTTGCCGTTTCCTTCTCTAATGCATGCAAGTGAAAAGTGAAAGTGAAAAGTGAAAGTGAAGTCGCTCAGTCGTGTCCGACTCTTAGTGACCCCATGGACTGCAGCCCACCAGGCTCCTCCGTCCATGGGCTTTTCCAGGCAAGAGTACTGGAATAGGTGCCATTGCCTTCTCCGAGGGGAAAGTTGGGGAGGGATAAATTAGGAGTTTGGGGTTAACATAAACACTGCTGTACATAACACAGATAACCAAAAAGACCTGCTACATTGCACAGGGAACTATGTTCAATATCTTGTGATGACCTATAAGGGAAAGAATCTGAAGAAGATCATAAGCATATATGTAACTGAATCACTGTGTTATACCCCTGAAACTCACAAAGCATTGTAAATCAACTGTACTTCAATAAAAACTAAAATAAAATAAAGGTAAGATTCACATAATACACAGATACAAGTGTGTGACTCTTTGTGACCCCATGAACTGTAGCCCCCAGATTCCTCTGTCCATGGAGTTATCCAGACAAGAATACTGGAGTGGGTTGCCATTCCCTTCTTCAGGGAATCTTCCCAACCCAGGAATCAAACCTAGGTCTCCTGCATTGCTGGCAGATTCTTTACTGTCTGAACCACCAAGGAAGCCCAATGTAAACTGAACCACTTTTAAATGTAAAATTCTGTGGCATTTAGTACATTCACGATGTTGTTGCAACCATTACCTATATTAAGTTCCAAAACATTTTAATCACCCCCCTCAAACATCATCATCTTATCTTCTTATTATGTGTTATTGACAACATTTGGGGATATGCAGCCTTAACCTTGTTTTCTTCACAAGTTCTGTAGTTTTTATTACGTCATTTTTCAAAGTAGATGGCTTTGTAGCAGAACTTACTCTACGTAAGACTTTATCTTCATATTTGGTGACACTGACTGTATTGGTCTATTAGTCTGCATTTTCAAGAGTAACAGAATCAAGAAGAGACAGAAATAGATATAGAAATATTAAATACAGGTAGGTTCTACTGATACAGTAAATACAATGAATAAAGATTATATACAATGGAATGTTACTCAGCCAAAAACAAGGAATGAAATATTTCCATTTGCAGCAACATGTATGGATCTAAAGAGGATCGTAATGAGTGAAGTAGGTCAGACAGAAAAAGAAATATTTTATGCTGTCACTTATATGTGGGATCTGACAAATAATACAGATGAGTCTATTTACAAAACATACTCATAGACATAGAAAACAAACTTGTGTTTGCCAACGGGGAAAGTTGGGGTTGCGGGAGGGATAAATTAGGACTATGTTATTAATGGATACATGCTGTGCTGTGCTTAGTAGCTGAGTCATGTCCAACTCTTTGAGAGTTCATAGACTGTAGCCTGCCAGGCTCCTCTGTCCATGGGGATTCTCCAAGCAAGAATACTGAAGTGGGGTTGCCATGCCCTCCTCCAGGGGATCTTCCTAACCCAGGGATCAAACCAAGTCTCCCACATTGCAGGCAGATTCTTTACCATCTGAGCCACCAGGAAAGCCCCCAAAGATACATGCTACTGTACATAAAATAGGTAAATGATAAGGATTCACTGTATATCACAGCGAACTATATTGAATATCTTGTAATATCTGTAATGGAAAAGAATTTAAAACAAACTATACATACACATGTATACTGAATCATTTTGCTGTAAACTGGAAACTAACAAAATATTTAAATCAATAATCCTTCAATAAGAAGTATTATAATTTATTATATTATTATGTAAACTATTATATATGTATATTAAATGTTTCCATATTTCACCTGTGAAGACAGCCAATGGCAGAGTTTGGACATCTAAGCACCCATAACTGCATGAGCCAATTTCTTAAAGTAGATAGATGTGGAAACATTTAATATACATATGTAATAGTCTCTATAGTTTACATAACAATAAATTATAATCTTTCTTATTGAAGGATAACTGATTTAAATATTTTGTTAGTCTCAGGTGTATGGTCACTTACAGTCCAAGGGACTCTCGGACATCTTCTCCAACACCACAGTCTGAAAGCATCAGTTCTTCAGTGCTCCGCTTTTTTTATGGTCCAGATCTAGCATCCATAAATGAATACTGGAAAAAACCATAGCTTTTACTAGACAGACCCTTGTTGGCAAAGTGATGTCTTTGCTTTTTAATATGCTCTCTAGGTTTTTCATAGCTCTTCTTCCAAGGAGCAAGCGTCCTTTAATCTCACGGCTGCAGTCACTGTCCACAGTGATTTTGGAGCCCAAGAAAATAAAGTCTATCACTATTTGCATTTTTTCCTCATCTATTTGCTATGAAGTGATGAGACTGGATGCCATGATTTTAGTTTTTTGACTGTTGAGTTTTAAGCCAGCTTTAAGTCTCCTCTTTCACCTTCATCAAGAGGCTCTTCAGTTCCTCTTCACTTTCTACCGTGATGTCATCTACATATCTGAGGTTATTGATATTTCTCCCGGCAATCTTGATTTCAGCTTGTGCTTCTTCCAGCCCAGCGTTTCTCATGATGTACTCTGCATATAAGTTAAATAAGCAGGGTGACAATACATATACTCCTTTTCCAATTTTGAACCAGTTCACTGTTTCATGTCTGGTTCTATCTGTTGCTTCTTGACCTGCATACAGGTTTCTCAGGAAGCAGGTAAGGTGGTCTGGTATTCCCATCTCTTTCAGAATTTTCCACAGTTTGTCTTTGATCCACACAGGCAAAGACTTTAGCATCGTCAGTGAAACAGAATGTGCTCTGGATGTGCCCTGAAAATGCTAGGTAACTTCCTGCTTAGTTACAACAGTAACAGGTTTACAATAAACACTTAAGGAATGACGTGCCCTCACGGTGATTTGTCTTGTGGCTACTTTGTATGGTCCTTCAAACTTTTATATTCTAGTGGCCAACCATGCTGAAAAAAATATATATTCCCAGCTTTCATCACCTGAAATAATTTATTCTGTCCAAAGTAGAAAAAAAAATCATTTCAAAGTGATCTGGCCTCACCCTTAAGCTGAATGTGACCATGGTATTTACAAAAGAAGTAGAATTATTAGTAGGAGGAAAGTTTAACTGGTTGATTGAATTCATATCCTAATTTGGGCAGAAAATTAGCATTGCTTCATTTCCACCACTTGGAGGTAATAGCTTAGATGATAATAATACTAGTAATATTATCATTAATAATGATTACTGGGGGTCAGGGGTTATTCTAAGTTCTTTATATATATAAACTTATTTGATTCTTGTCACAGAGTGATATCTATTATTACGGGCACTTTACAGGACAGGGAACTTGCCTAAAATCACACAAGTGACAGGTGAGAAAGCTAGTCTCTAAACCAGGTGGAGTGTATATTCTGAATCACCATGCTTTACTGCTTCATTGAAGATCTTGTCTCACACACTCACACGCACACACACACACACACACATACACATACTATATACTTGACTCATGGTATCCTCTTCTAGCCCGAGGTCAGGGGTGGCGGTCAAGAGGAGCAACCCCATGTCCAAGGAGCGGTGGCTGTGTGGGCGCAGGAGGGCTGAGAGGAGCTACTCCACGTTCAAGGTCAGGAGGGGCGGCAGTGAGGAGATGCGCCTTGTCCAAGGTAAGAGAAACACAAGTAAGACGTTAGGTGTTGCAAGAGGGCATCAGAGGGCAGACACACTGAAACCACACTCACAGAAAACTAGTCAATCTAATCACACTAGGACCACAGCCTTGTCTAACTCAATGAAACTAAGCTATGCCTGTGGGCCACCCAAGACGGGCGGGTCATGGTGGAGAGGTCTGACAGAATGTGGTCCACTGGAGAAGGGAATGGGAAACCACCTCAGTATTCTTGCCTTGAGAACCCAGAAAGAATGAAGAGATGGAGCCAAAGCAAAAGCAATACCCAGTTGTGGATGTGACTGGTGATAGAAGCAAGGTCCAATGCTGTAAAGAGCAATATTGCATAGGAACCTGGAATGTTAGGTCCATGAATCAAGGCAAATTGGAAGTAGTCAAACAGGAGATGGCAAGAGTGAACATCAACATTCTAGGAATCAACGAACTAAAATGGACTGGAATGGGTGAATTTAACTCAGATGACCATTATATCTACTACTGCGGGCAGGAATCCCTTAGAAGAAATGGAGTAGTCATCATGGTCAACAAGAGTCCGAAATGCAGTACTTGGATGCAATCTCAAAAACGACAGAATAATCTTTGTTCGTTTCCAAGGCAAACCATTCAATACCACAGTAATCCAAGTCTATGCCCGAACCAGTAACGCTAAAGAAGCTGAAGTTGAACGGTTCTATGAAGACCTACAAGACTTTTTAGAACTAACACCCAAAAAAGATGTCCTTTTCATTATAGGGGACTGGAATGCAAAAGTAGGAAGTCAAGAAACACCTGGAGTAACAGGCAAATTTGGCCTTGGAATATGGAATGAAGCAGGGCAAAGGTTAATAGAGTTTTGCCAAGAGAACGCACTGGTTATAGCAAACACCTTCTTCCAACAACACAAGAGAAGACTCTACACATGGACATTACCAGATGGTCAACACCGAAATCAGATTGATTATAGTCTTTGCAGCCAAAGATGGAGAAGCTCTATACAGTCAGCAAAAACAAGACCAGGAGGAACTCCTTATTGCCAAATTCAGAATTAAATTGAAAAAAGTAGGGAAAACCACTAGACCATTCAGGTATGACCTAAATCAAATCCCTTATCATTACACAGTGGAAGTTAGAAATAGATTTAAGGGACTAGATCTGATAGAGTGCCTGATGAACTATGGATGGAGGTTCGTAACATTGTACAGGAGACAGGGATCAAGACCATTCCCACGGAAAAGAAATGCAAAAAAGCAAAATGGCTGTCTGGGGAGGCCTTACAGATAGCTGTATATAGAAGAGAAGCGAAAAGCAAAGGAGAAAAGGAAAGATATGAGCATCTGAAAGCAGAGTTCCAAAGAATAGCAAGGAGAGATAAGAAAGCCTTCCTCAGCGATCAATGCAAAGAAATAGAGGAAAACAACAGAATGGGAAGATCTAGAGATCTCTTCAAGAAAATTCGAGATACCAAGGGAACATTTCATGCAAAGATGGGCTCGATAAAGGACAGAAACAGTATGGACCTAACAGAAACAGAAGATATTAAGAAGAGGTGGCAAGAATACACAGAAGAACTGTTAAAAAAGATCTTCACGACCAAGATAATCACCATGGTGTGATCACTCACCTAGAGCCAGACATCCTGGAATGTGAAGTCAAGTGGGCCTTAGAAAGCATCACTACGAACAAAGCTAGTGGAGGTGATGGAATTCCAGCTGAGCTATTTCAAATCCTGAAAGATGATGCTCTGAAAGTGCTGCACTCAATATGCCAGCAAATTTTGAAAACTCAGCAGTGGCCACAGGACTGGAAAAGGTCAGTTTTCATTCCAATCCCAAAGAAAGGCAATGCCAAAAAATGTTCAAACTACCGCACAATTGCACTCATCTCACACGCTAGTAAAGTAATGCTCAAAATTCTCCAAGCCAGGCTTCAACAATACGTGAACCATGAACTTCCAGATGTTCAAGCTGGTTTTAGAAAAGGCAGAGGAACCAGAGATCAAATTGCCAACATCCACTGGATCATGGAAAAAGCAAGAGAGTTCCAGAAAAACATCTATTTCTGCTTTATTGACTATGCCAAAGCCTTTGACTGTGTGGATCACAATAAACTGTGGAAAATTCTGAAAGAGATGGGAATACCAGACCACCTGACCTGCCTCTTTAGACACCTATATGCAGGTCAGGAAGCAAGAGTTAGAACTGGACATGGAACAACAGACTGGTTCCAAATAGGAAAAGGAGTACGTCAAGGCTGTATATTGTCACCCTGCTTATTTAACTTCTATGCAGAGTACATCATGAGAAACGCTGGGCTGGAAGAAGCACAAGCTGGAATCCAGATTGCTGGGAGAAATATCAATCACCTCAGATATGCAGATGACACCACCCTTATGGCAGAAAGTGAAGAGGAACTGAAAAGCCTCTTGATGAAAGTGCAAGAGGACAGTGAAAAAGTTGGCTTAAAGCTCAACATTCAGAAAACGAAGATCATGGCATCTGGTCCCATCACTTCATGGGAAATAGATTGGGGAAACAGTGGAAACAGTGTCAGACTTTATTTCTGGGGGCTCCAAAATGACTGCAGATGGTGATTACAGCCATGAAATTAAAAGATGCTTACTCTTTGGAAGGAAAGTTATGACCAACCTAGATAGCATATTCAAAAGCAGAGACATTACTTTGCCGAGAAAGGTCCGTCTAGTCAAGGCTATGGTTTTCCCTGTGGTCATGTATGGATGTGACAGTTGGACTGTGAAGAAGGCTGAGCGCCAAAGAATTGATGCTTTTGAACTGTGCTGTTGGAGAAGACTCTTGAGAGTCCCTTGGACTGCAAGGAGATCCAACCAGTCCATTCTGAAGGAGATCAGCCCTGGGATTTCTTTGGAAGGAATGATGCTAAAGCTGAAACTCCAGTATTTTGGCCACCTCATGCGAAGAGTTGACTCATTGGAAAAGACTGATGCTGGGAGGGATTGGGGGCAGGGGGAAAAGGGGACGACAGAGGATGAGATGGCTGGATGGCATCACCTCCTTGATGGATGTGAGTCTGGGTGAACTCCGGGAGTTGGTGATGGACAGGGAGGCCTGGTGTGCTGCCATTCATGGGGTCACAGAGTCGGACACGACTGAGTGACTGAACTGACTGACTGATCCTCTTCTAAGCTCTGGAAGCTTCCTGGTTGCATTTGGCTCCTTCTGCAGCACGGGCAGAAAGGCAGGATGGTGGCACTCTGGGTTTCCTTCTTGACTCAGTCACAGCTCATGCGTGTGACCTTGAGTGAGTTATCTATCACCTCTTAGTTTTCCCATGTGTAGAATAAGGATAGTAATGTTGCTGTGAGGATGTATAAGATTAAACGTGGGCACTGCATGTAGCAAGGTGCCTGGCCCACAGTCAACTCTCTGTAGAAGATAGTAGTCATTATGATGTATTATTGTTGTTGCAGTTTTCACTCAGTTCACTGTCGTCTCTGCCCTCGGACCTAGGATAGAACCTAGCTTCTTGCAAGCAGTTAATTAAAAGTTTGTTGGATGGAATATCTTTGGGTGAACTCAACATATCTTTCTATGCCTCATTCAAGGCAGATGACCATCCTTTTCAAATGGCAAGCTTAGGTTGGTTTGTTCCTTTATAAACGAATGTTAACAACAGTTGAAAATATGTGTTCAATATATTTTTTTGTGCTGCCAGTTCTTAGTCATCTTTTAATTAAAAGTACTTTTTATTGAATGTTAAACTGTCAAGATTGTCTTTGTGTGACGCGTGGGGGAGGTTGCCATGGAGAGGTTCATGTTGCCATGTGACTCGTGTCAGTCCCAGAATCAAAATGGTAACGGTCATGTCAATTCCGATAAAAAAAGGATCCCCAACAGCTTCATTAGAAAGGGGGAACTTTTATTTCTTCCTTTCTTGTCATTGTGCCAAGAATAACAGAAGGGGAAATATTGGATTTTGTAAAGAGACAGACAATGGGGCCAGCTGCCTGCACTGTTGATGGCGAGAAAGTTCATACCAATTTGCTGGAGGAGTCATGATGGCCCCCTTTTTCCGGATTGGCTGCGCCATGGGAGGCCTCTGTCTTTCTTCATTTCTTTTTTTCTGGGGTGTTTTCTCCCTCTCTTTCTCCTTTTTCCCTTCTTTCCTCCTTGCCTCCCTTCCTTCCTGTTGGAATTTGTTTTTTGGGCTTTGACCCAACGTCTCAGGTGGGTTGAGGGACCACGCCCTTCAGCCCTCCCTGATGGACTCACCCTGCCATGCCAGGTCCAGGGTCTTATCTGGGTCCTGCAGATTACAAACAAGGGCAGACTCACCTTGAGTGCTCCCAGCCAGCTCAGCTCTGGACAGAGCAAGACCATTGCCCCAGAACTTGAACTTTTACTTTGTGTCTGCAGACACAGGGACACAGCCATCATTGTGTTTCGGGGGCTTTGCTCTAGCCTAGATGCTGAGTGTCCTTGTCAGTGCCCACTGGCAAATGATCTTCCCTTCTCCAGGAATACCCTTTCTCCTCCTTACCACCTAGCCTATTGTTTCCAGATTTAGTTTTTAATTATTTTTTTGCAGACTGGCATAATGGTCAAGCGTATAGACCCTGGAGACCGAACACTTGTACTGCCACATGCCTGCTGAGTGACTTGTGTGCACTGATAACTCCTCTGTGCACGGATGCTCTGAGTCCCTGTAGGGGAAGGGAAGGTGGCTGTCTCCTCTCTTTACTGTCTGGGCCAGCAGGCTCTCTTGAATTCACTATACCTTTTTGGCACTGCCACGGTTTGTTACTACCATGTATCATGGGCTCAGAGTTTTAGTAGCTAGGGAACAGAGACTAGGTCAGAGGATTAGCTGGCATTCTATGCAGGAAGGTATTATTTGTCCCAATGTTGACATTTAATGAGGCTGCATCTGAAAGGTTTTTCTCTCTTCTAAAGAGGGTTTTGCTCTTCGTTAATACCTCTGACTTCAGAGTCCCCTGGTCTGTTTGGCTGGATATTGCTGTTTAGTTGGTCGTGTCTGACTCTTTGCAACTGCACGGACTGTAACCCACCAGGCTCCTCTGTCCATGGGATTTCCCAGGCAAGAATACTGGATTGGGTTGCCATTTCCTTCTCTAGGGATTTTCCTGACCCAGGGATTGAACATGCATTTCCTGAATTACAGATGGATTCTTAACCGTCTGAGCCACCAGGGAAGCCCATCTGGCTGGATGTGATCATTTGTTTTTCGAAATGATCTGGAATCCTTTCACTCAACCACTGAAATGGTTCAGTCTTGGCTACCTGAATGATTAGCTAATGAAGTAACCCTTTGCTCAGGTCCTGTGACATGTCCAGCACACATGTAGATCCTACAAGCTACACGATGGATTTAAAAATGGAAGCTAGGTATCTTGGGTACCTTTCCTGCTTGCGTCCAGCAGGAAAGATGTTAGGGGTCAAATTCTGTCCACCTCAAAGATGTCAATGTCTTGATTCCTCATACCTGAAAACGTGATCTTATTTGGAAATGAGGTCTTTGCTGATGATCAAGTTATAATGAGATCCTACTCCAATATGAGTCTGTTGTTACAGAAGTCTGGACACAGCGATAGACACACACGTGGAGACAATGCCACACGAAGAAGGCAGAGACTAGGTGATGAATCAACAAGCCAAGGAACAGCGATGACTGCCAGCAACCACGGAAACCAAAGAAGAGACCTCACAGCCCGTGGAAGGACCCAGCCCTGTTGACCCTGGATCTCAGACTTTCTGACTCCACAACTGGGGCACATTTCTGTTGTCTGAACCACTCAGTTTGCACTACTTGCTAATGGCAACTAAGAGATAATACATAAGACCTCACACAGGCCCAGAAAACCCTGATGTAAGGTGGCAAGTGTTAAATACCATGTGGGGTTGAGTGTTCCAAGAGCAGGCAGGAGGACGAAGGAACCTAGGAAGGCTTCCTGGAGGAGGCGGCACTGTGCTGGCCTTCAGAAGATGAGTCTGACTGAGATCTGTAGAAAAGAGTGGGAAATGTGGAGTGCAGCGGGAAATGTGAGGGCTAAGGATGTGGGTGACAGGCGTTTTCAAAAGCCTGGTTTATCTGATGGAATTCCCTTTTTCTGAAGTTACTTGTTGAATTAGGTGACAGTGTAACATCCAAAAAGAAACTTGATACAATTCCTTGATAAAGCTAACTCAGTCTTCTCCTGGGGCACTTCGACTTGGTTCCCTGGTAGGGGAACCAACTCTGGGAGTTGGTGAAGGACAGGGAATCCTGGCATGCTGCAGTCCGTGGGGTCACATTTGGATACGACTGAGTGACTGAACTGAACTGAAGGGGACTCAGGTCCCACATGTCATGCAGTGTAGCCCAAAATAAATAAAAGTAAAATAAAATATGGGCTTCCCTGGTGGCTCAGACAGTAAAGAAAATAAACTATATTACATGTGCATATATGTTAAAAAAGTAAATGAATCGGTTCTGAGATCTAAAGCTCATCAAAAAAAAAAAAAACAAGGGGCACCCAGACTGCCTCCCCCTCCCTGATGTAGCCAGTTTTCCCCAGCTCTGCTCCCTTGGCCATGGGTCTGGTGATTTCTGATGGATCCTGGAAATTGCATGTGTCCCCAAAAGCTCTATAGGTATGAATTCCCCACGGCCCGCTGGTACCAGCTGTGTGCATGTGTTGGCGTGTCTGTAAGTTAAACTGATGTGTAACTGTGCACATTTGTCTGCAGCTGTGTATGTGCTGGACCCGTGTGGTTACAGGTGTGCAGATGGGTGTTCCTGCATGAAGTGTCTGCAGGGTGAGGGGCACGCTTGGGCTTGTACCCCTGCTGTATGCTGGGGTGGAGTTGTGTGTTGGTACTTGAGATGTGTATGTTCCTTATGTCTTTATGCAGGGGTGTGTGTGTGTGTGTGTGTGTGTGTGTGTGTGTTCATAACACGTCCTGTATATGTGTTTGGATATGTCTGTGGGGTGTCAGGGATTCATGTATATGTATGTGTGTGTATGTATGTATGTATGTGCACGAATATGTGTGTGCACATGAATGTACATGTGTATAGATGTGCACATGTGTGTATGTGTACATGTGTGTGCATTAATGTGTGTGTGCGCACGCACACATGTGTGTGTTGTGTGGGGGGCATGCATGTGTGTGTGAATGTGTATATGCATGTATCTGTGTGTATGTGTGTATGCCGACTCATAGGAGAAGACCCTGATTTGGGGAAAGATTGAAGGCAGGAGAAGGGCACAACAGAGGATAAGAGGGTTGGATGGCATCACCGACTGGATGGACACGAGTTTGAGCAAACTCCGGGAGATGGTGATGGACAAGGAAGCCTGGCGTGCTGCACTCCATGGGGTTGCAAAGAGTCAGGCACGACTGAGCGACCGAACAGCAACAATGTGTGTATGCATGCGTGTGTGCATGGCTGTATGTGTGTGTGCATGTCTGTGCGTGTGTGATCACATTAGAAGGTGTTAATCCATCTTCACCTTAGATTATTGCCTTTGGAGCCTTGCTCTTTCCAGATTGTTCCAACTTTCACCCAAACCAAACACTGCAACTTCATCTCCTTCCTTCTGGCCCGCCCTTGGAGCAGCTGCATTCTTCCCCCCTCCTTTCCTGCCCATGACATCATCCAACCCCTCAATGAGGGAAGGAGGAGATTTAAAAAAAAAAAAACCAGCCTCCCTGGCAACCAAAATACCTTTAAGTGTAGCATAATTACCACCGCTCTGCCCCTTTTCCCTCCCCCGCTGGGACAATTCCACAAACCCTACAACATACACTTAAATCTTCAACTTCTCAGAGACACTACACGCAGATGGGAAAGATTTGATTAAAATTACAGTGCTTTAGGTTCAACTTCACCTATTAAGAAAAAAAAAAAAAAGCAGATCGGGTGCTGGACTTTTTTTTTCCCTTCCCGGAGAAATAAGTAGGCCACGGTAATTACCCAGGGCCCCGCTGCGCGCCCTCAAAGGCTGCTGCAGTATTTCCCCACTACCTGTCTTTGTGGAGATGTTGACATCAACATGAATGATAACCGTGCCAGTGCGGAGGGGGCTGCGCTCTTTCTTCCCCCCTCTCTCTCTCTTTTCTTCCTTCCCTCCCTCTCCTCCCATCCCTCCTTTTTGAAAACAATTTTCTTTTTTTTTTGTTAGTTTTTTAAAAAGTCTTCCCAAAGGAGAGGGGAGGAGGACGAAAAGCCCCAGCATCCTCTGTCTGCATGTGACGAGCATCTATCTCTGCAGGCGCGGGGATGCTACCTGTATCCGAGGAGCCCTCCTCTCCATCTGGGGCTGCTACTTGACGTGGGGTGGCTGGGCAGCCTCTCCCAACCTCAGGCTACAGTGTCCACCTCCTCCAGGAAGCCTTCCTAGGTGCCCCTCGCCCACTCCCAGGAAGTCATCTGAACTTTCCTGTCCTTGGGGGATGGCGAGGTAGTTGTTATTGTTCAGTCGCTCATTTGTAGCTGAATCTTTGTGACTCCCTGGACTGCAGCACGCCAGGCTCCCCTATTCATCACTATCTCCCAGAGTTTGCTTAGATTCATATCCATTGAGTTGGTGATGCTCTCTAACCATCTCATCCTCTGCCGCCCACTTCTCCTCCTGCCTTTCATCTTTCCCAGCATCAGGGTTATTAGCTGTTGCAGCTACTTCAGAGCATGTCTTCCCTCTGCTCTTGTCTAAGAACTTTGGGACTTCAGGAGCTTTAGGGGACAAGCCTGTGACTTGCTTATTTTGGAGGCCCCATGTCGTTGGCACACCGCTAGGGCTCAGCAAACTGACTTCAGTTGGATACAATGGTTGCATTACCCTGAGCAGTTTTAGGGCCCCACAGAAATATTTTAATATTCATTTATTTTAAAATGAAAACAAAGACTAATGACAATACAGTTAATAACATAATACCAATATGGACAAAATGTTTCTTAAAATGTATTTCTATCGAGGAAAGTGCCCTCAGAGGCCGAGATGCCATGGCCTGTGAACGTCGGATGCGGCCCCGGGGCTCAGTGGTCCTGTGGCCTGGCTGCGTGTCCTCCCCTCCTAGAGTCAGCTTCTAGAGCAGACTTGGCTACCAGGCAGGGCCCTCTGTCCAGGCCTCAGAAGCTTTCTGTACACTGACCCCACCTAGAGGGGTCGACTGAGCAGATGAAGCCCGCTTCATGTCTTTGGACCTCTCAAGAGTCACCTGTTCCAATCCAGTTAGTTCCCTACATACGAACAAGTCCTATTCCGAGAGCAAGTTCGTGAGTCTGATCCGTTTATAAGTCCAACAAGGTTAGGTTAGGTACCCAATGAGCACAATTACCTACATACTGCTGCTTTTAAGCTTGCTTCTGGACATCCTGGGCTTGAAATAAAGATTCTGTACTTCTGTAGTCTATACAGTGCTACAAAGTACACGCAAGCACAACATTTGTAGAGCATGCACACACATGACAATGTGCACCAGACACATGAGCTAACTTACATGACTGGACATGCAAACTTATGGCCACATCTCTGAAAGTTTGCAACTCGAAGGTTTACATGTAGGGGACTTCAGTTCAGTTCAGTTCAGTCGCTCAGTCGTGTCCCACTCTTTGTGACCCCATGGACCACAGCACACCAGGCCTCCCTGTCCATCACCAACTCCCAGAGTTTACCCAAACTCATGTCCATCGAGTCAGTGATGCCATCCAGCCATCTCATCCTCTGTCGTCCCCTTCTCCTCATGCCCTCAATCTTTCCCAGCATCAGGGTCTTTTCCAATGAGTCAGTTCTTCCCATCAGGTGGCCAAAGTATTGGAGTTTCAGGGGACTTACTATACTTCATCTGTCCACTAAGGCCACCTCTGGTTGGTACTGCACTTGAAGGTCAGTATGAGGTGGGGAATCCCAGGTGTGGAGTCAGAGAATGCTTATTCCAGGCCTGGGGCTGTGACTCACTGGCTGGTGATCCTGGGGGTGGCTCTCAGCTTTCTCATCTGTCAAATGGGCAGCATTGGCTCTGCCCACGTTTCGCTCCCAGTTACTCTGTGAATTGGTGGGTTAGTATGGGAAGGCCCACCTAAAGTAAATAATAGGGTATAGTAAAGTAAAGTAAGTAATAAAGTAAAGTAAGGCCCACCTAAAGTAAGTTATAGACTTTAGCTAAGTGTTAGTGGCTCAGTTATGTCCGACTCTTTGTGACCCCATGGACTGTAACCCACCAGGCTCTTCTGTTCATGGAATTCTCCAGGCAAGAATACTGGAGTGGATAGCCATTCCCTTCTCCAGGGATCAAATTCAGGTCTTCAGCATTGCAGGCGGATTCTTTACTATCTGAACCACAAGGGAAGCCCTGGACTCATAGGACACTCTTACTGCCATGGCAATGGCTTAATGTTTTGTCAAAATGCAAACAGTGGAGACAATTCATGTAGAAATGGGAGAGAGGTTCAGAAAATAGAAGCTGAGAGGCATATGGTCACCCCCACGTGGGTCCCTACCACACCTGGCCCAGTACCACTCTGGCCAGAGCCAATGATGTCCAAACCACTTTTCAACTGATTTTGGATCATCTTTCCAATGACCCTGTCAGGCAGTTGCCCATTGGGTGCTTGAATACTCTTAATGATGAGGAACTCACTTCTTGATTATGTTGCCTGTCGTGTTAAATCTCCAAGAAAATGAAAATCTCGATTTGGATCTGAAAGATAATGGAGGGGGACGGTACACTTGGCTGGTTGGTTTTGAGCTCCGTGTTCCTCAGACAGGGCATCCGAGAGCTCTCAAGAAAATTGTTGTTGTTCAGTAGCTAAATCATGTCTCTTTTCAGCCCCATGGACTGCAGCACACCAGGCTTCCCTGTTCTTCACTATCTCCTGCAGTTTTTCCAGACTCATGTCCATTGAGTCAGTGATGCCATCCAACCATCTCACCTTTTGCCACCCCCATTTCCTACTGCCCTCATCTTTCCCAGCATCAGGTTCTTTTCTAATGAGTCAGCTCTTAGCATCAGGTAGCCAAAACATTGGAGCTTCAGCATCAGTCCTCCCAGTGAATATTTAGGGTTGATTTCCTTTAGGATTGACTAGTTTGATCTTCTTGCTGTCCAAGGGACTTTCAAAAGTCTTCTCCAGCACCACAATTCAAAAGCATCAATTCTTCGGTGCTCAGTCCTCTTTATGGTCCAACTCTCACACCCATACATGACTACTGGAAAAACCATAGTTTTGGCTGTCTGAACCTTTGTCGGCGAAGTGATGAGTCTGCTTTTCAATATACTGTCTAGGTTGGTCATAACTTTTCTTCCAACAAGCAAGCATCTTTTAATGTCATGGCTGCAGTCACTGTCCTCAAGCAAATAGCAAATAGAGATGTCCATTCAAGTCACTAATGACTCCTTTCTGCCCTAAGAAAAGCAGAGCCATCTTTTAACAGCCAAGGAGTAACATGTATTAGCAATGCTTGAACCTCAATCTTTTTAACTGGTCTTGCTGAACTTGGCCCTGAGCTGTAACCTCTGTACAAGGGAGCTGAGAATCACCATTCTAAGGAAATTCCTACAAACCAGAATGCATCTTTTTTCTTGATTTTTCTATCTTTTTTTTTAAAATCCCAGTGGGTGTTTGTATTTCCATTCCCAATTTACGTTTTCTACAAGTTGTTTTGTCTATAAGTTGTTTTGTCTTTGCTTTTGGACAAAAAAAGGAACTACAGAGAACAAAATGGAAATGGACCTTTTTATTCAAGTCTTCAAAAAATAATGATTGAGGGAGAGAGAAATGAAAAAACAAAGTCCGTCTGGATTTGGTTCCAGTTTCAGTTAGTTTCAGGCCTGTGCTTATTTTAGCCAAGCCATTTGTCCCATCCCTATTTATACAACAGGACACAAAACAAAGCGTTCCTGCCTCGTGTCCTGCTGCCTGTCAAAAAGAAATCTGTCTCGGAGAAGCCAGTAGCTCAAACGCCCTTCACTTGGGAAAGTTTTACTTGCCCCCAAAGCATACTCAGCAATGAAACTACTGATCTGATTAGGGTCCAGGGCAGAGACCAGCAGGTCAGCATGGGGAGAGACAAGCTTGGAGGCAGAAGACCTGGAGACCCCACTCCATCTCTTTTTGACTCTGCAATCTTAGTTCAGTTGCCTTCCTCAACATTCTCCTCTGATAAATGGAGAGCAACAGCAGTCATAACACCGTATCTCAGGATTGCGAGTTCAGCAGAATTATATCACAGTAGTAATAATAACGACAGTGACAATGACAATAATCACAGTTATCACTTTTTACGTGGCAGGCACTGCGCTAAAAGTGATCTACGCATAGTAGCTCGTGCAACCCCCACTATAACCTGGGAAGAAGTATTATGACTGTCCCCAGTTTACAAATTAAATGGTGAGTCACTCAACTTGGCTCTTTCTACAAGATCTAAGCGACACCTTGTAGGTCACAGAGCTACTAGTGTGGAGACTTCACCATCACCCATCAAGAATAGCCTCATATGACAAACAAACGCAAAACAAGAACCAACAAACAAAAAAATAATGCCTCAAAGACCAGCATCGGCATCCAAGGGCATTGCTAACTGCCCTAATAGACCGCAACATTCAACGACCAGGACAATACAAGTTTATATCTATTACTTACGTGTGTGCATGCTCAGTCATGTCCAACTCTTTGGGACCCCCTGGACTATAGCCTGCCAAGCTCCTCTGTCTATGGAATTTTCTAGGCAAGAATACTGAAGTGGGTTGCCATTTCTTTCTCTAGGGGATCTTCCTGACCCGGGGATCAAACCCACATCTCTTGCTTCTCCTGCATTAGCAGCAGATTCTTTACCACTAGCACCACTTGGAAAGCCCTACAACAACACAAGTTTATATCTAATAGTTATAAGAGGACTCAAAAAAAAAAAAAAAAACAAACAACAAGCAAATAAAGAAACCCCGCCATTTTTAGCATTCACATAACAGAGTGGTGTGGGTGTTTGTGTTTGGTGATGTCCCTCTTCCTCTTGGTGGTTCAGAGACCCAGGGTCCCTCCACCTGATGACTTTACTTTCCTCAGTCCAGCAGGTGGATCAGAAGAGTAAAGGAGAAATGCACTGAATTCCTAACCGCCAGTAACATTTCATTGGTTGAAACTCATTACACGGACGCACCTAAATGCAAAGTAGCCTGGGAAACATAATCCTGAGACAGCCAGTGACAATTCTTAATTCTGGAAGTAAGTTGGTAGCTTATTATCTCCATCACAAAGCTTCACCCAGTTTCATCCTCCTGTATAGCAAACATGTGAAGCAGAGAGTCATCATCCAGACTTCTTGCTGATGTTAAAACACTGCTGGTTGCACATCAAGTTATCCTGAGACTAGGAGCCAGCCCCATGTGGACTTTACTGCAGGTATCATGAAAGACCCCAGAACATTCCCTTTGAAGAAAGCTGAGCTCCTCCCCAACAAATGATCTTGTCTGTGTCCTGAAAGCTCTGCCTTGTGTCCCTCTTCTGTGTCTTATTTTAAGTAAGTCAATTTTCCTTTTTAGAATTTCACACAAGGATAAAAGTGAAATCTGTGCGTCCTTCTCACATCTGCTCCACCTCTGCATTGCTTGGACCCAAATATTTCTTGGTGGGATCATTGTTTTTGATAGCAGAGCTGTAACTTGGGATGAACATGACAAATACAGAACTCATTTTTATTTGCAAAGTGAGGGAAAGGGGAGAAGAGATATATATCAGTCTTAGAAGCAAGATACATATATACGCATCCTACTGTAATAAGTTGAAGTGAAAGCATCATTTTTTTTAAATAGGGATTTTTTCCCCCACAGTCAATATGTAGGGCTTGTAGCTACTCATTGAATAGAAGTGTAAACTAGTTCCAAAAAATCTGAACTC
Source organism: Bison bison bison (assembly GCF_000754665.1). NCBI lineage: Eukaryota > Metazoa > Chordata > Mammalia > Artiodactyla > Bovidae > Bison > Bison bison. The sequence continues at coordinate 6,463,258 of NW_011494874.1, read as the reverse complement.
TGTCAGAGAGAAAGAGTATCCTTAAGTTACTTCAGTCAGTTCAGTTCAGTCGCCCAGTCGTGTCCAACTCTTTGCGACCCCATGAACCACAGGATGCCAGGCCTCCCTGTCCATCACCAACTTCTGGAGTCCACCCAAACTCACATCCATCAAGTCTGTGATGCCATCCAGCCCTCTCATCCTCTGTCGTCCCGCTCTCCTCCTGCCCCCAATCCCTCCCAGCATCAGGGTCTTTTCCAATGAGTCAGCTCTTCCCATCAGATGGCCAAAGTATTGGAGTTTCAGCTTCAACATCAGTCCTTCCAATGAACACCCAGGACTGATCTCCTTTAGAATGGACTGGTTGGATCACCTTGCAGTCCAAGGAGTTACTTATGTGTTTTCAAATTTTAGAGCCAGTTACAAATTTCAGAATCATCTGAACCGTCCTTCTCGTTTTACAGATGAGGAGACGGAGTCAAAGTCGTGTCAGAATTGTTTCTAAAATGCTTTCCTCCAGCTGTGTTCTAGGTGGTTGCCAGATCTGCCTTTCTAAAGTAAACAGCCAACAAATTGCATCATTGCTTGAAATCTTTCAAATGGCCATCACCCATCAGATGACAGCTGATGTGCTCCATCAACCCAACCATGTCCCTCTGGCTTCTTCTCATGCTACTTCCCAGCGTCCCACTTACTGGGCTCTTGTGTGGCTGAACTCCTCCGTCGTGCCATACAGGTGGAGGGGAAGGTCCCATTGCTTGGCATGTGCATCATTTTAACACCTCCTTTAATATTCAGTTCAGAAGTCAACTCCAGAGAGCAGAGGAAATTCCCTTTCCTAGATTCCTGCAATGCTTCTTGACCAGCCTTAGCCCAACAGTTACAGCATGGTACCCAAAAGTAGCTCTTAGTATATGTGATGCTTTTTCTACTCATCTTTCTCAGTCTTTAAGGTTGCCAGATGCTCTGTTTACATGAGAATCCCCTCACTAAACTGTGGGCTCCTGGAAGAATCAGAAGCTGTATTTTATTTATTTATTTTTACTAATTATTCTCTTCCCAGGATCTGGTGTAATACCATGTTCTGACATAGATATTCCAACAATTCTTGTGTGACTCTTGCCTATGCTTGGGTTAAGGTGTCCCATGGGCTAACTCGAGTCCCTGAAGAGCTCTCTTTGCTTGAATTCTGCATGGTTGGGCTTCCTCATCACCTGGGGTTTGAAAAAGCCATCAGAATGGCTTTCTTGAGATCCCGATCTAAAAAAGTGCCCATCAGTCTCTGTATCAGACAGGGTTCTCCAGAGAAACAGAACCAATAGGAAAATATGAAATAAGGAATTAGCTCATGGGATTATGGAGACTGAGAAATGCTACAGCCTGGGATCTGTAAGCTGAAGCCTAAGGAAAGCCAGTGGTACAGGTTTGGTCTGAGGCCAAGGCCCGAAGCCAGGAAAGCTGATAATACTCTAAGTTCCAGGGCTGAGTCTGGGCTTCCCAGGTCGTGCTAATAGCAAAGAATCTGATTGCCAGTGCAGGAGACAAAAGAGACGCAGGTCCAATCCCTGGCTCAGGAGGATGTCCTGGAGAAGGAAAGAGCAACCCACTCCAGTATTCTTACCTGGAAAATCCCAGGGACTGGGATTTTGAAGAGCCTGGCGGGCTGCAAGAGTCAGCCATGGGGGTCATAAGAGTCGGACATGACTGAGCAACTGAACACACACACAGGCTGAGTGCAGGAGAAAACCAACGGCCCAGCTTGAAAACAGGCAAAGGGAACAAATTCTCTCTTCTTCCAGCTTCGAGTTCTTTTCAAAGCCTCAATGGATTTGATGGGGGCCACCCACACTGAGGAGGGCCTGTGAATCAGCCTACTGATTCAAATGCTAATCTCAGAAACCCCCTCACAGACACACCCTGACATAATGTCTAACTAAGTATTAGGCTCCCCGTGACCCTCCCTGAAGTTGACACTTAAAATTAACCCTCACATTCTCTGTCTCTTTAACCTGCTTTGTTTTCTTTGTAACATTCATTGCCATCTGATAGAGTAATTCTGGATTTTAAAAATTTTGTTTCTAAGACTTTTTTATGTGGACCATTTTTAAACTCTTTATTGAATTTGTGACAACATTGCTACTATATTTTGGTTTCTCGGCCGTGAAGCATGTGAGATCTTAGCTCCCCAACCAGGGATGGAACCCACACCTCCTGCATTGGAAGGTGAAGTCTTAACCACTGGACTGCCAGGGACGTCCCTGGATTTCTTTACCGATCTGTCTCTCTAGTCCTGGACTGTAAGCATCCTGAGAACAGACCCCCAGTCTGTTATGCTCAATATTCAATCTCTGGTGACTAGAACCAGGCCTGGCACACTGTAGGGGGTCAAAAATTATCTGTGAAGTGAATGGATGAACCGTGTAACTAACTAGTCTACTAATCTAGAGCGGCCTTCCAGATCTGACCTCTTGTTTTTTTTTTTAAAAAAAAGAAAAGAGAGAGAGAGGAAAAAAAAAATTAAAAAACTTGTTACACTGAATCTTACCCAAAACTTTAATGCCTGGGAAATACACAAACAAGCAACAACAACAAATAGACTGTTGACCCCAAACCTCCCCTAAACTCCCGAGGATTCCTCACAATACGGCCGACACCAGTCCTTTGAATTCTTCCTCAGGAGACACGTGCTGTGGGAAGACACAAGGAAGAAATGGCAGATTTCTGTTTTATTTTTACATACCAACTTGCTAGTTAACAGTGGGAGCAATCAATAAACTTTAATAGAAGGCTATTACTTTAGGATTGTAGTAAACTGAAGAATAAAGAATAATAGCTTTTAACCTTTTATCAGTCTGGGGAACTAATTTAATATGCACGGGAAAATACATTACAATAATTTTTATAACTGTGCAGTCCAGACCTCTCTAAAGATTTTCCAGGAAATAAGTCATGTACAAAGAATCCAGCCCAAATAGATGGTACAGAAACTGTGGCTGCCGTGAGTGTGGGCAGCCCGGCAAATTCTATCAAGAATGGGATGTTTATATTGCAAACGCCACTGGCTTCTAAACTGGTGGGAGCAGCTCACTGCCGACTTTTGAAACCAGTCTTCCCTTTAACGAAGTAGACTGATCAGTCCCATTTGGAATCCTTCAGACTGTAGACAAATACGCTCAAGCTGTAAATGTATAATTTTTAACCTCTGAGAAAGGTTGCATGGTGTGTTATGAAACTATTACTGTGCACAGCTCAAATGCGAGGCTCCACAAAGGAGCCCCATTAATCCTAATTTAATGTGCATCTGGTCACAATTTGGAAGAGGAAATAGGCCAAGAACTGAAGAAACAGCCTGTGTTCATGCA
>NW_011494874.1:6432089-6459817 GCF_000754665.1 Bison bison bison | reverse complement strand
AAAAAAGAAAAGAAGAAAAGGCTCTGCCTCCCCGTCAAGGACCTTCATGGCTCCTCCATCCTCTTGGAGCCCACAGGATTATCCCAGGAACCACTGCACGCTTTTACCCACCTGTATTTTGTCTCCTGTCTACTGACCAGTCAGACCTATTCTCCACCCTACTGAGAAAGTGATTGTGGGGGTTTAGAAGGAGCCCCTCAAATGTGCCACTTTTTCATAAGGATTATTAGACGCTAAAGGCAGTGGAGAGTGCAGATTTAAAAGACCCTACTGCCCCTCCCATAACTACCTCGAAAAAATTTAAATTGGACATTTTTCCCAGCAAAGATTTATGGCAAGAGTTACATTTTATCTGAGTGGCCCCCTCTCCGCAGCAGGGCAAACATCTAATTACCAAATATCTGTTCTTCCTCTTATTGTCCTGTGGATGACCCTCTTATCCTTGGAAGACGGAGGATCCATCCCACTGCTTCGCTTGGGAGGGCATACAAACCTCATTTTGCCTTTCGGTCTCCGCCTCTCTCCTGTATATGGGCTCTCTGACTTTTACGTGTATGTGGGGTTTCTGTATAGACAAAATTAAACTTGATTTTTTTTTCTCTTATTAACCTGTGTCATGTCAATTTAATTTTTAGATCGACCAGAAGAACACAGAAGGATGGAGGAAAGTTTCTTTCTTCCCCGACATGATCATTCTACAGTGAGAATCCTGTCTATGTCCCCCCAGTGAGGCTGAAAACTCAGCCTCTGTGCACTGGTGCTGAACTGAATCTTGGAGACAGTTTGCGGTGAAGTAGAAAAGAATAACTTTAGTGCTTTGCCAGGCCAAAGGGGAAACACAGTGCGTCCCTGCCCCCCAAAACTCGGTGTCTCCATCTGGGAGGATTTGGTGAGTTTTACAGCAACAGTTCGAGGGTTTAAGGGTGGGATTTAGCTGAAACTCCAATCCTTTGGCCACCTGATGGGAAGAACTGACTCATCAGAAAAGACCCTGATGCTGGGAAAGATTGAAGGCAGGAGGAGAAGGGGACGACAGAGGATGAGATGGTTGGATGGCATCACCGATTCAATGGACATGAGTTTGGGTAAACTCCGGGAGTTGGTAATGGACAGGAGGCCTGGCGTGCTGCAGTCCATGGGGTCGTAAAGAGTTGGACACGACTGAGCTGAGTGTGAAGAGCTTGAACTCCTCAGGTAATCTGATAAATTCCCCTGGTTCCCTTACTCTGGCCTAAAGTGGTTTCTTGACTGCTCCTCCCTTGTCTCTGCATCCCCTCCCCTCCCCGACTAGCAACGGTTTGAATCTGCCCTTTAGAAGCCAGGGAAGGTCATAGAGGCTGGAGTTTGTTCCCTACAAACAAGAAACGGGGGACAGAAAGGTTTCAATGCCCAGGTATGCCACGGGGTCCTGCTTGGTTTCACCAGGACTGCTGAAAACCCACAGAGGAAAGTTCAAGTCCAAGGCTCCAGAGAGCAGGACCGGGAATAAGATGAGGCAAGGGAGCTATTCTCCCCAGGTGCAAAATGTAAGGGAGTGCAGAAAACCCTCTGTTTAAAATGAATAAAAATAAGCAACATTAAATTCACTATGTTTTAAGTTACAATTAATGCAAAAAAAAAATCCATGAAGAGCAAAAGGATCAAAATTTTAAACAAAAAAACGATCAAACATGCTGAGCAATATTGAAACCTGAGGCCAAACTGAAAAACAAGCAGGACTGATCCTGTACATAAGATCACGTAAGCTTTTGATCTCGTTTATTATGGACTTTGTTTGCATTAATTTTGAATTTTTAGAAAATTTTGCATTAAAATATTATTCATCTTAAGAACAGAGAAATCAAGGCCCCTTTAACCATTCTGAAGCCAAGATGGGTGTCTGACTCACTCCCCCCAAGCCTCCGCCCTGCCCAGAATTAGACCCTTTTGTCTCTGCAGCCCATCTCCTTTGTTCATTTTGCCCTGACACTATTGAGGTGGATTGTGGTGTGTGTCTCCTCCCTTACTCTGGGCAGATGGAGCTAGGATTTAAATTTGTGTCTGCATCTCCCAGCCCTCCCAGTGCTCCAGGCGCCAAGATATTGAACTAAAACCATAATTCCAAAAGACATATGCACCCCCAATATCTATTGCAACACTATTTACAATAGCCAGGACGTGAGACAACCCAAATGTCTATCAACAGAGGACTGGATAAAGAAGATGTGATATACATGCACAATGGAATATTACTCAGCCATTAAAAGGATCAGAACTTTGCCATTTGCAAAGATGTGGGTAGACCCAGAGGCTGTCATATACAGTGAAGTAAGTCATAAAGAGAAAAAGCAAATATTGTATATTGAAGCATATATGTGGAATCTAGAAAAATGGTACAGATCAACCTATGTGCAGAGAAGAAATAGAGATACAGATGTAGAGAACAAACATATGGACACCAAGGGGGAAAAGGGACCAGGGTGAGCTGAGAGATTGGGACTGTAACTAGTGAGGACCTACTGTGTAACCCAGAGAACTCTACCCAATGCTCTGCGGTGACCTAAATGGGGTGGAAGTCCAAAAGAGAGGGGATAGTTGTATACCTTGACTTCCCTGGTGGCTCAACAGTAAAGAATCTGCCTGCAATGCAAGAGTTGCTGGAGATGCACATTGGATCCCTGGGTTGAGAAGACCCCCTGGAGGAGGGCATGGCAACCCACTCCAGTATTCTTGCCTGGAGAATCCTGTGAATAGAGGAGCCTGGAGGGCCACAATCCATAGAGTCACAAAGAGTTGGACACAACTGAAGCAACTTAGCATGCACGTGTATACACACACACATACACACACACACATTCAGTTTGCTGTACAGTAAAAAACTAACACAATATTGTAAAGCAACTATACTCCAATAAAAACTTTTTAAAATGAAGATGCAGGCTGCAGAGGGCGGCATTTGAAGACTTTCATGCTGTCCTCTGCCTGTCACGTAGCCTTAAAGCTCTGCCTTCTCCCCCCACCTTCCCCTTCTGCTCCAAGCACTAGTCTACTCAGCGTTTCTTTTTTTTAATTAATTTGTTTATTTTTTGCTGTACTGGTTCTTCATTGCTGCTCGGGTTTTTTCCCTAGTTGCCACGAACAGGGGCTACTCTCTAGCTGTGGTGCACAGGCTTCTCACTGTTATGGAGTCCAGGGCACATGTGCTGCAGTAGCTGTGGCTCACGGGCTCTGCACCACAGGCTCAGTAGCTGTGGCTCACGGGCTTAGTAGCTCTACAGCATGTGGGATCTCCCTGGGCCAGGGATCAAACTTCTGTCTCCTGCACTGGCAGGCAGATTTTTTTACCACTGAGCCACCAGGGAAGCCCTGCTCAGGTTTCCTGATGTCACCCTGAAGTTCAAGACCTTTGCGGATGCTGTTTTCTGACCCTGGCATCCCCTCCCTTTTCTCCCTTGTCATGGTGCCAGGATGAGGCTATGCGCTGGTCACCCATAGCTTGGGTTTGCATCTAGATTCTTACTTCCTAGCAGGTGTTTGGCCCAGGGCAAGTTGTCCAGGCTCTCTGCTCCTCAGTATCCTCCTTCTGTAAAATGAGATAAGCATAGTACCTACCGGATAAGGTTTTTAAAAGTTCAATAAGTTAATGACATTTAGAACCAAGCCGCTCGTAATAAACCAGGTATAGTGCAGCAGCTGGGGTCAAGAAATAGTGGCTGTTCCCTTGTCTGGGACCAAGAAAGATAATGCGTTGATACCTGGACCGAGGCAGAGTGCCTATAAGGTTAGGACTCGCTTCAGAGACAAACTGTGGCATCCTGGGGGATAAATCCAGGGGGCCCACTGAGGCAATCCAGGGACGTCAGCCTGTGGGGCTCAGTGCAGAGAAAAGAGGGCTGGGTAGCAGACTCGGGGGCAATATTTCACTCAGAGTGACATCTTTCTCTGCAACTCAATGGACATGAGCTTGGGTAAACTCTGGGAGAGGATAAGAGACAGGGAGGCCTGGTAGGCTACAGTCCATGGGTCGCAAAGAGCCAGACATGACTGGGTGACTGAACAACAACTTCCTCTCCTGCGTGGGGGCACTGAATGAACCCAACTTCTTGCTGTATCTGATACACTTTACACTCTTGTGCATGTGGCAGCTGTTTCATCATCCATAGAGATTGGGGAAGAGGGCTGTGCCACCCTGCTTGCTCTGGGGGTCTACACTGCCTTCTCAGCTCTCTCTGTTTTTCTTGAGGGGGAAAAAAAAAACCCTTGCTCACTGGGGCAGGTTTCCCCAAGCTCTCACGGTTCTGATGATAATAGGTTTGTGTATGCTAGTGAATTAGTCTGCACCCGTCCAACCATCTTTAGCTCACATTAATCACACCCTTTTACTCAAAACAGTACAACTCTGATCTAAACCAATTAAGCCTATGCTGTTTAGACAAAGAGATTAATATAGCTCTGAAAAGCATAACCTTTGGCCATAGAGGTGTCTTAAGATAATGAGCTTGATTCAGTGGGTTGGCTTTGTGGAGAGGTATGTTTTGGAAGAAGATATCTATTTGCAGATTCTAAACCAGCAGGAAAAGAATCACACGCAGGCAAGCCATTCCTGGTTGTACACAGGCAGGTAAAAAGGAGGTGACGGGAGCCCGATTTAGAGCCGATGACTTGGAAATGCAGATCCTCTTTCCCTTGGAAAATCCAGCTGACTCTGACAAAGGAGCAAAATATAAAATCGGGCAAAAGTAATCGCAGCTGTCATAGGAGTCTCAACTATACAGCATGTAAGAAGCGTTGCTCAGTGTATAATCCTTTCTGCTCTCAAGGGAATGGCAGGAAGATTTTACTCGGGGGTGTGTGTGTGTATGTGTGTGTGTGAGTGAGTGTGTAGTAAGGAGCACTGGAGTCAGAGCCCCATGCATGGTGCTAGGTTTGGGGTTTAATCTTTGAGAGCTGCTCCCTACTACATGTCTTGCTAAACGCTGAGGACTGATGGAATGAAGCCTGGTGCGTGCGTACAGTGCCAGGCAGAGACCCACAAGCAAAAATGCCAACAGCAAGGCTGTGGAGTTGTAAGCATGAGATGCCTAGGTGCCCAAGGTCAGGAAACTAAGTCCGCCAGGGTTCTTCTGCCAAAGCTTCTTAGAACAAGTAAGCGCTGGGTTGAATCTTCAAAGATACAGAGAAGATCCTGGCAGGAAAGTGTTGGAAGATTCCAGGCAGGTAGAGAGAACAGTGGAAGCAAATGGCTGAAACAGCAAAAGAGGCGTTTGCTACCGCTTTGAAGTCCTGGAGCACAAAGTGTGAGATTCGCGATAGACGAGGTAATGGTGGTGAGAAGCTCAGGTGCTCGGAGGCTATTTCTAAACAATGTGAAGAGAGGGGATTTAGCAGAAGACCCAGTCTGCTCTATCTCTGGAAGGTCACCTTGGTTACCACCCATTGGTAGGGAAGACCTAGTCAAGTTATTTCTCTTTCCTGACCCCAGATTTCTCATCTGTGAAATGGGTGTTTGACACTATGTTTTCCGAGGTCCTTACAAACATGTATTAACCATGTCTTTTTCTTCTTTATTTCTGATTCTCTGATATCTTGGGGCCCTGCAGACCCTGCAGGAACTGCCCTTCCATGGGCTGGCTAATTTTTAGAGATGGGCTTTCATGTACCAACAACCAATCCAGAGCCCCCACCTCCAAGCACCTTCTTTAGTGGTTCTAACCTTCCAGGCTACTCTTTTCCTGCCCAAATCGCCCCAGGCCCAGGGGCCAGCCAACTAGGGGCAGCTCCCAGGCCCCAGAGTTGAAGTTATTCAAGTAGCCCATGCTAAACCTGCTCACCCTGCCTCCCTTTCCTTCTGTGAAACCACGATAGAAGGTCACTGTTTCCACCCCACCCCCAGCCTCTTGACTTTGGTACTTTCCAATGGCACCCCACTCCAGTACTCTTGCTTGGAAAATCCCATAGACAGAGGAGCCTGGCAGGCTGCAGTCCATGAGGTCGCTAAGAGTTAGACACGACTGAACGACTTCACTTTGACTTTTCACTTTATGCATTGGAGAAGGAAATGGCAACCCACTCCAGTATTTTTGCCCGGAGAATCCCAGGGATGGGGGAGCCTGGTGGGCTGCCATCTATGGGGTCGCACAAAGTCGGACACGACTGAAGTGACTTAGCAGTAGCAGCAGCAGGGGTGGGAGGTGGGGGTGGGGAGGTACCATCCACCAAGAAGTGAGGCGACCCTCCTTTGGGGATCTGTGAATATAGCAAGCTGTCTTTCAATGACAATTGTTTCCTAATCTGTTGGCCTATAATAAATAACAAATAAATGTGCATGCTCAATCGCTAAGTTGTGTCTGACGCATTGCAAACCCAGGACTATAGCTTCTCAGGCTCCTCTGTCCATGGAATTCTCCAGGTAAGAATACTGGAGCGAGTAGCCATTCCCTTCTCCAAGGGATCTTCATAACCTAGGATTTGAACCTAGGTCTTCTGTATTGTAGGTGAATTCTTTACCATCTGAGCCATCAAGGAAGCCTTAATAGATAAATAAATAACAATAAAACCTGGATTTTAAAATAATAAAAAATTAATAAAACCTAGATTTTAAACCAATAAATCATAATTAAATAAAATGGATTGTAAAATAATAATAAAATAAATAACAAAAATAATAAAACCTAGACTTTAAAAACAGCAGGATTTTTTTTTTAACTCATTCATTTATTCAACAAAAGCTGACTAACAACCAAATAGCAAAAACCACCACCACCACCAACAAAAAAGACAGATAATAAACAATCTAGAGAGGAGTTGGGGCTTCCCTGATGGCTCAGCAGGTAAAAGAATCTGCTGCTAATGCAGGAGATGCAGAAGACCCAGGTCTGATCCCTGGGTCAGGAAGATCACTTGGGGAGGGCATGGCAACCAACTCCAGTATTCTTGCCTACAGAGTCCCACGGACAGAGGAGCCTGGCTGGCTACAGTCCGTAGGGTCACAAAAGAGTCAGACAAGACTGAGTGAGCACGAGGCGGGAGTCGGACACCAGTTTTTCCCCTAATAATTCATGAACTAATAATAATAAACATTGCTAAGTACTTACTTTCATGAATTTTCCTAAATGAGAGGCAGCAGGATTCTTAACTGCTGAAGATAAGCTGGGCTCTTGGCCAAACCAGGCCCCCATAGAAGAGGGGGTGCGTGTCTCTGATTTCCACAGAGGCCCCCATGGGCCAGCAGAAACCTTGTATCGAGCCATTTCAGCTCTTTGAACCTCAGCGTTCTCACTTATAAAATCTGGGTATTGGGCCAAATGCCGGCTGAGTTTTCCAGATTTGAGAATCTGTGAGGGTAGAGTTACTCTCTGTGGGATTGGAGCCTAATCCGTGACTCAAGTTTCCCAGGGGTCAACCTCCCCTCACTTCTGTCTCTTCTGGCCCTACTACACAGATCAGAGCAACCAAACCATGGTGTGTGTTTCTGCCAGTGGCCTGCTGTAAGCACTGTGGTAGAGGATGAACTGGCCCCCAGCTGTAGGTGTGCGAGACGTTCAGGGCAGCGGTATATGATTTAGCAAATTATCTCCTAAGTGTGCTAAAGAGTCCACCAGGAGTTTGCTCACCGCAGGATCGGGGAACAATAAGGCCTGGCTATATTCAACAACAGTGGTTTAATTATTATGATTATCTTCCGTTGGTATAAAAGTCTTTGCTTTCAGGATCTCAAAGTACTTTATAAACGTTAAGCCTCCTGGTCCCCCAGGGGAGACACTAAATTGACGCAGTTTGCAGGTCTTGCCTCTTCCTGGCTCCGAAGCGGTTTCCTCTCACGCAGGTGAGAAGGAGAGGGCATCTTCTCCTCTGTTGTTGTGTACCTTTGACACCAGAGGTTTAGGTTTTTTGCAGGTTATGAGCCAAGGTCAAAAGATTGAGACTGGAAATAACCAGGAGTAGAGAGCCAGCCAGGCCCTGGACCTGAAAGTAAATCCTGTCACAACTTTAAGTAATCCACCCCCCACCTGCCTTCTGCCCTGCTGCTGCTCCTGCTGCTGAGTCGCTTCAGTCATGTCCAACTCTGTGCAACCCCATAGACGGCAGCCCACCAGGCTCCCCCGTCCCTGGGATTCTCCAGGCAAGAACACTGGAGTGGGTTGCCATTTCCTCCTCCAATGCATAAAGTGAAAAGTGAAAGCGAAGTTGCTCAGTCGTGTCCGACTCTTAGCGACCCCATGGACTGCAGCCTACCAGGCTCCTCCATCCATGGGATTTTCCAGGCAAGAGTACTGGAGTGGGGTGCCATTGCCTTCTCCGGCCTACTGCCCTGATGGAAACCTGAGCTCAGAGAGGTTGAGATGCACACCCAAAGTCACACAGTCCATGAGAGGTAGACACACATGGGTGAGACGCAGGTCTGTAGGTCTCTTAGGACCAAAATCGCCATTCTTTGCACTAAATTCAGGCTTCCCAGGTGGCTCAGATGGTGAAGAATCTGCCTGCAAAGGCTCTCATCCCTAGGTCAGGAAAACCCCATGCCCCCTCCAGGGCATTGTGTGTTTCAGGTCCTTGTCCTTTTCTTTGCTTTTGTGGGGTCAAGCCAAATTCCTACAGTAGGGGGAGTTTGTAGTTTCCTCGGTTCTGTCTCATCACAACAAAAATTTGAAGCGACGGATGGACCAGTGTTACAGCTCCGTGTTACAGCTCAGTTTTATTTAGAAAGCAAAGGAAAAATGCATCCTCGAGACGTGAAGGCAGGCTGACGCAAAAGATGCGAAGAGCAGAGAAGCCCCTGGCCCAATTTTGGCTCCTCCTTTTATGTTTTTTCTTCTGCCCCTGAGACTGCCCTATGGAAACTGGGCTAGCCAGGAGGGCTGTTTGTTTTACCTAAGGCTCTCACTCTGGTCCTCAGACCTTCCTTTGTTCTATTTTTGCTGGCGTTTCCCTTCTTTGTCTTTTAGCCACTGCCCTTCTAGACTCCTTTTTCCTATTCTAACTACCTAACACTACCGCTTTGGCCTTGAGATTCAGTTTAGCGCAGTGCAGGGTGAGGGTGAGCAGTGAACTTTCCAAGAGGAGTCAGGGAGGGGTCGACCCTCTGCCCCCTCAGTCCTAGACAGACCTACACCTCAGCTCGGCCACTGCTGCCACTGTTCCAGTGACTGTTGCTGCAAAGAAGTCACTACCCTAAACCTAGCAGTTCTCAAGAGCCATTTTTATTATACTCACAAATTCTTTCTTTTTTAAGGTATACTATTGGTATACCTTAAAAGGCAATGGCACCCCACTCCAGCACTCTTGCCTGGAAAACCCCATGGACGGAGGAGCCTGGTGGGCTGCAGTCCATGGGGTTGCAAAGAGTCGGACACGACTGAGCGACTTCACTTTCACTTTTCACTTTCCTGCATTGGAGAAGGAAATGGCAACCCACTCCAGTGTTCTTGCCTGGAGAATCCCAGGGACAGGGGAGCCTGGTGGGCTGCCGTCTAGGGGGTTGCACAGAGTCGGACATGACTGAAGCGACTTAGCAGCAGCAGCAGCATTGGTACAGTCATTTAATTTTTTTATGTTCCAAGCATTCTTTATCATTATTTTTGACTGCCCTGGGTCTTTTGTTGTTGCCTGGGCTTTCTCTAGCTGCAGCGAGCAGGGGCTGTCTCCAGTTGCAGTGTTCAGACTTCTAATTTGGTGGCTTCTCTTGCTGTGGAGCACAGGCTCTAGGGTGCCAAGGCTCCAGTAGCTGTTGTGCGTAGGCTTCATTGCTCTGCAGAATGTGGGATCTTCCCAGACCAAGGATCCCATCTGTGTCTCCTGCATCAGCAGGTAGAGTCTTAATAACTAGACCACCTGGGAAGGCCTCTCACAAAATCTTTACCATAGGAATTTGGTAAAATTACAGCAGGGCAATTTCACCCTGACTCACAATCTCTGGAACTTCAGAAAGGGAGATGTGAATGTCAGCTATGATTCAAAAGCTGGGGGCTGGAATGACCTGGGAGCATCTTCACTCTCAGTGCCTGGCTGTCGGTGTGAGTATGTACTCACAGCCTCTTCATGTGACCTGGGCTTCCTCGCGGTATGACTGACTAGGACAGTAGACTGCTTACATGGTTGCTCTGGACTCCAGACCTGAATGTCCAAGAAAGCAAAGAGAAAGCTATTTCTTTTTTGATTGAGTGCTGAAAGACACACATGATCACATGTGACTCCTGCCACTGACCACAGGAGAGTCACGAAGGCCAGTTTGATTTAGAATATCTGAGTGTCAAAGGGCCAAGCTCCCAGTGAAGAATCCTTTCCCAGTTTCTTGCAGGTTTTGAAGGCTCAAGACATTCCTTGGCTCAAGACTGTATGGCTCCAGTCTTTGCCTCTGCCGTCACATGGCCTCCCTGGGTAACTGTATGTCTCCTTTTCTATCTTTTATGAGGATATCCATGTTTGGAATTAGGGTTCACTGTAATGGGACGTTCCCATCTCAAACTCTTTACCTTAATTACATCTGCAAGCACGCTCATCCCAACACTGTGAAGTTCCGGGTGAACGTGTGGAAAGTGAAAGTGTTGGCCACTCAGTCATGCCTGGCTCTTTGCAACCCCATGGACTGTAGCCCGCCAGGCTCCTCTGTCCACCGAATTTTCTAGGCAAGAATACTGGAGTGAGAAACCATTCCCTTCTCCAGGGGATTTCCTGACCCAGGGATTGAACCCAGGACATCTTTTCAAGAAGCCAATGCCCTGCTCACCATTTTTCTTTATAGAGAGAATGGGCCAGAGTTGAGGGCTTGGGACCCCTGTTTCTGTAGGTGTCCAGCCTACCTTCGAGTCCAGCCCAGGGCTTCCTAGCTATGTGACTCCAGTAGGTCACCTTTCTGAGCCTCAACTTTTTTCATCTGCAAAATGGGCAAAACCTTATGGGTCTTTTGGGAAGATTAGAAGGCGCCCTTGGTCATCCAGAAAGGGCAGCTCATCAGGACAGAGGTCCCCACTAAATTATCACTGCCCTGAAACCTGGGGTGAGGGGTGCATAATTCAATCATGCTCTGTGAGCCTCAGTTTTTTCATTTGTTAAATAATAATAGGCAGCAGCATGACTCACAGGTCAGTACAGAAGGCTGGCATCCATTTACTCAAAGGAAATTACGAGCCTCTTCTATGCAATGATGTTCTAGGTATTTAAAGTCTTCCATTATTTTTCCTCTATTCATTAATCCATCTCTCTGTCATTCATCCATCTCTCTCTGCTCCTCCTAATCTTCCCAAAAGACCCATAAGGTTTTTTCCCATTTTATAGATGAAAAAATCTGAGGCTGAGATTATGAGTCCTAGAGGGCAGGAGATATGTCCAATGTATGTCTGAATTTGCAGAACCCAGTTCTGGATCTAGAACATAAAGGATGGCCAGTAAAGATGTAGTGAATGAAGGAATCAATGAATGAATGAATTCATGAAGATGTTGACTACAAGTTGGGACCTGCCATTGGCCCTTGCCATCTGCCTCTGCAAGGATGAAGTCAGGTGTTGCTGCAGCTGCTGACCTTCAACACCCCCTGAAAGGAGTTCAGGGTGAAGAGCAGAAATGAGGCACTCTGTGCTCTGGGAAAAACTGGCAGGACAGGTCTTCAGATAGTTAGATATTTTCAGGAGCTGATTTTATGAGCCCAATTCTTGTATCTCCTCATATCTAGAAAAGTGCTAAAATCCTTTATGGTGATGACTGCTCCTCATGACTAGCAGAAACCTTCTGCAAAAAATGTCACGTTGCACTTGAAAATATGTGGGTTACTTTCAAATATCTTTTGATACTGATTTCTAACATAATCCCACAGTGATGAGAGAACAGACTCTGTCTGATTTCAATACCTTTAGACCATGAAATTTTGCACCTTGTTTTATGTCCCTGGATATTTCCAGTGCCTCCTGGTTTACAGTCAATGGGAACTTGAACAGAATTTGCATCTTACTGTTGAAAATTGTGTAAATCTTAATAATGCTGAATTGGTTCATGGGACTTTTCAGGTCTAGTATATCCTTCTACTTTTCTGTGTATTCATTCTACTAATTTTTGAGAGATTGATACTGAAACTCCAACTAAAAATCTTAATTTATCTACTTAAAAAATAATTGTAATAGTGGAACTATATGTAACTTTGCTCTGTATTTTCCAAGTCTCCTGTAAATGTGTTATCATATTTTCATAATTTAAAAAACAAAAAAGAAATCTACAAAAAATACGCTTGACCGCATTTATTCCCCCTTTAACAAAAGCACATATACACTGACCTTCCCCTCTACCTCTCTGAGTGGTTTTCAGAGCTATCTGAAATGCTAACTCCCAGGCTATAGTCCTCATTTAGCCCCAAATAAAACTTAACTTGCGATTTTCATGTTGTGCATTTTTTTTTTAAGTCAGCAAAGAGATGAATAGATGGATAGGTCAGGATGGTTTCTCTCTTTAAGGGCAGCAATGTTGCTAATAATTTGGACTTTTTTTCTACACAAATGGCTGTTTTTATTTCATTTTTGTCCTTTCTTTCCAGAGGAAAAGAACCTAATTTGTGATGTATTTTTTGATATTCTAATAGAGATTGTCTGAATTGCTGGAGGACCAGATGAACTTCAGGTGCCTTTTAGCACTAACACTGTTTTTAAAAATGTTTAATTGTATTGACTCCTCCTGAGATTAACGCTTTGCTTTTTGGCTTAACCATATTTAACCATTTACTCTAAAGACAGGGACATTTGTAAGCTTCTTCCATCTGGAGGAGCTGTGAATTCAGAACTAGGGGTCTTCAGAAAATGCATTCTTGTGGCCTCTGGGCTGGGAGGTGTCACATGTGCATTGTAAATATTGCATCTTCATCAACATCCATTTGATGCCATCATGGTGTAAGTTAGAGGAAGATTCCATCGGCCAAGTGATTAGCTCCAGGGGGCAGAAATTCTTACAGAGAATACTGTTTTTCCCATTTGATACATCTCCAAATTGATGTTTCCATCTCATTGTTATTATATTTGTTTTTTAACTTTATCTAAAGATTTTTTAAAAATGAGAATTATTGAACAAAAGGAAAGCTCTCACCACTCTCTTCTGTAAAGCTAATGTGACAACGCTAGAGTCAACAAGGGGGCAAGATCGTCTCAGGGAAATCGTGAAACCTCTAAGTGGAATTTGCATAAAATAGTTCTGGTATTATTATTCACTATTCTTTCCATGACAGATATGTCAGGGCCTTGAAACCTAAAAGAACAATTATGCTATTGTATCTCTCGGAGGATTCAAGGGGTGTGTCTTTGGTGGAAAAAGTGCTATTAGAGCTTTGAAAGCAGTTAAAAGGCAGCCCAAGGGACTCTTTAGCTAGTCATTTTATAAAGAATGCCTCAGCTTTAAGTGTCTTAAAGTACGTTTATCCAACTCGTACTTTCGGCTTAAAAAAATCTACTAATAATTAATGGCTGTACTTTTTTTTTTTTTAACGTTTGCATTAGCTATAAATAAAAACTCTAGATGAAGTCATCGCTGATTAAGTTAAACTATGATTCTTATGTGATAGGACCCATATCTTTGTCAAGCTTGCAAAGAATTACCTGTAAGGTTTTTTTTTTTTTTTTTAATTTAGCTAACATTGCAGAAGTCATTGCCATTGCCAATTACAGACCCAACCAGGAAGTCATCAGTAAATCCTTCCCTTGCCCAAGCTGGCTTAATGTAATAAGTCTGTACATTAAACACAGAAGCATTGATAAAGCAGATCTCATTGCATCTGGATGGGGGTGCAGGAGGCTGTGATCCGACTTTAATTTCCTCTGAAACCTGCTGATTACATTATTCTCTGGTTTGGCTGGGCATCACTGAAGAAAGGCAACGCCAACTTTTCATGGGAATAGTTTTAAAATTCAAGAAAGACACAGAGAGGCACAAAAATGCTTCTGTCACATTGGATAATAAGTCGGTAGGGAAAATGAAGGAGCCAGGTAACTTTCAGTCAAAATGCTGCAAAGATGGTTGGGTCAGGGGAGTTTTTATTCAAATGTACAAGAAGCAATACGCACAGGTGTGGATGGGCGTTCTGTGACTTTAACAAGCTGTAATGTGGTGCTCATTTCGTAAACTTCCTGAAGTCAAAAGACAATATTCCTTTTCTTTTTTTAATTGGAGTATAATTGCTTTCCAATGCTGGGTTAGTTTTTGTTGGGTTAGTTTAACACAACAAAGTGAATCAGCTATGTGTATACATGTATCCCCTCTCTCTTAAGCCTCCCTCTCACTCAATGCCCCGTCCCACTCCTCAAGATCACCACGGAGCACCGAGCTGATCTCCATATT
Source organism: Bison bison bison (assembly GCF_000754665.1). Taxonomy (NCBI): domain Eukaryota; kingdom Metazoa; phylum Chordata; class Mammalia; order Artiodactyla; family Bovidae; genus Bison; species Bison bison. The sequence continues at coordinate 6,445,531 of NW_011494874.1, read as the reverse complement.
CATTTATTTTTGTTTCATATAGTCTTTCACTTTGTATTTATTGGGAGCTGGGAGGGTCCCTTGAAACCATAGTTTGACCTGTTATTTTATAGATGAGCAAAGGAAGTTTCAAAGTGGGGTAAACTCTGTCCAACTATTCCATGATGAAGAGGGGAAGAGAACTGTATCTTGTATATTTGTAGAATTCTAGCAGGCACAAGGACACCTTAAATTAAGACCACGCTTCCCATCATCTCATGCAGCCTTGGGTACCCTTATCATAAGGCTCCTGACTCCATGGAGTACCATACTGGTCTTGGACTCCATAACACTGCTCTATATCTGTTTGCTGCTGCTGCTAAGTCGCTTCAGTCGTGTCCTACTCTGTGCAACCCCTTAGACAGCAGCCCACCAGGCTTCCCCATCCCTGGGATTCTCCAGGCAAGAACACTGGAGTGGGTTGCCATTTCCTTCTCCAGTGCAGGAAAGTGAAAAGTGAAAGTGAAGTCACTCAGTCGTGTCGTCACTCAGTCGTGTCCGACTCTTTGTGACTTCATGGACTGCAGCCTTCCAGGCTCCTCCGTCCATGAGATTTTCCAGGCAAGAGTACTGGTAGGGTGCCATTGCCTTCTCCCTATACCTGTTTAGGCAATTGTAATTTGGGGTCTTACCACTTGCATTCATTTTCAGTCTTAGACAAATAGAGTTAATGCAACAAATGCTCATGAGACTCCAAGAAGTGTATGCCAAGTGGGTTATTTAGGCCATTATTAATAGCCCATCCCATTCTAAGTATGATGGCATCACAGCTAGAATCTGCTTGTCTTGAATGCCATGTTAGACTCTGCACTCTGTGATGGATGACTGTCATTCACTTAGAAATCTCAAGCACCCAGCACAGAACCTGACCCCCTCAGGGGGTGCTCCATAAAGTTTGATAAGCAATCAGTGGGCAAACAACATCATGGAGAGAAGAACAGGAGAAGCTGGTGGGGATGGGTACCACTGCCACCGTGTGCCAGGCTGTACTCAGTGGAGAAGTACAAGCCTAAAGCTGCAATACTGGCCTGACTTTACGTTATCACGTATTATCTGATGACAAAATGATCTCTTAAAATTTCATGGATTTGTCTCTTTTTTCCCTTTCTGGTATTGTATCTCAATGTGATATAAACAGTGCATAAATCTTGGCTCTTGCCGACCGCTGTTTGGTTGAAATTGCTATGTTGTCTGGGCATATGTTGGAGTCTTTAAATTAACAGAGAAAAGAATTGATTTAAAAAATGACATTTGCATTAAGGGCTGAGAATGGGCAATTTGTGAAGCATGATGCTATACATGGGAATTTATACAGATAATGAACATAGCAGTGGGGTTTGACTCCATGACATATGCATTTTTGTACATCCACTGTGGACATATTTTATGTTGCAGAAAGTGTGTATGTGGCATAGTTCACATGTCCAAGGCTCTAGGTGAGGTCACTATCCATCTGGACATGTTGTGGAATCTTGGATATTGAGTGAATTTTATTTTATTTTATTTTATTTTTTTCCGGGGGCCTCGGGGGCTGGGGTAACACCGCCCTGTGTCACGCTGGGTGGGCGGGTACTGCTGTCCAGGCTGTCCGAGGAGTTGCTCAGGCCAGACTGGCTCGTCACTTCTCTCTTGTGGTCCTGGCTGTCCAGGTAGGTGTCCTGGGCAGACTCGGTGATGCTCTGGACTGTGACAGAGATGAACGGCTTTGACGTGGTGCGTGGAGGGACCGGTGGCGGGGTCTTCTTATACGCCACTAGGCATGATGAACCCTCCTCCCTCACGCGGCCCGGCCCGAGGCTCCGGTTGTGTACCCTGAGTGAATTTTAGGCAGTTTTTGTTTTGTTTATTTTTCCTTCTGACTTGAGTTTCCTAATACCTTTTCCTAAAAATTTCAGTTCAGTTCAGTCACTCAGTCATGTCTGACTCTTTGCAACTCCATGAACTGCAGCATCCCAGGCTTCCCTATTCATCACCAACTCCCAGATCTTGCTCAAACTCATGTCCATTGAGTCCGTGATGCCATCAAACCATCTCATCCTCTGTCATCCCCTTTTCCTCCTGCCTTCAATCTTTCCCAGCATCAGGGTCTTTTCCAATGAGTCAGTTCTTTCCATCAGGTGGCCAAAGTATTAGAGCTTCAGCTTCAGCATCAGTCCTTCCAATGAGTATTCAGGACTGAAGAACAGAGCAAATGGATTTAATAAGCATATACAAAACCTTCCATCCAACAACAGCACACACATTCTTCTCAAGTGCACACAAAATATCTCCTAGGACTGATCAAATATTAGGTGCTAGAAAGCAAGTCTCAACAAATTCCAGCAGAGAATACTTATAAAAGTATTTTTTTAACCTTTGTTATCATTTATTTTTATGTGTGATTCATGTTTGGCTCCATTAAGGATGTGAACTTCAGCCAATCACACTGTACCCACAGAGAGGAAAGCACCGCTATGTTCCCAGAGCAGTAAACCAAAGCTGAGACTGTGTGTGCTGGGCTGAGTCATGTCCGACTCTCTGGGACCCCATGGACTGTAGCCCACCAGGCTCCTCAGTCCATGGGATTCTCCAAGCAAGAATACTGGAGGGGGTTGCCATGCCCTCCTCCAGGGGATCTTCCCTACCCGGGGACTGAACCCACATCTCTTACGTCTCCTGCATTGGCAGGTGGGGTTCTTTACCACTAGTGCAACCTGACTGAAACTACCTGTCTTCAGCTACTTGACTCCATTTTTTTCACCTCTTTGGCTGTTGACCTCTTGTCTCAGTCTCTGCATGTCTGCTTAAACCCACTGGTGGCTTAATGCACCTTATTCTGGCTCAGGAGTTCCATGGATTCCTGACAATCAATTTTTTCCCTCAATTATCCATCTGACTATTGTCTACCCATCTGTCTTATATGTACTGTGCCACGTAGGGGGCAGAGAGATGCATAAGGTGCAATCCTTCCCCTTGGAAGAGCTCAAAGTTTAGTGAAAGATACAGACAAGGAGAGAGGTGGACTCCAATATGATGGAGTCAGGTTGGTCAAGGGAAGCAAAGAAAGGCTAGTACAAGTCAGCCAGGGAACAAGGGGGCTTCTGCAGAAGACAAGAGAAAGGCTAGGGATTCTGAGCAGTTCACTTTAGAAAAAGTTTCAGGAAAACAAATAGGATTTATGCACTCAGATCTCCAAATACTTAGCAAGATGTCTTTTTTATTATCAGTATCCTGCCCTCCTCCTCATCATCATCCTTATCACTAGCATGTGTCCAATGAGAGAAGCTCACTTTTTTTTTTTTAGAAGCCCCCAAATGGCTATTCTGGATGCATAACAAGTTTATTTCTGGTGATGAGCTTAACGTCTATGAGTAGATTGGGGCCTGGATGGGGGATGGCAAAAGTCAATGGTTTATGTTCACAGATGAGCTGGTTCATTCCCTCCTGCTTTGATCATGCAACTCTCAAAACATGTTTTTGTTTCAAAGAAAATTATTGAATCCAAATATAAATCACATGCTAATACAGAGGTTAATTCCCTTGATTTTTGCTTCCTGCCTGTCAAATATAAAGGTGTCCATTGCATTTTTTTTTTTTTACCATGGTAAGTATAAGTACTGAGAATAATGATGACAGGAAACACTGATGTAGTTTTTACCACTTAATAGGCATCACTCCAGGGCTTTTATTACTCAGTATTCTTTCCAGCTCTAGCAGATTGGTACCATTGTTGTTGCCATTTTACAGATGAGAAAACCGAGGTAGAAGAAGCAAGATCACCTGCTCAAGTTCACATGGTAAATGAGGAATCGAGATTTGAACCCAGGCTTCTGAGTCCAGGAACAAAGTTCCGATTCCCTGTGTGCCCCGGCGGAGAAATGCTCTGATTTTGCAGCTCATCTCCACTTTACTGATGAAGTAACTAAGCTCAGCAACTTTAGCCAATAAAGTTTGTGCATTTGGAGCCAACATGTGACTCCAGGTGGAGCCAGAATGATTCTCTTTTCCAATTGCAAGATCCTTGCCATGCCAACAGCACATTATCACATCCACGTTAATACTGCAAATTCTCTGGGCAACTTTTATGTGGGGAGGTGAGCTCCCAAATGCGGCTGACATTTTCCACCTGAAAAGTCAGGATTTGTCACCGTGTGGGCGTCATCTGCCCTCTGCCCTCCCCTCCCAGGATCTGACTCATCAATGTCACTCTTTCTATTCCCAGCCTCTTTACCCCTCCCCAGTCCCTCTCAACCACATGACTGGTGACATGTCAGCTGGCAGACTCAAACTTCTTTTCGTTTCACAATGTCCCTTTGACCTTGGGACGTTACCCCTGGATTAACTTCTGTTCATCTTTGCTTCTGAAAGCCACATGCCCTCCTGTGGCAGCAGAAGCTGCACAGTCCCACCCCGAGCTGTCCAACTCTGAGCCATGCCAGCCTGAGGATGCAGAGTCTGGTATGACAGCACATGGCAGCTATTCAGTGAGAGGAGAAGAGCTCTTTAAGTCAGTTGAATGTGAAAATGCTGGGAGAATGAGAAGTGGCAAGGAGGTGGAAAATGGGCAATCACTGCTTCTAAGTACCCCCAACAAAGGGGAGCTGTTTAATAAGGTTCTAGGAAAGAGAGTGAAAACCAGGGGATACGGGGTGAAAAAGCAAGAATTATGAGAATATTAACAAGCTTGCCATGCTTGGGTTGAACAAGTCTCAAGGAGTCTAGAGGCCTTGCCTCTAAGGCAATTCCACCTTTATCTATTTCATGTGGTGGCCACGTGGATGAAGCCAATCTCATCTCTCCCTTTCTATGAGCCTCTCTTTTCTTATTTGCAAAATTATTGAATTAGGTCAGATCATCTTTGCAGATATTACTAAATGCTATTATATTTAGTTTCAGTGACATTAAAAAAGCCCTCCCTATGAGAATCTTTTCTTGCAAATATTTAATTTGCTTTTCATTTGTATTTCTATGGATTCCCTTGAGGCTCAGATGATAAAGAATTTGCCTGCAATGCAAGAGATCCAGGTTTAGTCTCTGGGCCTGAAGACCCCCTGGAGAAGGGAATGGCTACCCACTCCAGTATTCCTGCCTGGGAAATCCCATGGACAGAGGAGCTACAGTCCATGGGGTAGCAGAGTTAGGTGCAACAGAGTGACTAACACTTTTTGTTTCTAAAATTCACAGATAATCAGGTTTGGAGGTTTAAAATAAATTGGAAAATGGAAAGAAGGGGAAAAGGCTCTCTGCAAAGACCCACCGTATGCTGGTATATTTTATTTCAGTTTTTTATATGTGATGAGCTGTTGTTTGGTAAGCAGCTTCATGCACAGAACACCATGGGTGTGCATTGTGCATTCAGCATATTAACATTATGTCATATGCATAAAGGTCAAGTTATTGGGACTCCTCTTGCACACAAAGATTGCAGAGCAAGTTATCGAGAAGGTGTGACAACCACCAGTGCATTCCTACAAAGATGAACATTTTATGTTATTTCTTTTCTAACCCTCTTGTCTTTACTTTTTTTAAAAGATGATTTGATTTTTTTGGTGGTGATACATGGCATGCGGGATCTTAGTTCCCAGACCAGGGATTGAACTCATGTCCCCTGCTTTGGAAACTCAGAGCCTTAACCATTGAACTGCCAGGGAAGCCCCTCTTGCCCCGACATTTACCTTTCTCACTGCTTCTGCACAGCTTCCTTCACCGGGATCATGAGGGACCTCCTGGAAACAATGGCAGGTCTGGGGGGCACCTGGGAGAGGTCAGTGAAGGGACTGTTTATCTAATGTGGGTAGAGTTCAGAGATTAACATGAGACAGGCACCAGTAACTGTGGGGAGCTGACATCCTGACAGCTCCAAAGGGGCAGAGGAGGCTGAAGCTACTGGAGAGGAGAGGGCATCCCTGGCTGGAGGGAGCCCCAAAGCTGCAGGGTGTTCATGAGTCTCCAGTGAAGATAACTCCTAAGGCTCTGGTCCTGCTACTTCTCTCCACTGTGGTTCAAATCCAGCTCCAGGGTTGATGGCCTCTTCAAAGGGCTTCCCAGGTGACACCGTGGTAAAGAATCTGCCTGCCAAGCAGGAGATGCAAGAGACACGGTTGGACTCCTGGGTCAGGATGATCCCCTGAAGGAGGAAAAGGCCACTCAGTCCAATATTCTTGCCTGGAAAGTCCCGTGGACAGAGGAGCCTTGCGGTCTGCAGTCTCTGGGGTTGCCAAGAGTCGGACATGACTGAGCAGCTAACACTAAGACTAACACTGACCCCTCTCTACCCTTCTCCTCTATGTGACCAGGCAAGAAATGGGGTTGTTGGAGTAAAGACTAACCGTGAAAATAGCTGCTGCTGACGAGGTTCTCCAAGAAGGCAACCTGGCGTTTCTTAAAGGATAAATTCTGAATGAAAAGGTGAAGCAGGAACAGCAATTCTCAACATGCAACCCAGGACCACCCACCCCATCTGTGGAGTTCTACGCCAGAATCAGCATTTGATGGAGTGCTCCTGTTTCTCACGCTGGTCCAGCACAGCTGGTCTGAAGTCAGTGAGATAGAAGCCCAAAGGAAGGAGAGAGAGATCCTCTAAGGTCCGTCCAGTGACCCCAGATGACGATAGCTAGGGATCAACAGTCCTGGCTTATGCAGGACAGAGTCCTAAGATTCAGCACTTTCAATCCTAAAAGCAGGAATTTCCAGGCAAAGCGTCTTGACTGGTACCCTGACCACAGGTCTGCTCAAAGTGACCAAGCCACTGGGCCATCAGGTCAAACTGTCCTCCCTTTAGGGCACATGGAATCATACTGGGTCTTATCTCCTGTGACCTTCACAAGAGCCCAAGGGCTTGAGTGGCCCGCCCTGCAGTTTCCAGTTGAGAAACTGACACGTCAGCAGATGTAGGGACCGACTTGAAAACAGGGCTAATACTCACTAGTGAATTCCTTCCTGACCCCACACTGGTCAGTTCCCGTGAGATGGTGTCCTATTGACCAAGGTCACCTGTACCAAGAAGGGGTTCTCTTTTGACACACACACCAGAATGTGCAGACTCCCTTAATATAGGAGGTGCTCAATGAGTAACTGTTAGCTCAACAAAGGGAGGAGCAACTCAATGGAGCCTCGTGGAATACGCACAAGGGTAGTTATTTTTTTCTCTCTGTCTCTCCGTGAAGGTGGGGTCATGCCCGTCTGTTTGCCATGATGCCTGTCCTGTCTCTATAAGAATGCTGGAGTCAGAGTGGTCACTTGACAGAGATTTGCTGAATTTGCTGACTTGAGGGCAAGCTCTGGACATGAGGGTGAAAGAGATGATTTTTGGCCACTCAAGATGCATAGAAAGTATCCTGATGACTGTGACATTACTATTATTTTTTAAAAAATTTTTATTGGCATAAAGTTGATTTACAATGTTGTATTAGTCTTAGGTGTACAACATTGTGAATCAGTTTTACATATATATATAATCTTCAGATTCTTTTCCCATATAGGTTATGACAGAATATTGAGTAGAGAGCTCTGTACTCTAAAGTAGGTCTTTATTAGTTTATCTATTTTGCATATAGTAGGGTGTATGTCCGTAAAGAAGGCAGAAAGCCAAAGAATTGATGTCTTTGAACTGTGGTGCTGGAGAAGACCCCCTGCACGATGTCCCTTGGACAGCAAGGAGATCAGACCAATCAACCTTAAGGGAGATCAACCCTGAATGCTTACTGGAAGGACTGATGCTAAAGCTGAAGCTCCAGTATTTTGGTCATATGATGTGAACAGTCAACTTATTAGAGAAGTCTCTGATGCTGGGAAAGATCAAGGGCAGAAGGAGAAGAGGGTGTCAGAGGATGAGATGGATGGATGGCATCACTGATGCAATGAACATGAACTTGGGCAAACTCTGGAAGATGGTGAGGGACATGGAGGCCTGGTGTGCTGCAGTCCGTGGGGTCGCAAAGAGTCAGACACAGCTGGGCGACTGAACAACAAGAAGTGTGTGTGTGAATACCAATTTCCTAATTTATCATTCCCCATGCCACATTTCCCCTTTAATAACCATAAGTTTGGTTTCAAGATCTGTGAGTTGATTTCTGTTTTGTAAATAAGTTCATTTATAGCATTTTAATTAGATTCCATATATAAGTGATGCCATATATTTGTCTTTCTCTCACTTAGTATGATAGTCTCTAGGTCCACCCATGTGGCTGAAAATGGCATTATTCTTTTAAAATAGCTGAATAATATTCCATTGTATCTGTATGTACCACATCTTCTGTATCTATTCCTCTGTCGATGAACATTTATGTGTCTTGGCTATTGTAAATAGTGCTGCAGTGAACACTGGAGTACGTGTATCTTTCTGGATTATGGTTTTCTCCAGATATATGACCAGGAGTGAGATTGCTGGATTGCTCTGGCCTTAGAATAGTTTGCCCTGATGGGAACTGTTTGGAACCCATGAAGAAAGCCTTATTCCCAGACTAGCTTTTCATGTCCAGTACTGGGTAGCTCTGAAGGAGAACATGCAGAGATTCCTAATAGGAAAAGGCATGATCACCCCCTTCAACTGACGATTGTTTGTTCATCTCTGGGGCACAGCTGGGACATCGACTCTTGGGTGCTCATGGCAGAAGACAGCTTGTTGGAAGTGCCCAAGGAAGAATCTGGTTTCACATGGAAGCGAAATGCCCACATCTGATGGTCCCCAAAGTTTTCCGTACAAATCTAGGCTGTTCATCCTTAAGGAGTGGTGCTGGAGCCACACCATCACCTCTACACAGGAGACCTGGGTTCAACCCCTGGATCGGCTGGATCCCCTGGGGAAGGAAATGGCAACCCACTCCAGTATTCTTGCCTGGAGAACTCAATGGACAGAGGAGCCTGGCAGGCTACGCAGTCCGTGGGGTTTCAAAGAGTCGGACATGACTGAGCAGCTAACACAGTATCTCTGAGGTAGCGGCCGAGATCCACATGTTTCCGCAGAGTTGTGAACTTGAACTAACGGGACTTCTGGCTCAGAAATGAGTTGAGAGAGAGGTGAGCCCAGTTTATGACAAGAGATACAGAAGGAAGTGAACAGGATCAATGTATCTTAAAGGAGAAAGCTGAGGCGACCTCTTCAGCTGGATACCACGTTCTCTTCAGGGAAGAACCTGCTGGTGTGTTCAGAGTTGGAAGATTTCTTGGGAATGAGACCCCAATCAGGGTAGAGAGTGCCAAGCCCTCCGGACACCTTGATGCAAATACAGACGGGAGAGTGCAAAAGATTTTCTTCTTTCTTCTTCAACTCCTTCCTTGGAGTTGTCCAAGGAAGGCCGGACAACTCATGTTTTATTGTTAAACCAAAGTTGCTGTCTTGGGGTTTGGGGATTTTTTGTGTTTTTGTTTTGCTTTGACATCTAGTGACAGAAAATGAGATTTCCAGGTAGAGCCTTTTTATCCTTGTTCATATGTTTATTGACTCACTCAGCAAACAGTTCTGGTACCTCCACGAAGCTGTGACCAGACATAATCTCAGAGACATCTTTCTCCAAAACATTGGTCTTTGCGGTGAAGAAACCAAGGGCCTGTGAACAATCACAGCAGAACGAGGCTTGTTCTGCCACAGAAGGGTGCTTTTCTTCCTGGCACCTGCAGGTCCCCTGCATGACGGACTCTTGAATTCCATAAAGGAAGATGAGGTACAATCCCTTCTGTGAGCTCTCCAGCCATATTTTATTCACCCACTTAAAATTTCTCCTATAATTGAAATTCTATATGACACCCACCCTCTCCTGGGTGTCTGTATTTTTGAATTCTCTGCTCCTCTCTTGAGATGCTTTTCCTTCTGAAAAATTACTATGCATCTTTCAACACTCAAGTCACCTGCTCCATGAAGCCTTCTCTGCCTTGCCTTGGTCTGAGACCCAGCTGGAGCGAGGAGTGCTCACAGTGTACCTTGGTTGGGCTTTTTCTCCTTGTCTCAGATGTGCTGGTATCATGCTCTGGGCCCTTTGCACCTGCCATTACCTCTGCTCCTGGCCATGTGCCATGTCTGAATCCTTCTGATCTCTGTTGATGTCTCAGCTAAGTGGTCACATCTCTAAGTGCGGGTCTCCCTGTAGCCCTCTGAGGCCTGGCCTGTTCTGGCTGCTGCCTGAGTCTGGATTTGCAGGGTCGGAGGGGGGTGAGCTTGCTTCTGGTAAGCTGGAGCTGTCTTTAGGCCTCCAGATACAATATTGCTAAGTAACAGGCAAGAACTAAATGTGTTTTTACCTTTGCTGAGTCAAGAGCCCCTTTGAAACCTAAACACAAGATCTACCAAAAGATCTGAATTCCTGTTTCCAAAGCATAAGTCTCTGCTGACGGCATCAAGATGGATACTTTAGCCTTCTCTGAGCATCGTTCAAGTACTGCCTCAGGCTAGGATTGAACCATCTTATATGTGTCTGAATACGATGTGTGTATGTGAATGTGTGTGTGTTAGTCACTCTGCCATGTCCATCACTCTGCCATGTCTAACTCTTTGTGACCCTGTGGACTGTAGCCTGCCAGGCTCCTCTGTCCATGGGATTCTCCAGACGAGAATACTGTATTGGGTAGCCATTCCCTTCTCCAGGGGATCTTTCCTGACTCAGAGACTGAACCGGGGTCTCCTCATTGCAAGTAGATTCTTTACCATCTGAACCACCATGTAAAAAAGCATAATACCCAGTGTGTCTTGAGCACCAGTTATGAGTTCATTGTTCTTCTAGAGAATTCCAAGTTCAACACCTCTGTTTGCATCATCACAGCCCTGGGAGGGAACTATGAATTTACTGGTCAATTTGGCCACTGATCAACAATGGCCAAACGACAGGTCCTCAGAGGAATCTTGCCTCCTACCTGCTTTTGTAAATTAAAGTTTACTTGTAGATGGTGACTGCAGCCATGAAATAAAAATAAGCTTATTCCTTGGAAGAAAAGTTATGACCAACCCAGACAGCATATTCAAAAGCAGAGACATTACTTTGTCAACAAAGGTCCGTCTAGTCAAGGCTATGGTTTTTCCAGTAGTCATGTATGGATGTGAGAGTTGGACTGTAAAGAAAGCTGAGCACCGAAGAATTGATGCTTTTGAACTGTGGTGCTGGAGAAGACTCTTGAGAGTCCCTTGGTCTGCAAGGAGATCCAACCAGTCCATCCTAAAGGAAATCAGCCCTGAATATTCATTGGAAGGACTGATGTTGAAGCTGAAACTCCAATACTTTGGCCATCTGATGCAAAGAGCTGACTCATTTGAAAAGATCCGGATGCTGGGAAAGATTGAAGGTGGGAGGAGAAGGGGATGACAGAGGATGAGATGGTTGGATGGCATCACCGACTCAATGGATATGAGTTTGAGTAAGCTCTAGGAGTTGGTGATGGACAGGGAGGCCTGGCGTGCTGCAGTCCATGGGGTCACAAACAGTTGGACACAACTGAGCGACTGAACTGAACTGAACTGAAGCACAGGCCACTCCCAGTTTTGACGTATTATTTATGGCTGATTTCAAAGTACAACACAGAGTGGAGTAGCTGGGACAGAGACCATATGACCCACAGAGGCTAAAATATTACTCTCTGTCTTTTTAATTATGTGGTTTGCTAAGCTCTGATGTAGATGGCAAAGCTGGGCTCAGAGAGGTTATTTCTTGTACAAACCATCCTCTGACCACGTGCATGGCTGGAGGCCGTGGCGCTGTATCCTGTATGTCATAGATACATTTGGCTTCAATTTTGGGGGTGGCTGCAGGGTTCCCCATCTGTTCTTGGGGCTTCAGTGTCCCAGCCAGGAGATGAAGTGGTGGGGCTTGATCTAGTGACCCAGGGAGCAGAAGAGTAGATTCTGTGATGAAGGTCCCTGGGTCTGTGCGTCTGAAGGGCTGGGAATAGTTTAGGGGAATAAGAAGACCCTGTAGGTTGTTGGGATTTAAGCCCAAAATGCCGAGTGAAGAATTTCCCCCAAAGGCAGCACTGCCCAGTATCATTTGCATGTCTGTTCTTGCTGTCTGATGGAGGGAAGTCTCTGGAATCACAACAACCACCGTTTATACGACCATGGGTTGGGGAGATGAAGGCCACTCTCTCCCGGCACTTTCTCGCCATTTGCCTCCCAGCAACACCCAGGGCGATAGTTCTCATCTATAAAACGGGGTGGCAGGATCTGAGTTCTCGGTGAGTAAGGCACCCGCTTGCCCACCGAGCAGCTCGCACCCCCGGGCAGAGCCTTGAAGCTGTCCCTACAGATGCGCTCACAGCTCAGTCCCCGCTGCAGTCGGGGTCAAGGCTGGCTTTAGATCCAACGTGTTCAGAACAACACAGGTCAGCCCTTCCACCTTTTATCTCTTCTCTCCCTCAGAGGTAGAAGTTTTCTACTTGGCTTTTGCTCCTTTGAGGAACATTTCATTAAAAAAAAAAAACAAAAACTGTTGGACACACACACATGTACATACACATACAAATGAGAAAAACTGGAGAAACAAGGATGTGATGGATAGATTGTATCAATTTCCTGATTATGGTTTGGCCCATCTTCTAGTGACATAAAACACAGTCCCTGGGGGCAAAGCCATGTAGAGGGTACACTGGATTTCTCTGAGTTACTTCTTACCGCTGCGTGTGAATGTACAATGATCTCTAAATAAAAAAGTTTAATTAAAAAAATAAATTGGTACTGACTGTATATTCCCAGGAGCTGTGGTTTTTATTAAGTCCGGATATCAGTGGATAAGTCCATTTGTCAGAGGAGTGACTAGGACGTCTACAGCAGGATCAACATTACATTTTTATTGAAGGTTTGATGTTTGTTCATTTGGGGAGAATCATAAATCTCTTGGAGGACCCATTAAATTCCATGAGCCCCTTTCGTCTCACTTACATACGTGTGACAGTGTGCCTGCGGCTGTGTGCATACGTGGGCACATGCATGTGTGTTCACATGCTCACACGTGGGTTATTGGTGGAGGTCACTCAAGGACCCCACAGACCAGGGCAACAGAGAGCAAGGGATACTTTGGAGCCCTGAACAATCTGCCCAGCTTCACTTCCAAGCAGAATGGCTCTGCTGTTTGTTATGGTTCACATTTTGGATATTTGTTTATGATTTCATTTGGAAACATGTGGCATCGACTGACATCCTGGGGAGGAAAAGCCAAGGATGAACTGCAGAGGAGCTGCTGCTGAGACCCAGGTCTGCGTAACTGTCATCGCTGTGCTTTGGTTTCCTTATCTCCAGATCGGTTTGGGCTATGGGTTTGGGGGTACCTTACTCGGGCACCATGGATTTGGTGGATTTGGTACCCATCTCCCTGGGTCTGACCTACTCATTGTCTGGTGCTGGACAGGGTTTTGCTATGTGCCAGAGGGTGTCCAGGAGACGGGTCAGTGGGCACCGCAGAGCCAGGCCACAAGCTGCCTTTTATCTACCCCTGAAGAAAAACAACCCACCACCCAGCCCAGCTCCT
>NW_011494874.1:6421940-6431926 GCF_000754665.1 Bison bison bison | reverse complement strand
AGCTCCTCTCTGCCTTGCCCCTCCCTTCCTCCTCTCCTCCCCATCTCTCTCTCTTCTTCTCTCTCTGCCACCAAGAAAGATATGCTGACAAGTGGGGAGGGGAAAAAAAAATAACACTTGCAAAACTTTCCCTAGTCTTGGGGAATTTACTTTGAAATTTGTGCCAGATAGAGTAATTAGTAAACTTGCTCTTAATAGTGTTTCGAAGATGTAATTTTTTCACACCTTCCCTGACTTTGACACTGCGGCTTTTGAAACTTCATTTTGCACTGTGCTTCATTGTTCTCTAATCTGCTGCACTCCGCATTGAGTATCACGGAAATTTCGCACTTACTATGTCAATAACATCTGGCAAAATTGCCACCTATTAAGAGTAAGTGTTCTTTTTTCTCCGGTGAGAAATGTGATGGTGTATTATATTGGCTTCCCTTGAGAGGCTAAGGAGACAATTTTAAAGCAGACAAATGCATTAAAGAAATAACCTGAACTCTAAGAAAAGGTTACAGAAAGTCAGAAACTTTTTTTTTCTTTTTCTTCTTCTGGGTTTATTTATTTATTTAGGGGGGAGGGGTGAAAGCTGTTGTTACGTGGGGGTGAGGGTGGGTTTCACTGCGAGGCGGCACTTCTCTGATGTTTCCTCTGGGGGAGTGTGTCTCCACCCACCTCCTACTGTATATCGGAGACCTTCTGCACCCAAGCTTTTGCAGGACAGGCTAGCTAAGGGTGCCAGGACCCTGGCATCCTGAGAGAGCAGTGCAGAGCAGCCTGCGTTGGCAGCAGTAAGCTGTGTGTTGTCGGCAACTCACTGAACTTCAGGACCCTCAGTGTCTTCCTCGGGGCAATGGAGATCCTCAAGCTGCTATTCGGGGTTGACCTGAAGATGCTGGAGTGTGTCAGGGTCCTGGATACAGGGGCTGGCAGGTAAGTGGTCCCTGGTCCTATCATGACTACTCGGCACTGTTAAAACTCTGTAGGTATTGATTTCTTTCAAGTCCAAGACACTGGGGGCCCCAGATATCTGAGTCATAAATCCGAATCCCCAAATAACGTATCAAAACGTCCCAGTGTGACTGGAGCAGGAAGGGGATTGCGTCTCCTCTCTCTGCAGGCCTCCAGCTCATCATCCCACCGAGAAGCCCATCGAAGGCAAAGCAACCTCATTTTCCATCAGCTGTTCACTGGGAACTCAGGGTGAAGGAAAACCTGGCAGAGGCCCCAGTGCCCCTGAGAAAGTGACATTCTTGGGAACTGGAATGCTATCCCTTGCCTGGCTATCTTCTGTGTCCAGGGGCAGGCTGGTACGGCCCAGGCCTGTGCCAGGGCAAAGGTAGGTGGCCATGCAGGACTGAGCGCTAGACACGTCTCAGGCCCTGGGGCGCTCAGAACAGGGCTGTGATGTAGGTACCCCAGTTGTCCCCATTCCACAGCTGGGGAAACAAAATCATGGAACGGTTGGGAAACTGGCTGAAATTACTCTGCATCAACTTTAGGGTAAAGTTTACTCTCCCTGGTCTGGTGTCCAGACTCATGGCCTGATCCCTCTCTCCTTCTGATCTCAGATTGTATCTGTAATCTGTAATCCATTTGCACCTGTAATCTGAGTTGTTGTTGCTCAGTGGTTCAGTCGTGTCCGGCTCTTTGCCAGCCCATGGACGGCAGCATGCCAGGCTTCCCTGTCCTTCACTATCTCCCAGAGTTTGCTCAAACTCATGTCCATGGAGTCAATGATGCCATCCAACCATCTCGTCCTCTGTCACCCCCTTCTCTTGTCCTCAGTCTTTTCCGTATTGCCAGGCTCACATCTGACTGGCTTTCACGGGTGAAGTTTCTTCTGCTTGGAATCCCTTCCTCGGCTCTGCTGTTTGACTCATTCATTCATTTCTTTCCTTGAGAAGGATGTTGAAACACAGGGACATGTTTATTAACCTCTGGGCCCCTTAAAATCCCCATCTCTACGATTAACTTTTGTTGAAGATCAAAGTCAAAAATACTGACAAATCTTGTGTTAAGTTTCCTAGGACTTAATAAATTAGAAGTCACAAGTAAGCAGCCCCTGCCTGAGCCAGAAATAGACCACAGATCTGTGTTGCTGAGCCCTCACAGGGTGTTAAAAAATGGAATCAGTTGCTGACACATACGAACTAGGAGATATCATAAGACAAATGTGGATTTTTAATTTCTGTTGAATAAACTGAGAGCTTTGGCCTCCTCAAGCCCATATACATGCCCGGAAACCACTGAGCCTGTTCATAGGGGCTGTGCATTCCACAGGCTGCCACAGTGCCTGCCCCTCCGTGGCACCTGACCTCTGATCTCTACTCATTAAAGATACTGGTTTAGCCCCTGGAGGCATTTGAGTTACAGCCCTTGCAACCAGTTACTTAAATCCCCTAAGTGATCATTTCTTCATACTTTCTATATGTTGAGCACAGCTGTCTGGTGCCAGGCGTGTGTAGATGCCAGGCATATGGAAGCAGATGAGTTCAGCCTTCAGGACTCCTTTCTGCTGTGACCTCTTCCAGGAAACCTTCCTTGATACACCTGACTGGTATTGGAGGCCCAGGCCGGTTCATCCTGGAGCCCTGGGTTTACCTGTCTTTATAGTCATCTCTATAAGTGCAAATAGTCAGTTCCTCTATTTTTCGCAGCAGACGTGCAGTCCTCAATCACAGGCTCTATGTCTTATTTGTCTTTAATTTACCAGCCCTTCCACGGGGCCTGGTGGAGAGGTGGGTCTCTGGACTTGTTAATTTCATTCATAGATAGATGAACAAATAAACAAAACCAAAAACTGAACCTCCTAGACCCGCTACATCTCATCTTTGAACCGAGAAGGCTGAGCAAGTTACGTCTTAAGCTGCTTCCTGCTGGAAAATTCCAAGTCTCAGTTGAAAAACATCAATATTTAGATGACTGTATTCTCTTTCCAAATGCCCACAATATTTTACGTCCTGATAATATTTACAGGTTGTCCTCAGAGATAACTAATTGGATTTGCCATCGAGCTCGCAGGGAAAACGTATGGAGGATGGTCTCCCATTACTCACACGAGAGGGTGATAGCTCACTCCCCAAACTTCTATCGCTGTGATTCAGAGAACACTGAAATGGGGCGGGAAGGAATAATGTGCCCGCTGTCACCCTGGTCTTTCTCTTGCATTTACCACTTGGACAGAGCCATTTGCATCTGAATTGAACCTGCATTAAAATTTGCAGTTTATGTACTGCCAGTGATAAACAAAGAGGTTCCAGGAACGGAGGCTGGGCTGGAAAAGCTGCTCTCCCCCTTCCCCACTTTCTGGATGATCTCACAGGTCCATGGTCGCTTACCTCTCGTGCCCTTACCTCAAGGGCACCTTCCCTGAGAAGGGCAGGACCAGCACTTGCCGAGATGCAGAGGCAGAATTACAGAGCTCCTCTCAGCTCATTTCTCTCCCTAGTCTTCATCCTTATTCCTTGACCTTCCTTGTGTCTTTCTAAGCTTCTGAGTTCTTTTCCTCTTCATTTTGGGGGCAGATAAACTTTCAAGTGCTGCGTCGAAGTAGTCTTTTGGTTCTGTCTCCTCCACTGGACTTCATCTCTCTGAAGGTAGGGGCTGTGCCTGTTTCACTTTCATTTTCCCTGTGTGTCTAGCAGAGTGTGACAATGTGATCAAGAAAGAATGAGGGAAGGAACGATGGAAATCTGACCTTGGCCATTGATAAGTGTCTGTCTGAGCCAAGGATCCTGCTAGTCTTCCCGAATCTATGATTTCTTTTCATCCTCAGAACACTATGTAGCCAATCTTCTTCTTGTTCTTATTATCGTTACTGTTGTTATTTTATAAATAGGAAAACTGAAAGGCAGAGAGGTTAAATGCATTTCCCAAAGTCAGTAAGAGGTAGTCGACATTCAAACCCAGGAAAAGTCATCAACGCTCATAAGAGCAATGTTAGAACTTCATCACATGTGTGTGTGTGTATTTGTATTTTATGTGTGTCTAGGGCAACTGGTCATGAATGTTATAGAACCGGGAGTTCTCTGACTCTGAAGCCAGTTATATCATGGTATCAGGAATCGCTCACTTTCTATGTGGCCATTAGAGTGGATGAGAGACATCACTTTGCCGAAACAGGTCCATCTCGTCAAAGCGATGGTGTTTCTAGTAGTCATGTACGATGTGAGTTGGACCATAAAGAAAGCTGAGTGCCGAAGAACTGACGCTTTGAAACTGTGGTGCTGGAGAAGACTCTGGAGAGTCCTTTGGACCGCAAGGAGATCAAACCAGTCAATCCTTAAGGAAATTGACCCTGACTATTCATTGGAAGGAGAAGGCAATGGCAGCCCACTCCAGTACTCTTGGCTGCAAAGTCCCATGGACGGAGGAGCCTGGTAGGCTGCAGTCCATGGGGTCGCTAGGAGTCGGACATGACTGTGTAACTTTCAAGTAGACAACCTGAGCGACTTCACTTTCACTTTTCACTTTCGTACATTGGAGAAGGAAATGGGAAGCCACTCCAGTGTTCTTGCCTGGAGAATCCCAGGGACAGGGGAGCCTGGTGGGCTGCCGTCTCTGGGGTCGCACAGAGTCGGACACAACTGAAGCGACTTAGCAGCAGCATTCATTGGAAGGACTGATGCTGAAGTTGAAGCTCCAATCCTTTGGCCACCTGATGCGAAGAACCAGTTCATTGGAAAAGACTCTGATGCTGGGAAAGATTGTGGGCAGAAGAAGAAGGAGGTGACAGAGGACAAGATGGTTGGATGGGATTACCAACTCAAAGGACATGAGTTTGAGCAAACTCCAAGAGATAGTGAAGGATAGGGAAGCCTGGCATGCTGCAGTCCATGGGGTTGCAAAGAGTTGGACACAACTGACTGAACAACAATCATCGGGGCTGGTATTGGCTGGGTCTGGGGCACTGTAGCACTAGAACTGTGTGTGATTTGAACCACTGCTTCAGGAACCACATTTACTGAGACCTGCTTTTTGGGTGTGGCATGTTATCTCTCCATGTTGACCTTTTCCTTAAACTCCTGCTAAGATCTAGCATCGTCTGGGGTTTGGTGCTGGGAGAGCAGACTGAGCTTTCCTTCAGCCTACAAATGCTCGGTGTTCAATTTCTGTCAAACTCTGATGGAACAAGATAAAGGGGGGAAAATCTTTTAAAAATGTAAGGAGAAGATGAATTACATTTGGAGATTCAAACACCCTTTGACCTCAAACATAAAACTTTCGCAAAGTCTTGGTTAATGAAACGGGGTTCTACATCACTCTACATAGTGAGGACAGTGGTGGGCAGTGTTCTAAACTGCCTCCTTCCCAAATTCCTGCCCCTGGTGTATGCATAATCCATCCTTTTGAATATGGTGGAGGCCACTCCCAAGGACAGGTCACGTGGAAGGTGAAGAGATTTTGCAGGTGTAGTTAAGATTCCCAATAAGTTGGCTATGAGTTAGTCTGGAGGGAGATGATCCTGTATGGGTCTGACCTGGCCAGGTGAACTTTTAAAAGCAGAGAGATTCTCCTGTTGATATGTTTGCATATAGTGTTGGAAAATATGGATGAGGGAATGTGGCAAAACTCTGATGGAAGTTCCCCAAACAGAAGGAACCCAGTTCTCCCACCCACCAGTGGGCCTGGAAAAGAACATCAAGCCTGAGATGAGATTCTTAATCCAGCCAACACCTTGATATCAGCTTGGTGAGACTGTGGAAAAGGAGCCTCGGTTCCTGACCCAGGGAAACTGTGAGGAATTAATCTATAGGATTTTAAGCCTCTAAGTTTATGATAATTTGTTATACATCAGTAAAAAAAAAAAAGTTGGGCTTTCCAGATGGTATTAGTGGTATAGAACACGCTTGCCAATACAGGAGACATGAGACACAGGTTCGATCCCTGGGTTGGGAAGATCCCCTGGAGGAGGGCATGGCAACCCTCTCCAGTATTCTTGCCTAGAGAATCCCATGGACAGAGGAGTCTGGTGGGCTACAGTCCATAGGGTCGCAAAGAATTGGACATGACTGAAGCAACTTAGCATGCCCGCCAAAAAGTAATTTAGGGATGTATCAGTTAGTTGTTGCAGCTAAGCAACAAGCAACCACAAAAACTTTACAAGTATTTATTGCTCATGCATCTGTTGACTGGGACAGCTCTGCTTCTTTCCTCCAGGATACATACGGTTCGCTCTTGGTAGTGGCAGAAGAGTAAAAGGACAGGTGCAAACACACAAGGTCCCTGGGACCCAGACTTGGCATGGACACAATGTCACTTCTGCTCCTAGAATGTTGGCCAAAACAAGTCTGATGGCCAAGACCAAGGTCAAAGGCAGAGAGATCCATCCTACCCTTGATGAAGCCATAGAAGGAGGAAGGGCAAAGAACCACAGCCAACAGTGCAATCTAGCACAGCAAAGAAAAGCAGGTGGTGACGTACGTATTTATTGGTGATGAAAACCAAGGCCAATGGCCCCTGGACTTGTCCACCCAAACATTAAAGATGACGGGGAACTGCATTTTGCTAGGATAGGATTCAGTTAATGCCAGTGCAATTCACCCAGATGACACTTCCCACCACCTCCCTGATAATCTAATGCTAATTTATAATCGAATGTGGGAGTTTGACTTTTAAGGAGCACAACTGTCATGCCATTTCATTGATTTGCATAGAGTGCTCATCGCACTGGCGATCTAGGGAGGATGGCTCACCCGGGGACAGGGCTTTGGCTGCTCTCCAAATTCCAGGAAGAGCTGCAGATCGGCTACATCTCAGTCTCCATTCTGATGTCTCATGATGAGGACAGGCAGGTTCAGGGTGGCTCACCCAAGTGGTGTCTCTGTGGAAACACCATTGCATTCATTCAGTCTTGAATATGTTTACTGAGCTCATAGCATGTGTCAAGGAGTGAACTGGCCCTGGGGATGGAGATGCAATCAAGACATCACTGGGGTCACTGAGGGATCACTCTCTGGACTAGTGGGCTATGTGCCAGGTCCAGGGACCATGCGAAGAAGAAAGAGTGGAGTTGTCAGGAAGAGTTTCATGGGCAGAATTGGTCTTGGGCCATAAGGAGCATCTCTAGGGGAGGGGATGGGACTGTTTTGACCAGCAAAGGAAGCAGTGTCTATAGATGCTCTTAATGTTTTGGAGATCATAGGCCTCGGTCATCTGTTGAAAACCAGACCTCCAGACCTTCTCTCTGGGGTCCGGGGATGCTTCTTAGCCCCAAAACCCAAAGGTTTGTCTGCAATTTCAGAACATGCTGCAAACTGTCAGCCAGGGTGTTCTCTTTGGAGATACTCTTAGAGTTTCCATTCATTCTGGATCCTTGTCAGGAGAGCCTTGTCTGCTCTTGGAGCCCTGGGAAGAGCCTGGGCAGACCCCAGCACCTAGAGGAGGCTGCATCCTGCTGTCTTCTGATTGTCTGGGCATTGCCTACACCTGCTGGGATGCTGGCTCAAGTGCGAGATATTCCCAGCAGCCTTGAGAGTGAGGCAGGGTTCCCTCCAAAGTGTCTCAACTCAGGCATGTCAGCCGGTGAGATGCGTGGGAGGCAGACTCTGTCACCTCCTGAGGGACATGAGGTTGACTCCCCAAGCACCAGCTCAGGGGCGGATACCCTCCTGTCAGTCACGGGCGCCTTGTATATATCCTGAGATTACTTTTCTCTTAATTTGTCTGAGTCTCTCTCTCTCCCTGTCTGACGGCTGATTGCTCAGTTTCTGCCAAGCAGGAGAGAAGAGCCCGGAATGAACCCAGAACTTTAGCGATGGAAAGCAGGAGCTTCATTTAACAGGTCTCAGAAGAATCTTGACAGGAAGTCCGGCACTTTGAGGCTCTGTCAAAGGTATGGTAGCGGGGTCCTGGGTTCTGACACTGACCTAAGTCTGCTCCAGAGTTGTCCTTGGCTCCCTTCCATCCAATGGCCCCAGTTTGGCCACGGGACTTTTTTATTGTATGCGGCACAGAATAGATCAGGCTAATCACCAACAGGAACAACAACAGCAAAAAATTGATAAAAGCTGGGGAAGGCGAAAAAAGAAAAATAATTCGAAGGCTTGACATTCCCAGCTTGTTCTTGCCTTAAGGCCTATGTACTTGTGGCCCCCAGCCCAGAGCGCTGACTCCTGATCTCCACTTGCCAAGATCCTCCTTGGTGCTGGGGTCTCCCCCCCTCCCAAAGCCACTGCTCCCCAGTCCCTAAATTCATCCCAACTGCTCAACAACACACTCTAGTAAACCACCCTGCATCACTTCCGTCCTAGCACTTCCTGCCAACAAAAATGTTCTGGTTCTTTTATTTGTTTGCATCTTTACTTTCTTTTCTTCTTCCAAATAGAATGTAACTCTGTAGCATCCATGCTTAGAGAAGACAAGCAAGAATTATTTACTGGGGAAAACATAGTGGATGTTCTCATTTGCTCCCTGGGTCTCAGAGGCCCCAGAACAGTCTTGGGATTTTCTCATTTCTCAGTATTTACCTCTCTACTTGTTTAACTGGACCTCTCTCTGTTACACACCCTCCACACATAAACAAATATACTTGTGTGTGTATCCACATAGACGGGCACACAGAAACACACTCACTTGCTCATCCAGAGGAAGACACCTTCACCATTATCCAATCAGGAATTACATCCGGGGGCCCCTGCCTACTAGGACCTGAGTTGGAGAAGTGGATGGGATGGGTGGAGAAGCTGTCTTTCTTGCAGAGCTAACAAGTCAGGGACAAAATCCAGGTCACCTTCTTGAGTTTCCCTGCCGATACTGATAACCTAAGACCTCAGTATTTTTGCCCGGAAAAGATGGTCGAAATAAGACCCGGGTCGTGTGCCACACTTCATCCCGTTTTATGAATGGAAGAGGCAGGACAGAAGCATGATGAACAAGAATGTTTCGAATTAACTTCTGAGGTTTACAGGAGCCATAACGATCTGTTTATCTGTCTTTAGCAGTCTCCTAATAGGCAACAAGAGGGTCAAAGCCTGAGCCTGTAACATCCCATTATGTGTCTTGGTCATTACTGGTTAATTGCAGCTTCTTTGTCTTCCAGTGACTTTATGAGGCCGTAAGAGGGGCCTTAAGGAAATAGTCAGTGATAGAGGGTCCTGCCTCTGTGACCGGCTGGCATTGCTCCTGCCCTGACGGTGGCAGCAGCGGGCAGGGGCCAGGGATGGTGGGCGGGGGCAACCGCGAAGAGCCAGCGGGCTTTAACCTCTTTCACAGTTTGACAGAAACACACAGAAATCTGTGTGGGTCTGGTTGTTTTCTGAACGGCTTTTCTTAGCGTCCCTTTGTGGGATTTTCACCTCCTATTCCCCGTATCACAACACGTGTCCGTGGCTCAGTTTCCTTAGATATGAAAGCAGGAAAGTGAATCCCACCTTGCCTCCCTCCTGGGCCCTTCAGATGGCTGAATGCTATCGTTGGTGTGAAAATGCTTTGGGGGTTATGTTTTGATGGGAGTGAAAAAAAATAGCATTCACTCCTTGCAGTCAATATGCAGTCAATATATCACTCCTGCAATATACACTCCTTGCAGTCAATGTGCTGTCTCCCCAGGAGAGTGCAAACACTCGTGCTTTGCTACTTTCCCAGGCCTTTCACACGCAGACTTGCACTGCCTGCATGCCCAGCTCTCTCTTGACTGACGACACTTGAATGACCGCTTGATCCCGAGCTTGGCCACTCCTTCCCCACTGGACCCTGTGCTCCCGAGAGCAAGGACGCAGTCCCACTCACCCCCGTATTCTCAGGGCCCCGCAGAGAGCCTGAAACTTGCCAAGTACACGTTGTGGAACTGTGTACTTTTGCACCTTTGCAATGTGCACCTTTGCACGTTGATGTCCGAGTTTTCAGACTGTGACTGCACTGGGACATGGGGTCTTGACAGAGGTCATAAAGGTAGTGTGAGGTCATTAGGGTGAGCACTAATCCCATAGGACTGGTGTCCTGATACAAAGGGGAACTCTGGGCACAGACCAGTGCAGAAGGAGGGTGATGTAAAG
>NW_011494874.1:6405500-6421754 GCF_000754665.1 Bison bison bison | reverse complement strand
TTTAAGCTACCCAGTCTGCAGTACTTTATGGCAGGCCTCATAGACTCATACATGAACATTTTTTGATATAAAAGAACCACCTATGGCTGATTCAAGTTGAAGTTTGACAGAAAACAACAAAATTCTATAAAGCAATTATCCTTCAATTAAAAAAAAAAAAGAGCCACCTGAAAAGAAAAAAAATTCCCTGGTTGTCCAGTGGTTAGAACTCCATGCTTCCACTGCAGGGGCAGAGTTTCAATCCCTGGTCAGAGAACTAAGATACTGATAATGGTCAAAAAAGAAAGAAAGAAAGAAAGAAACAAAAAACCCCATCCACATCATGAATGGTGTATTTAATTCTGGGAGGAGGAAGGGGAAGAGATAGGGTCTTGTTTCAAGCACAAAATATGTGCCACTGGGCTTCCCTGGTGGCTCAGTGGTAAGGAATCTGCCTGCAATGCAGGAGCCCTGGGTTTGATCCCTGGGTCTGGAAGATCCCCTGGAGGCATGCATGGCAACTCACTCCAGTATTCTTGCCTGGAGAATCCCATGGACAGAGGGGCCTGGCGGGCTGCAGTCCATGGGGTTGCAAAGAATACCAGACACGACTGAGTCAACTTAGCACGCACACACGCACCGTGTACCCCTAAGCCCTATGCTACAGGTTTTACATCATCTCCTTTGGAGTTATTGTTTCATTTCACAGAGGATGATAGCTTACGGTGAACGGTGTCAGTTTCTTGATCTCCGAAGACGAAGATTTAGCTTCCGGACCAGGGACCAGGCTTGATCACTCAAGAGCTTTTGTGTAGCAGAGTTTTATTAAAGTATGAAAAGAGACAGAGAACGCTTCTGACATAGACCTCCGAAGGGGGACGGAGAGTGCCCTCCTTGCCAGTGTCAGCAAGGGAGTTATATACTTTAATTAGTTATTACAATAAATCAAAAGAATGTCTCAAGGTTGTAAAGATCTTACTAGACCCACTCCTCCCATAATTTACATTTTAAGATAACAGGATTAGCCAGAGGGTTTTCAGGAAGGAGAAACTGTCCTCAAGCAGGATCTGAGTTGTTTTTTTGTACAATCATCAGTTCCAGGCTTAAAGAAAAAAACTTTCTATGTGACTAAGACATGTAGAGGGAAAAAAAAAAAAACAAAAAACATTTGTTCTTTCCTCCTCCTTGAGAATTCCAGACCCCTATCTCCTCCTTGAGAGCCCCAGACCCCTTTCTCCTCCTCCAGGACCCCGGACTTCTTATCAACCTGCCTAGGAATTGATTCTCTCAAGGAGAAAACTGTGAGTGGGAAAGATTGAGGAATTTCTCCAGGTACCTATGAGTACCTGCCTAGATGTCTTCCAAACACCACCCTCCTCTGGACAACTGCTTCTTGATATGAATTCCTGTGGATTTCTCAAGGGAACTCACAGACGATCATGTCCAAAAGTGAACATGTCCTAACAGTTCCCTAGAAGCTTCGCCTCCAGCTTCTCCTGCTAGCTTAACCTGTGACCCCCATTCACCTGGCATCGTTTTGTGGCCGATTCCTCACCTTTGGTCCCCAGTACAGGGGCCCCAAGTCTACCCTCTCTTCTCCACCTGAACTGCATCAACCTTGTCCAGACCACCAGGACCACTTACCTGGGCACAGGTATCCTGGCCACCCGCCCATCCCTCAGTCATACTGTCGTGATGTTTTCAGTTCCTTGATTAAGCAAAACCATTCTTCCTACAGGTCATTCTTTCTGATCTTCTCCCACCCAGCCAGTCCAGCATCACTCTTTACCTGCCAGTTGCCCCAGCCTCTCTCCTTTCCCTGCCTCGGGTCTTCCTGAGCTGTCCTGCTACCTGACGCTAGCCTTCACTCTTTTTTTTTTGTCTTTCCCCTCCATCAGTAATTCCAGAATTAGGAAAGACACAAAATCCAGAAGCCATAAAGGTAAAAATGGATACATTGTACTTTTTGTAAATTTGAAACTCCAGTTTTAATCACCTTTGATATATCTTAGACTAATTTCATTAATATATAAAGAGCTCCAGCAAATCTTTAATATAAAAGAATCATTCAATGAAAAAAGTGGAGAAAGAAGATTAGTAGACAGTTCTTAAGAAAAGGAAACGCATGGGACTGTTAAATATAGTTTCTCAATTTGTTCATAATAAACAAAAGGCAAAATTCAAATGAGAATGAAGAAAAGAACTGTGCATGCATGATCCTTGTGAGTGCTAAATTGGGGCATCCTCTCTGAGGGACAAATGGGCTGTATGTATTGAACTTAACATGATTCATACTTTTTGAGTTGGAAGTTTCACTTTGGCCACTTATCTTTTAGGTGCATTGACACATATTCACAAAAATACACTTTTCGTGGCTTTGTTTGGAGTAGTGATTGATTAGATTTGTAGATTAAATGAAATATAAAATATCTTTACAATGCAATACCATACAACCAATAAAAATAAAGAAGCAACTCTGTATATCTATTGATATGGAATGCACAGTACGTGCCACTGATGAATGAGAAGAACTATTTTCTTTTGGAGGAAAAATTGTAGAGAACAGGGAAAATTTTGTTTTGGTACTGCTGATTTTTAAACAATATATGTGATTAACATTTAAAAAATTAAAATTGGTACTAATTTTTATAGTAATATAGTTAGTGATGTAGATCTGCATTGGATTTATAAGTATACATGTAAGCATATTTATATGACCATATAAAATAATTTGTAATTATATTATATATTGTAACAGAACCATGGCTATGTAAAGTTATAAATTATGACTATGATACGACTTACAACTATGGCTAAAGTTTCATAACATAGCCACTGCTATGTCATATTAATACATATGTACATTAATAATGATATAAATACACATAAATATTAATTTAAATATTTATACTTCTGTTCTAAACATAGATTAAAAACTGGAAGGAAATACAATGAAATGTTACTTTTGCTTTTCTCTGAGTAGTAAAATGATCCATAATGATTATTGTTTTTGTGCGTGTATATATTTAAATTTTACATTGTGAAATATACCTATTTTTATGTGTTTCTTTATATATTTATCAGGGTAGAAAGTCTAGTCTGTTTAGTTTTCTTGTTGTTTAGTTTCCTTCATTATTTTTGCCTGTTTTTTAGAAAAAATAAAAATTATATCTAATTTTGTAACTATAATTGCAGTTATAGCTGACAAAGCATTTTCACATTCATGATTTCCACTGCATGCTCCTGCCAGCCTGGAGGTAGCCAGAATCTATATTAAAGCTCCCATTTCACAGATAAGAAAACTGAGGGCCAATTTAGTTCAAGGAGAGTGTGAGAGGCAGAACTTTGGATCTATCTCTTTGGGCAGCGTTTCAAGAAGGAGCAGGGATACCCTGATCCAGGAGCCAGAATTCCTAGGAGGGGTCCCACTGTTTAGGGGAGAACAGGGAGGAGATCTTTAGAGTGACGCTCACACAGGACAAAGGAGAATCCCTGTGGCTTTTTCTTCTCCTTTCTCCGCTTCACTAATGGATTTTTAAAAACCACGATCATAGATCAGAAAATGCATGGATACATAACACAGGAGAGTCAAAAAAAAAAAAAAAAGAAAAAAAAGAAAACCCAGAAGAGACACCTGTTTATTTTGGCCTCCCATTGTGGCACGAGCTTTTAAAATTTTCTATTGAAGTAGAGCTGATTTACAGTGTTGGGTTAGTTTCGGGTGTACAGCAAAGTCATTCTGCATTCTTGTGTGTGTTTTCTTCCCTTACAGGTTGTTACAGGATATCGAGCAGAGTTCCCTGTGCTATACAGTAGGTCCTTATCAGTTATCTATTTTCTATGTAGTAGTATATATGTTTTAATCCCAGACTCCTAATTTACCCCTCCCCTTTCCCTTTCCGCTCTGGTAGCCATCAGTCTGTTTTCTATGCCTGTGAGTCTGTTTCTGCTTTGTGAATAAGTCACAGGACGTTTGTCTTCGTCTGACCTAGTGTGATCACCTCTAGGTCCGTCCGCCTTGCTGCATTTAGGTGCCTTTTTGTAAGGTGAACAAACTTGGATTTCTGAAACTAGAGCTCTCTATTCGACCTGTGCTGGTTACATTCACGTGTGAGTTTAAACTGGGGCTTGTGCCTGGGCCCTGGTGAGCTGACGCGTGCCTGCATTTTGATGTTTAACCTTCCCCAGCGCTTTGAGAAAGGGGCTGCGTCATTACCCTCTGAGCATGAGATTCCTGTGCTCAAAAGCCCTCTGCTGACTTTGCATCTTTGAGGTTCTGCGTGATCCCCCTGGCCACTGCTCCCATATTTGATCATTCTGCTCCCAACACCTCCCCTCCTCTTCCTGAATGTGCCAGGAGGGCTCTGTCCCCCGGAGTTTTGAACCTGCTCTTTCCTCTACTTGAACTTCTTTTCCCCCAGAGGGACATGTGGCTTCTCCTCTTGTTTCTTTGTGTCCTTACTGAAACGTCATCAATCAGATGAGAGCTTTCTTAGCCACCGTACACGGAACACTAACACAGCGCACTCGAATTCCGTGGGAGTTCACGTCTCTTTCGTGAGTCACTTTACTCCATGGCATGCATGTATCATCATGGGGTGTGGTGGACCTAAGCTACCCCCCAACACACACCAGAACAGAAGCCCACCAGGACAGGGACTTCATCTTTTGTGTTTCCTGCCAACATGCAAGACTGTGCAGAGGGCTGGATGCAAACCCCCTTTTAAATTGCCTGTTGCTGTGCTTAGGAGGGCTACTTTTCATCATACCAGAATGCAAATGGTCTTGTGTTACAACTTAAGGTGTTCTAGTTTGATTTACTTACTTATTGGCTAAGCATTCATCCAGCCCCAATTAGGTACCAGGCTCCTCAAAAATCCAAAATAGCTCTTTAAGAGCACAGAATAGATATCATGCCAGTTTTTTTTTGTTGTTTTTTTAAATCTCTCACCTTGTTCCCAGGTCAGTGAAGGCTAAGAGTCAGCCCTGGATAAAATGGAATAAATGAGACAGCATGTCGCTGGCTTCTGCACAGTTAGTAAGCTCAACGGGTCCCAAACGCTTGTAGGTTAATGAATTAGGAAACGTCGGTTTCTTGGTGCAAATATGCTCCCAGCTTAGAGAAGAGGTTCTTCAGTTTAAATTTGTTTGGATAAAAACAAGATGGTTCCAAATTTCTGTGTAAATCTGAAACCAGAGAAGTTTCACACAGTTGCACATTTCAAAAAAAAAAAAGTTCTGCTCCCGTTTGGGAAGTATTCTGTGTATCTGAAAGGAGGAAAAAAAATTCTCTTGTAGTTTCCAATTGCAAACTGATTCTTGATATCCTCTCCAAGGCCCCCTTTTTTTGTGTGTGCAGCAAGTTTGGGAGTGTCAACTGGCTTCCCAGTATGTGCTCACAACTCTGGGATGCCGAGAGTCACTTTTGTGACATGTCAGCTCCCAGATACACCGTGAAACCTGTCGGAACATTTGCTCCACATTAAGACAAAATGCTCTTTCTTACCCGTGTCACCAGGAGCTTTGCTGTGAGGTTTAAAGCCCAGCCAGGCCTATCTGAAGCTGGTTGTTCTGAGCGGTTTTTACACACACACACACACACACATACACACACACACACACACACACACATCTCTATCTTTCTGTCATTCTCTGCGTTACCCACATTCTTAAGTCCTGGAGGAATGCCAATTTTTACTCTGGAAAAAGGGGAAAAAATGCAAAAGTTTTTCGGTCATTGAAATTCATGACAAAGTACAGACAGTCTGCTTCTTCCTCTTGTCTTTTTTAGAATCACGTGTTCCTAGAAAAGTGAAATGGAGAAGTGTGAGAGCTAAGAATATCCGTGGTCCTCGGTACCACAGTGTCATGACTCGTGGCTGCTGCGGGCTGCAAAGGACCTGGATCTGGCCTCTGTGCTCTGGGAAGATGAAGGCAGGATGTTAGATGACAGACGTGGTGGTAACAGAAGCAGGTGGCCCTTTGGTCGTGCACCTCCTTTCCTTTGCTGTCAGCAAGGTGGGTCGAGGTAAAGCCGTCTATATGAGCCTGGTCCAGGGGCTTTAGTTGATTACTTATTCCAGCATAGAGATGTGTCCTGTTCTTGGCCCAGTGTGTGGTCGCTCTGCCAATATACCCATCAGGCAAATTTCAAGGAAATTCTGCAGTTACAAAATAATCGATGAGTTAAGATGGGAGAAAATGTCTTATGTTTTTATTTTGCTCGAATAGTTGCTTTTGGACTGATATGATCGTTGCTTTTAATAAATTCCTTTGATAGCATTTTCTCCTCGAAAGAGATGCCTTTTTCTTTTCAAGGCCACGCCAAGAATGTAACTTTGGCTTATTAATGGAAACCTGGTGTCTTCTGGCTCCTGGTTAACTCATTACTGCAACGCAGAGTTTTAAAAGCGTGACTTTGGGCATTGATATCTTTGCATGTCTGTTTGTGTCTATGTGAAAGCATTTCTCCATCTCACTGAGACACAGGACAGCTTTCGTAGAATATGAGACTTTCACTTTCTTCTCATGCCCATTTAAATCTGTAAATAAATATGTATACATTGGGGGATAATTATACTCTTTCTAGTTTTCTAATTTCTGTCCCCCAGACTATCTTTAGGAATATGGCAGAGATCCTGTAAAACCACCTGGCAGGGCTGGGTTAGAATGAAGACAAGGGAGGCAAGCACTTTGGGTGGAAATTTAAAGGAGTGTCCCAAATTCAGTGGTTAACAGAAGTAAGCATGTAACGTTTTAAAAAATCAAAATGAATGCACACAAATCCTGGATGAAGAAAAATCCCTGAATTTAAAATAAAGCACCTGGTCTATGTGCAGATTTCCAAAAACTCGTGGATGATTTGGGAAAACACCTTGCAGGGAAACTATTATCACAGGTTTTTGTTTTAGGATCAAAGGTGACAAGCCCAGGAGTAAGTTCTGGAAACTGAATTCCTTCCTCCTTGCTCTTGAGGTTACTGGATCAGAAGCTTGAGCCTTCCTCCCTGAATCTGTTTTCCAGTCCTGGACAAATACTTTTTATTTCTTAAAGAATCTCGCAGGGGGAGCTAGGGAGTAGCACACTGTGAAAGGAGCTCTTTATAAAGGGACTTTTTGTTGTTGTGGTTGAATTTTGATAGCAACTTTTGAGCAGGGCCTGGAATGGGTGGATGGTTAGCAAAGGTCATTGTCAAGGACGTGAGTTCAATTAGTATGCAGATCAGAGCCAGTGAGTTCAAAGGTATTGTTCCAATTCAATCCCATTAGCCAGGGCAGAAATGAACAAACAGCTTGACCTTAATCACCAAGCCTTACCCATTCATCCTGCGTGTGTGTGTGTGTGTGTGTGTGTGTGTGTGTGTGTGAGAGAGAGAGAGAGAGAGAGAGAGAGAGAGATGTGTAAGGTCTGGCTGACTGTGTGAAAATACGACAAAGCCCCACCCCTTATTATTTGTGAAATATAATATATACATTTCCTTCTGTGTATATTTCAAAGATGATTTAATTGAAGGCGAACAAACTGGATCCGTTTTCAATGCATGCCTTCACACATACCCAGACACATTAAAACGCCTTGGGAAAAAAAAAAAAAAAACCTCTCACTCACATAATGCCAAGGTAAGTTTTTTTTCCCTTTACTTGCAGACAATCCTATTCAAAATGTGCACAATTCTTTCAAGTCCCGCAAGTGAGAGGACTTGAAATTCCACATTCTCAAATACAATCTCTGCAGCCTAAATATACCTTTCAACTGTGTGGTTAGAGCTATCATGGAGATAAATGAGGAAATTCTGAATTTTTAAAACATCACAGGAAGAAGAATTTTTTCGCCCCTCTCTCTCTTCTCAAAGGAAAACCCAATTATTTTCCTGATTTGCCGGTGTTCCACGTTGGGATGTGGGCAAGCCAATAGGCACCACGCGTTCCCCGTGTCCTTAAAAACATACAGCACGGTGGACAGGAACGCAGACGCATAATGTAAGGAAGGTGAGCGTCCCATCTATAACGATACCTATGGCACACGCGAGATACGTTTATGGTCTGGGTGGAAAGGAAGACCGACCTGGGGATTAGCCTCTGACAAAATGTGATGTTTAAACAGGTTCACCTGGTTCTGAAACACTGCCCTCCAAGTTGCTGTTTATCTGCGTTTCCATGTAAGTTTGCTGCATCCATTTGGATAAACATTTGCTAAACTCGGAGCATGACTTCGGTGGGAGAGGATTGCCCCCGTGGAAGCTGGAGGCTGCAGTGGGGGAGGGTGCAGCCTCCATATCTTCATTTCCATCTCAAATCAAACATGATCGGTAACTAAGGTTTTCCGAATCCAGGCTCTGCCCCCACCTCCGGCCCTGGGAAGACAGTTAATCATAGCTCAGGAAGATGAAAGATGCGCGGGGAAACGCAACTCTTGCAGGCAAAGCTGCACCCCAGGGGGTCATGAATACTGGGGAGGGACATGATTCCTTCCTGCAATAACATATTGAGACACTTTTGGTTTTACACTCGCTATCAAGTAAATACAGGACACCTCACCCGTGAAGGGTGATTATCGCTCCTGAAAGGAGGAAACGATTTATTAAAATCTTGTTCGGGGAGAAAAAGAAAGATAAGAATCATTTTTTGCTAGGAACAAACGATCTGGGATTTTCCCCATGGAAATATTATTTCCTCTTAAAACTGTTTTGGCAGTTGGATTATTATTATTATTATTACTATTATTAATTTTGGTCTGAAATGTACTGTGTTTCCAAAGCAGTGCAAGTGGAGCTTTCAAAGGATGCTCTCCCCATGTTATCTCACCCCATGTATTTTTAGTAATACTTTTATCTGCGATGCAATTAAAGACATTTTAAAAGGTAAATCTGCCGCCCAATCACATTAAAAAAAAGTATATCCATTCACTGTTTGGTATTTTCTTTGAAAATATTAAGCCACTGAAAAATACCAAAAAAACAAAACTAAAACACGATTCTTAAGAAGTCCAGCGTTTACACCATTCTTCACTGAGGCACCGTTTCTCCTTTGATCCTACTATTGTGACGTTCTCCTTGAATTTTGGTCTAAGATAGGCATTTTCCTTTTTTTTTTTTCTTTCCTCTAAACAAGGTCACAGATTTTTTTCCCCCTAAATGAGAACCAGAAGCCCCCCGTACAAGATTAAGTAAGTCCTTACAGTCTTATAAAAGTGAGTGCTTCTTTCCTATAATAAAAGGTGTTTAAAAGGTTCGCTACAGCTTTAAACAGAATTACAATTTACTTCTTTCAAGTGTCCAGGCCATAAATTCTTCTCAATTCCCTCTCTCTCTCCTTGTCGGAATTAATGAGATCAGATCTGATCAGGGCGCTGATGTGTTCAGCGCCAAATCACACAACAGCGCGCGCACCGTAATGGAATTTGCATCTAATGCATACATAAATCAAACATCTTTCTGGACATTTTCATATGCATAATGTCATTTCATCCAGTTCTCTCTGTGCAGAGGGGGAGATTTTTCTCTCTGAGAGAATGACTTTCTTTAATGCTTTCATTTTATTTTCGCTGACTGCAGTCCCGGAGAATGCGCTTGGTCGGAGAATCTTTCGGGGCGCGGTTGACAGTTCCTTTTCCAAGAGGGGTCCTTCACATTTATCATGCCTCTTCCTCGGGGGCTTTGTTATGCAAATGTGGCTGAAATTGATAATTCCAAAGTGCTTCATTTCGGCTCCTCGGCGGTTGGAGATGGTAGATAAAAAGAAACTGACAAGACACACTGATTGCCCTCAATGCATGTAACTCTCTTGCTAACAAGGCTGGATATTGTTAAAAATTCCTATTGTTATGAGGGTGGCGCTCCCATTATGCAGGCCTTGCAAATTTCTGATTTGAATATTAACCCTTTAATCACTCTACCCCCATAGCCCCTCCAAAAAAAAAAAAAAAATCAATTGCCATCAAATGGCTTAAGGACCCCAAACATCAAATTATTCTTCTATTATGGTGAACAGCTGGGATGCGTTGAAAACACTTCATTAATCATTTGTTCCCAAGGTAAACTTTACATTTATTTTCAAATGCAAAGAGAGGGGGTTATATTAAGCAAAGGGGGTGTCTCCCCCACGCTAGTAAAGATGTTGAGGCCCTGTCTCCTAGATTGTGGACAAAGAATGGGAAATTAACAATTGAGAACAAGTTTGTAAAAGGAATCTGGCCTTTCCCCCCTCACTCCTGATCTTCTGCAAACAATCTGATCAGTACTTTAACTTGCCCACGCTCCTGCTTTTCTGTTCAGACCAAAGAAGACTTTAGAGAGGGGATCTTTGGTCCCTGGGCTGAGTTTATTTTACCTGTCTGACCAGACGCAGGAAAAAAAAGCAAAAACAAAACAAAAAACTGTCTCCTGGCACCCTCATCCCTCCAAGGAACTCGGAAATCTGAATACCATTTCCAGGGAGGAATTGCAAATTGAGGCAGCCCTGGGCATTAGCATAGCAATAAGGTGCTGGGAGCATCCTGAGTTTGTGAGGAGGCCTTGTGAACTGTGAGCTGAGGGTCAGGGCAGACATGGATGCCAAAATGCAGCAATGGGACATTTCTGCTCAAATCCTAGGCTGAGCCCTCCCCGCACCAAGACCAGAAACCAGACTCCTCGAAGGCCTCCTGTACACACACACATACACACACGGTTACGGTTTCTCTGGTAAGTGATCATAGCTTCCCTGATTGAAAACTCAAAACTGAACAGGAATTCGTCTGTCAGCTAATTAAAATTTGGCCACTAGGATTTTTCAGCAGCTTTCCCTTGGTGGCTGTGTCCCCAGAAATGTCCCCCGGGTCATGGGCCTGGATGGTAAACCTCATTTAGAATTCTATTCTCTTTTGCAAATGTTGTTAGTTTAGGGAAAGAAAACCTGCAGATCGGTGAGTTACACTTAAAAAACATTTTTTTCCCTCTCTCAAACGAAACCCCTGAGGTTGGAAGAGAAAGCAACTTGGGGCTTAGAGGCTAGAATTACCTGGATGGTGCCCTGCACCCGACGCCCATCAGAGGCTTCATCAAAGTGATGCATCTTTTCAGTTCTGCAGCCTCACAGACAGCAACCTGCCACATTATGGCAAATAAAAGGGATGCCCGGCACGACAGGCCCTTCTTCTTCCTGAACTAAGGAGGGGATGCAGAACAGGAGGGAGGTTTGCAGCGCGAGCCCCCTCTGTACCTCCAGGTGCAGACATGAGGATGCTCTTGCAAAGGTGCAGACAGGACCCCAAGGGCATCCCCCGGAGCCACACATCCACGCACGGACCCACAACACACACGGCCCTGGCAGGCTCTCAAGGGCCCTGGTCCCTCTCTCTGGCAGCCCTCGCCTGTGAGTCAGTCTAGGAAGGAAGACAAATTAAACCACTCTCACAGTGCCCCTGCACGAGGCCTCTTTCCTGCCAGCACGTTTCTTCCCATCACCTGCAAACACTAAGCCTCGTTGTGAGTACCAGCACCTTCACTCCACCTTGAACATAAAAAAAAAAGCAAACAGCAGTATTGTTTACTATAGAAACAGATTTTGGTAAAGTGGTGAAATCAGGAATCATTTTCCCATTTAGAGGGTCCGTTGGGCCCACTGACTTGACTGCCTTTCCTGCTTTAATTCCATAGTTCTGTCAAGTCCTGATATTTATGCTAGCTGTTATTAATATCAGGAGCACGGGCACGTTTGCGTAATTAAGACTGCAGCCTACACTCCCTAAACTTACTGTGAGTCATTAAATCAGCAGGTTATAGTCAAAGTAGCAGTCAAAACAATGCTTATTCATTAATATCTGCTATGCAAATCAGCATCTGATAATCGGGGAGGTGGCTGAACCTGCAGTGTGTAACCCCTGCCCCCAGAGGATCAACTGGATTTTAAAAGCTTACACTTTCCTAGGAAAAGAGAAGCCTTATCTTTCGTTTCACAAGAAGCTTTTAGGATGCAAGATTTAAAGATGTGCCTGTATGCATTTAATGTCTATTTTATTTTCAATTACACTCTGCAGCGGATCTGAATACCTCACGTTATCTGTAGATTGCGTGATATCGCAGGGCACTTGAAAGCGAATTTTTCTGTGTCTATTTGATTTGAGAGTCTTCTTTTCATCTATTGGCAGAGTGGTTCTCCCCAGCCCCCACCCCAGCCCATTTTTAATAGGAAAACTTGGTTGTTGATTTCCATCCGTGCAATGACTGCTGCCCAGCAGGCACTGGGGTGTGATGACCCAGATGTGGGGGCGTGGACAGTAGCCTGGGGTCCTCCCCAAGCACCCCGGGTCCTTGTCCCCTCTGCCAGGACGCGGGCCCCAAAGCTGCTTTGTGCACACCGAGGAAAGGTGTAGGAATGTCCTTGCTCGCTGGCATTTAATTTACCAGTTGCCTCTGAGCTGGGGCTTTGGCAGATTCTGCTGGAATCTGAAAGACAGCCTGTCATACCGAGGGCCTGCTGCCGACGACTGAAATTGAGAAACTTGGCAGATCCGCAAACAGTAACTGGGTTTGAGTTGTTTTGATTACAAGTTAAACAGAGAGTCATTGGCAGGGCCAACGTGTATCTGCTGGGGTTCTCACTCCTCTTTCTTTCTCTTCTTTCTTTCTCTTTCTCCCCCTTGGCAAAATGAAGGGACTGGCTGGTAATTTCTGCAGAGTCCAGTAATGCCCTGGCTTTGCCCAGCTGGGGTTTTCATGGGATGAGGAGAAAGGGTCAGTCTCTCCCTCTGGACTCGTGTGTTCCGCTGTGTTCGGAAAGGGGTTGATCACATCCCGGGTCCTGGATTCCGAGCTTTCGGCACATTCAGAACCTGCCCTCTAGGTGGTTCTTCCAGGACAGGGGCCCAGGAGGTTGGAAATCTCACATTATTTATTTAGAGCTGCGTGGAGGTTTTTCAGATCTGAGAACTACTGGAGAGGGCTTTCTAAAATAAACCTTGTTTCAAATGTTTGCCAGGAGAGAAATTTGAGAAAAGGGGAGGAGTCTGCTATAGTTATGTTTCACATGTTTGGGTCAATGAACATGTGCTCGTGGGACGGTGCCTTCCTGGCGCCTGTAGGTGGGGAAAGAAGGAAGAAAGAAATGTAAGAACCTCCACTGGTGTGCTGGAGGGGAGAGAAAGTCACCAGCCTTTCCTGTTATCAGATGCCTCCGTCCATCTCAACCCCAGGGGTAGGGGGCTTTTCTTCACACTCCATCTTGATGTGGGCTGCCCTAGCAATTTTAAGGCAAGACTGTGTTGATTCTGGAGTGAGGGCAGGATGACATCAAATTGTTACTATTGTTACTGCCATTAACTCCGACTGGCTGGCTGGAGGCAGATTTCAGAGAGAGAGAGGCAGACAGAGGCTGTTTCACGTGGCAACAAACAGTTGATTTCCAGAAATGAGACTCTTCTCTCCTCCTCCCCCACCCCAAGTGGAAAGCTTAAACTCAGAAAATTATGACAGAGTTCTTGGAAAGAGCCCAGATATATCAAATCAGACTTTTTTTTTTTAATCCACCAATGTGATCATAAAAAAACTTTATTGAAAAGCATTAAAAAAAAAAAAAAGACACTGGGCTGAGTAATGTATCTAAAGAAACTGAGTTCTGAAAGGACCTCATTTGGACAAAGTTAATTACTGCACAATAATTGCATTTTAAATTCAGTTTCTTTCTAGATGCAGTAAATTGTAAAGCTTGTGATTAGGGGAAAAAAAAGTAGGTTCCTATGCATGCAACTTGTTAATTGCCTTTGTCAGAAACTGACATCCACTTCCTCTCTCCTTGAAGAAATCAAACTTCCTGAGTTGGTAGGAACACAGGCCCTGGAGACTAGGAGCTGCTGGGAGCCTCAGGACCAGCGCTCCGAGCACTGCCCGTGCCGGTGAGGACAGCTAAGTGGCCAGCATCACAGCGCAGCCCTGAGCATGTGCCAAGTGGAGTGGATGTAAAAGGGAAGAACATTCAGACTGAGTTGAGCGGCACCTCTTTGTCACTCTCTTTGACATGAACTCTGTTGTTAATCCTCTCAGTGTGTTAGCTATCATTTAAAGCTTCTGTTGTTTCTAATTTTTAAAATTACAATATATGTATAACATACAATTTTCCGTCTTAAGTAGTTTTAAACGTGCAATTCAGTGTCATGAATGATGTCATGAATGCCATCTCGGGCAACCATCATTATCTGCTTCCAAAATTTTTTTTTTATACCAAACCGAAATTCTGTTCCCTGTTGAGCAGTAGCTTCCCATTCCCCTCTGCCTCTGGTAACCCCCAGTCTACTTTGTCTATGAATTTGCCTTTTCCAGATATTTCAAGTAAGTGGAATCACAGCCAGTTTGTCCTTTTGTGTCTGGCTTTTTTCACTTAACCTAATGTTCTCAAGGACTTCCCTGGTGGTTCAGTGGTAAAGAATCTGTCCACAATGCAGGAGATGTGGGTTCTATCCCTGGGTTGAGAAGGTCCCCTGGAGAAGGAAACGGCAACCCACTCCAGTATTCTTGCCTGGAAATCCCGTGAACAGAGAAGTCTGGTGAGCTACAGTCCATGGGACCTCAAAGAGTTGGAAACAGTTTAGCGACTAAACAACAAAAACAAAAATATTTTTAAGGTTCATCCTTGTTGTTACCTGTATCAGAATTTCATTCGTTTTCACAGCAGAGTAGTTTTCCACTGTGTGGAGAGATTACATTTAGTTTATCTTTTAGTTGATGGACACTTGCTTGGCTTCCACCTTTTGGCTGTTGTGAGTAGTGCGGCCGTGAACATGTGTGTACATCTGTGTGAGTCCCAGTTTTTAATTCTCTGGTGTCTGTATCTAGGAGTGGAATTTGCTGGGTTACATGACAATTCTTGGTTTAACTTTGTGAAGAAACTTGCAGTCCTCTTTTATAAGAGAGGAAATTGGGACTTAGGCTACGTGACTGGTCTGTTACATGTCAGTGGCCAGTTACAGAGCTGGGATTTCAACTGGGATTTGCTGGTGTGAAAGCTCAGATTCTCTCTGTCAAAATTCTTCCTCAAAGGTCAGTGTTCAGTTTTGGCCCTCAAGAAGACTCCCATCAATTGCAAGATGGGATGTTCACCTAGAAGGCAGCTGTCCTGCAACAGGTAGATCGTTGGACTGAGAATCCCGGTCCCCCGGGCATTTCTAGACCCATTCAGGTAAGTCATCTGAACAGCGTGAGCCTTTATTCAAGGAGATATGGATGCTCTTTATTGGTGGCATTATTATACACAGCATATGCCAAGCTTTAAGTAACTGGTCCAGAAAGACCGCATTGATACCATTTAATTTTGGTAGGGGGAGTGCAAGGGGACTTAGGAATACCGGTGAATTAAAATGATTTGGGGGTTTCCAACATTTTTTTCATCTTTTCCTGAGTCCCTGGTGTTACTCTTCTTTCTCTTGAGCACAAATCCCAGTCGTTACTGCAGAGCATCCATCATTCTGTTCTTGTCCGTGTTTTCTTTCTGTGTGTTGAGCTGGAGTGATCCAAGCACACAGCATTTTGGATCTGTGCTATATGAACAACTAGAGACCATGCATTTTATAACCAATGTCCTAAGTGCTTAAAAGTTATTTCTTTGCTGATTTAACATGGAAAGGGTCCAGGTAGATTAATTTTATGGGCTCTTTTTATGGGGGTAACATTTCAAAAGCCTGCTTCTGGATCGGTTTCATCAGATTTCACGGGCAACTTTGTCTTCATCATTCACTGGTTTAAGGCAGAAATTGGTCTGATTTTTTAAAATTTTACTATAATCGCTTGTGAAATTGGTCTGACTTTTTGTTTTTTCAGTTCAGAATTTTATACAATCACTATTTTTAGCCTTTTCAAGGTCCATATTAGCCAAGGCAAAAATTTTTTTGACTCCTCACCCAGAGCTCTCAGAATTGCTATTAAAATAGATTGGCCCAACCAAATCCATCCTTTTCAGGAAGTAAAATTAAAAACACAGCTCATTTTTATATGGGTGTGTGCGCTTAGTCTCTCAATCCTGTTTGATTCTTTGAGACCCCGTGGACTGCAGCCCTCCAGACTCCTCTGTCCATGGGATTCTCCAGGCAAGAATACTGGAGTGGGCTGCCATGCCCTCCTCCAGGGGATCTTTCTGACCCAAGGATGGAACCTGAGTCTCTTACTTCTCCTGCATTGGCAGGTGAGTTCTTTATAAGTAGCGTCACCTGGGAAGCCCCAGTTTTACATGAGGTGATATTAAACATTGTGAATCCCTAGGGGCCATTGCATTTGAATGCTGAGGACTCCTCCACACCCCCCCCCCCCCC
>NW_011494874.1:6396567-6405400 GCF_000754665.1 Bison bison bison | reverse complement strand
TGAGGCCCCCCCCCCCCCCCCCCCCCACCACACACTTTTTTTCTGAGAGTTAAAAACCTCTGTTAAAGGTACCTTTCTTTCAACTGGGGTAACCCTCTTTATTATATGAAATTCAAATCACTTTTTTAGGGGGGCGGGTTATTTTTTCTTCCAGTCCACTTCCTCTGTGGCCTTTGCCCCAAGCAAAAATGAATTCCTAATTTCCTTCCTTTTAGGGTTACCAACCTGCTCCTGTTGGCCTGGGAATTTCCCAGTTTTGGTACTGGAAGTCTCATGACTTAGTTCCCAAGCAAACTGGAATGGTTGGTCTTTCCACCTCTTCATCCCTCTTCCCCACATTTAAATACTTGAATTATTACTCCCAGATTGATTAGGAGGCAGGTTTGACTAATATGTCAGTGGATTGGTTAAATGTTATATATGAGGACAAGACATTATTTCCAGCATGTGTGTGCTCTGGCACTCAGTCTAAAGGGACTGTAGCCCACCAGGCTTCTCTGTCCATGGCATTTCCCAGGCAGAAATACTGGTGCAGATTGCCAGTCTCCATATCCGGGCTTCCCTGGTAGCTCAGATAGTAAAGAATCTGTTTGAGATGCAGGAGACCCCAGTTCGATTCTTGGGTCAGGAAGATCCCCTGGAGATTAGATAGGCTACCCACTCCAGTATTCTTGGACTTCCCTGGTGGCTCAGATGTTAAAGAATCTGCCTATAGCATGGGAGACCTGGGTTTGATCCCTGGGTTGGGAAGAATCCCCTGGAGAAAGGAGCAACTACCCACTCCAGTATTCTGGCCTGGAGAATTCCATGAATAGAGGAGCCTGGCAGGCTACAGTCCGTGGGGTCACAAAGAGTCAGACACGACTGAATAACTTTTCACTCACTCTCCATGTCCAGCATATGGTCACAGCCCATGCCAGTTTGGTTCTGATATATTAATAATAGTGTGGGCTTCCTGTTACTGATCTGCCTGAAGGCATGTGCTTACCTGTGTCTGTGCCTTATTCTCTGGATATATTCGCCATGAGCATCATAGATCCTAATGTGGTCATGTGCTTGTACAATAAAGTATGTTAGTGTGTGATGGGGTGCCTGCATTATAGCAACACAGACACAGCCTGGGAATGAACCCTGTACAGTTGTTGATCCAACTGTGTAAGTCACAGTACCTGGACTGTTTAACCGTTTTTCTTTTTTTTTTTTTCAAATATGCCAAGAGGCTAGTCAGATAATAAAGAATCTGCCTGCAATTCAGGAGATCCCAGTTTGATTCCTGGCTCAGGAAGATCCCCTGGAGATTGGGTAGGCTGCCCACTCCAGTATTCTTGGGCTTTCCTGGTGGCTCAGATGTTAAAGAATCCGCCTGCAATGTGGGAGACCTGGGTTCGATCCCTGAGTTGGGAAGAATCCCCTGGAGAAGGGAAAGGCTACCCACGCCAGTATTCTGGCCTGGAGAATTCCATGAATAGAGGAGCCTGGACTAACAGCCTGCAAAATTGCTTTTGGCAAAATGAAGGCCCTTAAGACTTCATAAATTCATAAGAATGGGCATTCAAAATACATTGATATTTACATGTCTATTGACCTGCTTGTTACAGGCTTTGTAAAGAATATTTACCAAGGGTGTTAAATTTCTCCTTCTTTATAACTGAAAACATTTTGATTTGAAAAAGTGGATTTGCAATCATAGCATTGAAAACAAAATAACAAAAACAAAAAAACCCCCAAACCATTCAGGCTCCTGCAATAAAGAAGGGCAGTGGGAGAAAAAGAGAGATTCAAAGTGTAAAGAATGATGATTTCCTTAGTGGCAATAAAACTGCATGAATTAGGGGTACGTACATTCTGAGTGATTTATAACACTTGAAATTTATTTTAAAAATGGTTTCGTGTAAGGAAATAACAAAAGCTGGTTGTTATTCATAGAATGGATAAAAGAACATGAATCTAAATATGGATCTTAACAGCTGTCTCTTAAAAGGATCTTATTATACCATTTATTTAAATTATTTCCTTAAATTTTTCTTGTAGACAGTGCACTTAATCCTGCAAAGTGGCATTATATATTTGTTTACATTTTAACTTCATCACTGTTCTCCCCCTTCCTGGTTTCTCTGTTGGTATAACTCTTGGTCTCAACTTAGCAATAAAGTATTTAATAACTGCACTTATTTTCACTTGCTTTATATTATTAACTCTTTGTAACAGTACAAAGACCATTGATTTAGAAGGGATTTATTATTCCGAGGCTAAAAATACCTTGTTAAATCACATAAACTTAGCATTATATATTTTTCCTCAAATGAAAAAAAAGTCAGAATTTATTAGAAAGCCAGCCTAAATGGATGTCACCTTTGGTTTTAAAAGCATTAAAATTGGCTATAATGCCTCTCCAACTCATTTAACATTTATGTACATTGGAGGATGAATAGTTAGACAGCAATAGAACACCTTGTTATAAAATACACTTATGTCATTATGATTAGAAAGAAAAGCAAGGCACCGTATTTGGAATATTAACTGATGTGGAACAGAGAGTGATATATTTTTCATGAATTAAAAGCTGAATCAAGTAAATTGAATGTATTTCCAGCTACTGTCTAGATTTGAAAGCTCAGTGTCATTGATAGCTATAGAAAAAACCCTCCTGGTGGGGCTGCGTGATGGTATCCTGTGATGTCTTTGACCCCATGTATCGACAAGCCTGACATCTGTCTGATTTTACTTCCCTGGCATGGAGTAGTACCCTAGGCCTGGCCTTGGGTTCGTATACTCAGCTGTATCTTTAATTTTCTCTGCAGAAGACTCAACTCATGAAGTTTGACTTCGTCTGTAAGATGGGGTTGATAATGCAGTGGGTCTGAGACAGGTATGCCAATATGAATTATGCAGATTTAGATAGTTTCATAGGAAGTGTGATTAAGGTTCACTATATCTCAATTTGAGATCTTGGGAATCAGAAAAAATTTGAAATGAAAAGTAAGGGATTTTGAATTTGTTCCAGGAGAACTGTGCACTGCAGGGTGCGGTAGCGACATCACACCCACTTCTTAACGTGCAAAAGTGATCTGTTTGCTCTCCTTTGTCAGGATTGCCCACTGGGTGTGAGTTTTGAATTAGGTGAATTCGTTAGGAATGAGGACCTTCAGATATCCCTTGGGGAACGTGAAAAAGCCCCATGTTGGCAAGAATGGTTGTGAAACGGTTCACGCGTGCCCAGCACCCCACAGGACCACCCCAGCAGCCCACAGGTCAGTATTTTCCAGGGACACTGCACAGTGGTAACCTTAGGAACCAGTGCCTTGGTTTCCCTGTGGAGGACATGGGGTTTCTCTTCTCATCCGACAGTCACATAGAGTCTATTTCATTTCAAAGGTCAAGAATCCTGCTGTCGACTTAGGCTATGGGTCTAGGAGCAAAGTGCAAAGAACATTCTGATCTCAGCAGCGAACCAGATCAAATGAATGAATGATTCTCCTCCATTTTTATTCACCTTATTTCTACAGTTACCTGATCTTAGTGATAATTGTGCATGCTCGATTGCTCAGTCATGTCTGACTCTGACCCCATGGACTGTAGCCCTCCAGGCTCCTCTGCCCATGGGGTTCTCCAGGTGAGAATACTGGAGTGGGTTGCCATTTCCTGCTCCAGGGGATCTTCCTGACCCAGGGATGGAACAGGGGTCTCCTGTGTCTCTTGCATTGTTATGTGGATTCTTTACTGCTGTGCCACCTGGGAAGCCCAGTGAATAATTTAAAAAACTTAAAAATTAAAACATGAATGTTTCCCAAAGTCTAGCTTCTAACTGTTTTCTTAAAAATTAATAAATGGTTCATAATGTCTTTCACAGAAATTGCACAAATAAAATCAAGTTTCTTCGGGTTGAAAAGAATCATAATTTCAGTTAAAGATAATTAATGAACATTCTAAGAAGAAATCTAATTGGTTGAAATTTGGGGGGAAATATGAAATATCTAAGATTTATTTCCAGAGTCAAATTTCATAACTTGATCTTCATCCTCCTATACCCAGATACATGAAAACGAGATTTCTGGTCTGAAATTCAGGATGGATCTCCATGTGCTGATTCTATCTAGTTTTCCAGGCAGAAACATACAGAAGCTGAAAATTTCAGGGTTAATGAAGTCAGAAGCCTGAGGTTGGGTTGGAGGGGGTGAGGGTTTTTACAAGAATAGGTGAAACAAAATTGTAAACACACATTTGAGGGGTATATTTTGTATACATATTTTTTATGTATATGTGATGTATGTTTTGAGAGAGAGAAAGAGAGGAAACACTCCAGACCTTGAGAATCAAATTGTTCAAATTTGTGCCCTGCAAATATTCTCTATTGTAAAAAATGTTTCCAGGCTTTGCCTGATGTTGTTGTAAGTTCCTTCTTGTTATTATAACCCCGGTCTTCATCTATGATGTGTTAAATTATCTCCGAATGTTAATACTTGGTATATCACAGAAAAAAAGACTCGGAAAGTATTTATAAAGTAAATAAGATTTAATTAAATATCATCGTCAAGCATTAATCATTAGAGCGCTGCTCCCTCTGGAAATCAGGGTGGATATTCAATTTGTTTTGATTATGTATGAATTTTAGCAGAAACCCTGTTTGTTGCTGCGATACTCATGGAGGAGCCCTCGTGCTTCTCTGTCCAGGATCTGAGAAAGAGGGCGCCTTCTGCTTTGATTCAGAATGAGAATCAGGCCATTTGTATTGTGTACAGTGTCGTGATAAATATTTGGGGAAACAGAAATAATCTCTATACACAAGCACTGCCGTCAGAGATGGAGGGAGTTCTGTCTCAGTCCACACTTCCACACGTACAGGTGCTGATATTTTTATTCCAAGGCAATGAGATTCTGAAAATTTCATCAGAATATGAAAGAGGCACAAACATGCTGTCAGTTGTCACTGACAGTCAGAATCTTTTTCGGGAACTCCTACCACTTGAACTTCCCAAGTAATTTTTAGTGGAAAATGGCAATCAATTCTAGACGCATTCAGGTTTTCCCAGGGACGGCCGTATCATGGTCTCCTTTATCAAGCTGCTGGTTTTGCTGCTTCCCTCCCACCCAAGGATGTTTTCTGATAAACATTCTGTGCTGAAAATCCCTGAAAATGGGCTGATAATTGAAGTGAGGTGAAGTGTGATGTGTGCAGTGGGGAAAAAGGGAATTAGCATTT
The DNA here is from genome assembly GCF_000754665.1 of Bison bison bison. Lineage (NCBI taxonomy): Eukaryota > Metazoa > Chordata > Mammalia > Artiodactyla > Bovidae > Bison > Bison bison. The sequence continues at coordinate 6,400,200 of NW_011494874.1, read as the reverse complement.
TTAAAACCCCTACTGTGTGCCAGGCGCTTCCTTTGCACACTCCCCTCTGATACTCACAGCAAAATGGAAAGTCATTTGCATGCATTTTGCTTTCCAGATCGTGAATAGAAGATAGAAGGGTGAAGGGACAGAGTCAAGGTGACAGGGTTCCTAGAGCGGAACCCAGAGTGTCTCGGTTCCAAACCAGTGCTCTTTCTCTTAAAGACTGTCCTTCCTTCCTTCCTTCCTTCCTTTGTTTCTCCCTCTCGCCCTTCTGCTCTTCCTACCTCCTTCCTTTCTTTTCTAATTTATTTTTTATTTTATTTTGGCGTATGGTTGATTTACAATATTGTGTTAGTTTCAGGTGTACAGCAAGTGTATCAGTTATACATATACGTACATCTGTTCTTTTTCAGATTCTTTTCCCATACTGGTTATTACAGAATATTGAAGACTCTTCTTTCATAATGAAGGTTCATTTTTAAAGCAATGTTGGCAAATTCAGAATTTAGCTAAGTGAAGGAGATAATGGACTAAAAACAGTCACAACATGCGGGTTGTGAGTTAAGTTTTCTTTGGGGCAAAATAAGGATTGCAGCCAGGAGACAGCACCTCTCAGCTCCGAGAGACTGCTCCAGAGCAGCGGTGGAAGAAGGTCAGGGTGCAAGATTTCGGTGAAGGGGAGTTCAGTGCAGTCAAGCGCTTGTTTTACAAAGGGTTTTCGTAAGTCACAAGGCTCTGATGTCACCGTGAAGGGGCTTAGTTCTTTTCTAGATATGAGGAGATGCAAGGATTGGGATCATGAAATCAGTTCCTGAAAATATCTAGCTGTCGAAGGACCTGTTCCACTAGTTTCCCTGGAGCACAGAGTGCCTCACTCTCCTCCCTGAATTCCCCCCAGGCGGGTATTGAAGGTCAGAAGCTGCAGCAACAGAGGGTTCAGTCTCCACAGAGTCAGATAGAAATACCCTTGGCATTATTGCTCAGTCACTGGCAAATGCCCTTGGCAAGTGCCAATTTGTAGTTGACAGAGGTGATGAAAAGCCATTGAAAACTGAACAGTAGAAACCTATTGACATAAAAAAAAAAATAAGCTGCATCGTGAGGGTATTGTCGCTTGCCGGAGTTCTGGCCTCCTTTGAACCTAACTCCGTCCCACCAGGGTCTACTGAATCCCCAGAGCTCATGGCAAACCCTCCAATAGGTTCTACAAAAGGGCCAGAGAATAGAGAGGAACAAGGGAAGGAATATCCCGGGAGAGGAGGCAGCACATTCGTTCAGTTATTGAGTCAAGAAGCGTTTCCTGAACACCCAATGCTGTGGCTCCACAGTGAGAACACAGTGCTGACCGGTCATGGTCATGTTTAAAGACCAGAGAAGAAAGCAGGCAAGTCAGTGGGATATAACTCACAGGTGTAACCTGGGCCTTGACAGTGGAAAGGAATGAGCACTCTGGGAATACAGAAAGTGAAGTGTTAGAAACTCGCTCGTGACTGACTCTTTGCTACCCATGGACTGTAAGCCCACCAGGCTCCTCTGTCCATGGGATTCTCCAGGCAAGAATACTGGAGTGTCTTGCCATTCTCTTCTCCAGAGGATCTTCCTGACCCAGGGATTGAAATTGGGTCTCCTGCATTGCAGGCAGATTCTTTCTGGGAGTCTAAGAAGGGGATGTTGCACGGTGTAGGAGCCGCTGAAGAATTGGTGCTTTTGAACTGTGGTGTTGGAGAAGACTCTTGAGACACCCTTGGACTGCAAGGAAATCCAACCAGTCCATCCTAAAGGAGATCAGTCCTGGGTGTTCATTGGAAGGACTGATGTTGAAGCTGAAACCCCAACACTTTGGCTACCTGATGTAAAGAGCTGACTCATTGGAAAAGACCCTGATGCTGGGAAGATTGAGGGCAAGAGGAGAAGGGGACGACAGAGGATGGGATGATTGGATGGCATCACTGACTCAATAGACACGAGTTTGGGTAAACTCTGGGAGTTGGTAATGGACAGGGAGGTCTGGCATGCTGTGGTTCATGGGGTCGCAAACAGCTAACAGTCAGACACGGCTGAGCGACCGAACTGAACTGAACTGAACTGAAGAAGGGGATAATCTAATGGACTTGGGAAGATGGAGTGGGACAAGGGGGACTTCCTGGAAGCAGTGTTAGGGATTGGAGAAGAGATGCAAAGATCTGGAGAACTGCGGTGGCATGTAGACAAGAGATGGCTTGGTGCGGTTTGGGAAGGCTGAGCGTAGTGTCTGGAGGTGAAGGTGGGAGGAGGCGGAGCCCTCCACCCTCTGCCCTGCAGGGACATTTCTACCTTGTCTTGTGTCTCTGGGGCTCCAGGAAAGCTATTTGATCTGGGAGAGTCATGGTCAGTAGGGCATGTTAGATGTAACCTTCCATAGAGGACTGGAATGGAACGAATTAGAGGCAGGTTGTTGTAGCTGAATTATGCTGCCCCTCCAAATTCATATGTTACAGTTCTAATCCTCAGTATCCCAGGATACAACTGTATTTGGGGGCAGAATTTTTAAAGAGGTAAACAAGTTAAAAAGAGGTAATAGACGTTTGTCCTAATCCAATATGACTGGTGTCTTTATGAGAAGAGGAGGTCAGGACCCAGACTGGCAGAGGGGAAAGACACAGGATGCAGGGAGAAGGTGGCCATCTATAAGCCCAGGAGAGAGGCCTCAGAGGAAACCAGTCCTGCTGACACCTGGCTCTCAGACTTGTAGCCTCTAGAACTGGGAGGATGAACTTCTGATGTTTAAGCCCTGGGGTGTGTGGTCTTTTGTGATGGCAACCCTAGAAAACTACCACAGACATCAACTCAGGTTACCTTGGAGACCAGGGAGGCATCTGCTGCTGTGGCCCAGGTGAGAGGTGACGGTGGCCCAGAGTGTGTCCCAGAAAGTACACAGAAAGGAGAGGTTTATGTCACAGGATGGATAGAACAGAATGTAGCAGGTGAGTGGAGGGTAAGGAGGGAGGCAGGTGATGATCCATGTGGGGAAAAGGGTGATTGGGCGATGAGAAGAGTGATGGATGACCAGTAGAAAACAAGAGGCAAGAGAACGAAGTCCTACCAGAGGAGGGGGAAATTAAGACCCTGATTCTTTCTGATGGTTGACTCAATCCTATTCATTAACCCCCGGATCCAGGCTCATGGTATGCATCCATGTATTGAAGTGAGGAAATGTCCCACTGTCCACCTTCTGCCTCTGCAGAGACATTCTGCCTCTGCCCCGCCTTCCTGACTGATCAAGCGGTAGCACTTGGATCTTTACATCCATGTGAACCAGTCCAGGGCCCCTTCCCCAGAGCCCGGCAGAGTCTGCTCTCTGCCCCATGAGTCTGTGCCTTGATGACCTGGGTTGGCGGTGGAAACCTACCTCATATTTTTTCCCTTGAGAATTGTTTTCTCTGCAATTATTTCTTGCTTCCACAATAAAGACAAAATTGGCAAGATCTATGGATATTTATTCATTTTTTTCTTAATTTTCTCGTTAACTAATTGCAGAACTGAGTTGATTGCCAGCCTTTACTGGGCATTTTCAGAAAGGCTGGTTGACTTTATTGACCTATGTTTTTAAGGTATAACTCAGAATGCCCTTAAACTTGGTTTTTCTGTTCTTTTAAGGGAGAACTTGATGGT
>NW_011494874.1:6388623-6396467 GCF_000754665.1 Bison bison bison | reverse complement strand
CCTCTGGGTTCCTGGAGCCCTTGGAAAACCCTCTGTAGCATCCTTTGCCTTGTTTTCTGCGAAATTGGTTGTATTTTACCTTTCTCTGCTTGAGGAGAGGGATGTTATTTATCCTGAGCTCTAGGTAGAGCAAGAAATCTTTGAAAAGTATTTGTTTAATGGAATAGAATTGAATCCAACCGAAGAGAATTTTTTTTTTTTTGCTTGCCTAGTAGAATTCCTCGCTTCAGTTGTTAGTCATTCATGGACTAAGCGTGAGCTGAGTCTCGTGCTGGCTAAAGGAAACACAACTGAATGTAGCAACCCCTGGCTTCAACTGGTTCCTAATCTAGAAGCCAGTGAAAATGCTCATGTTGCTTTTTTTCTTTTATTTTGTTGGCAGTGGTGGTGGTGTTCTTTCTCTCTTCTTTAATATGCATGTCTTATGGAGAAGTTTTTCTAGAAGTAAATGGTGCCCTTAGAGAAGAGCGCCTGCCAGAGAGTTGATCCGATGCTTGATCTGTGTCCTGGGCTGTTTCGAGCACTCGCTGTGTGTCTTAGTCCACTCAGGCTGCCTCACCAAACACTACAGACTGGGACGCAGAAACACTCGGCGTTTATGTTTTCACAGTCCTGGAGATGAGAAGTCCATGCTCAGGGTTCAGGTAAATTCCCAGCTTGTAGATGGAGCCTTCTCACTGCAAATGCACCTTTATGTAGCATTTCTTTTGTGTGCTTGTGGAGAGAGAGGGGGAGATAAAAAAAGTACTCTTCTAGTACAGAGAGAAGAGTGAGAGAGAGAGGTATCTGGTGGCTCTTCCTCTTTTTGCAAGGATACCAGCGCTATCGGATTCGAGCCCCACCCTTATGACCTCAATTTAGCCCTTACCACCTCCTTTATTAACCTCTCCTCCAAATCAAAATACAGTCCTGATGGGGGTTAGAGATTCAACACAAGCACTGGGGTGGGGGGGTACAATTCAACTCAAAACAAAGTGTTTGTCTTGTTTCCTCTTCATGATGGCTCTAGAAATAGGTCCTCTTATGCTTTTCCTAGGGCTTCCCAGGTGGCTCAGTGGTAAAGAATCTGCATGCCAACACAGAAGATGTGGGCTTGATCTCTGGGCTCTGGGTTGGGAAGATCCCCTGGAGGAGGAAATGGCAGCTACTCCAGTGTTCTTGCCTGGGAAATCCCATGGACAGAGGAGCCTGTCAGGCTATAGTTCATGGGGTCACAAAGAATCAGACATGACTTAGTGACTAAACAACAATGATGCTTCTACTATCTGAGATCCAGGAGCACAGGCCCAGAGTTCCAGAGCTGTTGGGGGTGCAGAGCTGAGCTCCGACCTCCTTCGTCTGACTCCAAGGCCCACCACCGTAATCCCTCCTCCCTGCTGAGAGCTACAGGCCTCCTAGTCAATGGGCCATGGCCAGAAGTTTGCAACATGTTTTGTCTATTACTATGTATTTTGTTTAATCAAATGTAATGAGGTTTGTGAAGCAGTAAACTGAAGTTATTTTCAAGTAGGAACTGTATTTAGCACCGTTAATTGAATCAGTCTAGTTAGTTAGAATAGAACAGTGGCTGTTTGCCCTGTAATAAGGAAATTGAGTTTCTCATAAAACAGCTAATTCATGTCCTGCCACACTGTGGAGCATACCACAGGCTCAGCGTCCCGAGCACTCTTCCAGCCCGTGTTGGCTCTGCCTGGACCGCAGTGTGGTCGGGACAAGTCATCTTGTTTTGGGTGTGTTCCGATCAGCTCTGGGGACAGCGAGGGAACCTTAGCTACTGAGTGGGGCTAGCTGTGTATGATCGTGTTGACCCCTCTCTGTGCTGTTAGGGGTGGGTGGCAAGTTTCAGAGAGGCTCAGTAACGAGATAGAATGGCACGAGGGATGTAGCTTCGTGAAAAGTCTATTGTTTTTTTCCTGTCCAGTATCCATTCCGTCTTCTGACAACTTTCCCCCAGGATAACTTTGGGGTTCCTGATAAAATAAAATCGGCTCTAAAAGCCTGGCTGTTTCACACATTGAAGATGGATGCTGCTGCCCTTAGCGGCTTCCTCTACATTCGAGTCCAGTGGAACTGATGCTTTGGGCCTTTTGAATCTGTGTGAGAAACTGCTTCTGCCCTGGATTCTTGACTCCTTGCCCTTGGCTCCCAGGCCCCATGCCATCAAGCCCAAGATAATCCACAAAAGGCTTATGTAGGGAAGCACAGGGCCCTGGCCGAGAGTCCCAGCTCAGCTACCTACTTACTGATCACGTTGATGGGTCTTCCAGTCCCTGTTGAGCCACCCCAGATGAAGCACTATCAAGAAGAGGCAGATGGTCCCCACGCAGCCCAGCTTTTAGGTTTGGGAGCAGAATGAATGAGGGCTCATGTTTATAAGTTGCAAAGTTTGGGTGTGTCTCACGGAGCAAGTGATGACCAAATCAGGGACTCATGCCTTTCTCCCCGACTCTCCATCTGCAGTGGGTTAGAAGTAACTCCTGGTTTTCATGAGGAGTCACATGCCTCAGGCCTGGCCAGCTGCCTGAACTCTGAAGTTGCAAATCCCCCTGGACACTGTCATTCATTCAGGGAGTCATGCCACAAATCAAGCCAGTGGGGCTCAATTTGGGGACTTTTGTCTGAACTGGACAAATGAAATTCTGAAGCTTCCAGGGGTTACTACAAGAAATGGGCCTGCCTGATGGGAAACTCAAAATGTGAGTAGACAAACTCAAAGTCAGCACGGCTGAGAACCGAGGTCATTTTATTGAGCTCCTAGATTCAGTGTACCTGAAACCACACTGTTCTTGCTGTTCTTGGATATTTCCATTGCTCTAGCCTACACTTTCTCTGTTTCTATCTCTGTCTCTTTATTTTTACTCATTGGTCACTTGACATTGAAATTTAGTAATTTAACTTTCTTGTCCAGGAATATGCTGTTTATTTAAAATCTTGATTAATGTTTTTGTTTTCAAAATTCTCCCCAGCTCTCATCTGTGTGTGTGTGTGTGTGCGTGTGTGCACGTTCAGTTGTGCCTGATTCTTTGTGACCCCGTGAACTGTAGCCCGTCAGGCTCTTCTGTCCACGGAATTTTCCAGGCAAGAACTCTGGAGTGGGTTGCCATTACCTTCTCCAAGGGATCCTCCCAACCCAGGGATCAAACCCACATCTCTTGTCTCCTGCATTGGCAGGCAGGTTCTTTACCAGCTGACCCACCAGGGAGGTCTTATCTATTCCATCTAAATGTAGATGTGTCTGTCAGAGTTAACTGCTCACATGCATCGTTTCTCGCTTCTCTCATCCTGACAGCATTAAGAGAAGACATCAGTCTTGATCACACAGGGTGTCCTTGATTACAGATAACCACATCTTAAATGTGGCTCTTGCCTTGGTTGATAAGCCCCCCAGCTGATCTGCCGTTACCAGTCCATTTTCCCCTGCTTCCCCTCAAGTGTTGTGTTCTTCAGGGCCTCAACAGAGCTTCTGTGGGTCTTTCACCACCCCGCTCTCCCTGTGTGATGTCATGTGTTCCTGTGCTTCATTTTCCATTTGTGCTAATGATTCTTTCATTCCTTTGAATCTCTCCTGTCTCTTCTTTCATCATCACGTGTCTTTGGTCAACCCTTTTGTTCCCCTCTTCCCCTTTTTAAGGATTCATGAGGTTACACTGAGCTCACTTGAATAACCTAGAGTAATCTCTGTCTTTTAAGGTCTGTATCCTTAATCTCATCTGTAAAGTTCCTTTTGCGAAGTTCTGTAGCATGCTTATAGGTTTCAGGCTTTAGAGCATGGATGTGTTTGGGTCATTCTTCTACCTCCCACACCATCTCAGCTTCATCTATTTCCTCTGCCTGAATTCCTATTCCTCCCTATCTACCAGGAGGACGCTTGCCCTTTCACGTGGATTTCCAGAAATATCAGTTCCTCCATGTGATTATGTCTACCAACCCAATGGCCTCATCTCCAGTTCCCTGCACTATCCCCAGGCAGAGGTGTCTTGGGTCAGCATCATCTGACTCCTGTCGGCTTTCATCAGGACGCATCCTATTGCTGGGCACTGATCCGATTGCAAGGCAGTTTTTGCAGGTAGCGCACAGGGTGGCTTAGCTGTGTGTTATTTGCCTGAGTGGCAGGACAGCCTGGTGAGCCAGGGAACCAGACAAACTGGGTCATAGGCTAGTTCGTTACTTAAGAGATGAGTGACTTTTTGGGCAAGTGAGTCATGCTTTCAAGGCCTCAGTTTCTCACAAGTGAAAGGGTTTAGTAATTATGTTTCCCTAAGGATGCTATGAGGCTTATTACTAACCATGCAGTGCCTGGACAAAGAGCGCCATTCAGCTGGTGGTAGCAATATTGTCCATGGTGATACATCAGGGCTGTGAAGTCAAGGGCAATAGGTTGTTCCTAGAGTGAAAATTCTTAGTGTCTCACAGGCTTTCCTGGTGGCTCAGTCAGTAAAGAAGCTGCCTGCAATGCAGGAGATGCGGGTTAGATCCCTGGGTGGGGAAGATCCCCTGGAGGAGGAAATGGCAACCCACTCCAGTATTTCTACCTGGGAAATCCCATGGACGGAGGAGCCTGGTGGACTAGGCACCAGGGGGTCGCAGAGTCGGATGTGACATAGTGACTCAACCACCACCGCTAGCATCTCACACCGTTTCTCATCTGAAATTTCCTTCCGTAAATGTTCCCAAATGTCCTGCAAGGGACTATCCTTTTGGAATGCACCCGGGGACCACTCCTTTCCCTAGAATTGAGCCTTAGTGAGAGAAGGGTGGGGCTGCTTGTGGGAATTCCAGGCAGCCTCTAGTAGAGTCGAGGCCCAGGGACTCAGCCAGGGGGCCTGTCTCCGAGGTGGGCAGCCTTCCCGACAGCCCAGACTCCTCGGGACCCTAAGAGAAAAGTAGGAGGGCCCAACCTCCATTCATCAGCCTCCGACATGTGCAAATCCCAAACACTTGGGCTGGAAACCGGAGGTTGAGACCAGACTTCTGGCAGCCCAAGATGCTGGAATTCATTGGTATTTAAAAACACTTCCCTGCCCTTTTTCATTATACAGTCTAACATTTAGAGACTCCAAAATCACTGCTTATTAGTACAATACAACTCGGAGAGCTTGGAAGTGGTGTTGGAAGAAAAACACTGCATTAAGAAGTAGCACTCTGAGGAAGTGCATATGGTAACTGGGGGATTCTTCATAAACCACTCAAACCTCTTGGCCTGGCCTATATGCTGAAGAATTGCAGGTTGCTGGTGAGAAATGCTGCCCTGTGTTGCCTGAACCATACATACAGTTTGGCACTCCCGAGGTTTACTAGAACATTCGATTATGTCTTATCTTGGAGCCCTCTCTGATTGATTGCTTGGCACGACTGTCGTCTCTCAGCTCTATTATAAGGGGACAGGTCTGTCCCACTTCCACAGCCCCTCACACTGACTGGCCTTGGTTCAGGAACACAGTAGATGCCTAAAAAGTACTGCATGAATTAATTTGGAAAACTGGAGGGCTTTGTTTAGCTTTCTTTAACTTCCTGCCATGCCGTGCTAAGTCGCTTCAGTCATGTTGAACTCTGTACGATCCTATGGACTGTAGCCCGCCAGGCTCCTCTGTCCATGGGATACTCCAGGCAAGAATACTGGAGTGGGTTGCCATGCCCTCCTCCAGGGGAATCTTCCTTACCCAGGGATCACACCTGAATCTCTTAATTCTCCTGCGTTGGCAGGCAGGTTCTTCCCATGAGTGCTACCTGGGAAGTGCCTCTTTAACTTCTTAGTTGATTCTAAAGGAAACTTCTGGGGAGGATAAATTAGGAGTTTCAGATTAACAGATACTCACTACTATTTACATTATAAAATAAACAAGGACTGATTGTATGGCACAGGAACTATATTTAGTATCTTATATTGATAACGGAAAAGAATCTGAAAAAGTATATATAGCATACAAATCACTATATATGTTATTCATATATACACTAAATTATATATATATTATATTATATTTAATACAAATATAATCAAATCCCAATAATATATAATATATATTAATAAGGAAAATAGGAAGAGTCAGACATGGCCACTGCATTTGCATTTGAAATCCAATTTAAAGAATCTTCTCTACTCTCTATATATCTACTATCAGTTCAGTTCAGTCGCTCAGTTGTGTCCGACTCTTTGCAACCCCATGAATCACAGCACGCCAGGCCTCCCTGTCCATCACCAACTCCCGGAGTTCACTCAGACTCATGTCCATCGAGTCAGTGATGCCATCCAGCCATCTCATCCTCTGTCATCCCCTTCTCCCCCTGCCCCCCAATCCCTCCCAGCATCAGAGTCTTTTCCAATGAGTCAACTCTTCGCATGAGGTGGCCAAAGTATTGGAGTTTCAGCTTAGCATCAGTCCTTCCAAGCAGCCCATTTGGTATTCTTGCCTGAAAAATCCCACAAACAGAGGAGTCTGATGGACTACAGTCCATGGGGTTGCATAGAGTCAGACACAACTGAGCAGCACACACACATAGGATTTTGCAAACAGAATTCTTTTCATTAAAATCGGATGGGAGAGGTACAGTCTGAACCACGTGTATGATCCAATGCTAGGCCCACAATAGGAAGCCCAGAAGATCCTGGAATCAATCAGCTTACGACTCTGAAGTTCCTTAAGTATGCTCCTTCATTCCATTTTCACAGCAGGCCCAAGGTTACCTATTCTTTCCTTTACTGTGTAGATAAGGAAACCAAAGATGATTAAGTAGCTTTCCAAGTGCCCTGTCAATGGAGAGTGGAACCCAGGCTGTCTACCTCAGAGCTCACCCCAATAACCCAGTGACTAGCCACAGCCCTGGAGTCCAGAATGACTGACACCTACATCTCATTTTAGCTTCCTAATAAGTGCAATTCTCCCATTTTCCATAGGAGAAGACAGGGCTTTGTTCACGGAGCTTGGGTAGACCTCAGATAACATGTTTGGTGGACAATAGGAAGACCCCCAACTGGCACCGGCTGGTCTTCAAAGCCTGTGCAAGACGTTGCCAGTGTAACGACCTGCTGAAAACCTTCATCCTTCAGGGAAATTCCTGATGATGATGGTAGTTGTCTAATTCTGCGATGTTATGATGATCAAGCAGTCCTCCATTTAGGAATTAGTCATGTTCCTATTTACACTTTGAAGTATCTTTTCTTCTCAGAAGAGCAAATTGTATAAAGATGGTTAGTTCAGAAGAGTCTGCTCAGACTTAAGGTGCTAACAAAGAGCAGCAGCAGAGAGAAAAGGCCCCTTGTGACATGGCTTCTCCATGAAATACACATCAAATCCCAAATGTGGCTGGGGTGTGGCTTGTTTTAGGAGTCAGCTGTTTCCCCTGCTTCTCTGGCCATCTCATCCCCGAGACACCCCTGGCCCATCCATCTCACGCTAGAAATTTCTGTTGGATGAGCAGCCAGTGGAGCCAGTAAAGCTGTGACTATCCAAGGACGTGTGTTCTGACTCTGACTCTGCCATTCAGTCACTAGCTGGCTGACCTTGGCCAAGTCCCTTGGTCTTCCTGGGCCTTATTATTATTATATCTTCCTCTGGGACTAGTGATAATAGTGCCCAAGCCCTTGCAGGCTTGTAGCAGGGATTAGAGAAATTATGTATACACTGCCAGGCACCAGATCAGATCAGATCAGTCGCTCAGTCGTGTCCGACTCTTTGCGACCCCATGAATCGCAGCACACCAGGCCTCCCTGTCCATCACCAACTCCCGGAATTCACCCAGACTCATGTCCATCGAGTCAGTGATGCCATCCAGCCATCTCATCCTCTGTCGTCCCCTTCTCCTCTTGCCCCCAATCCCTCCCAGCATCAGAGTCTTTTCCAATG
>NW_011494874.1:6387010-6388458 GCF_000754665.1 Bison bison bison | reverse complement strand
TGAATATGCTATCTAGGTTGGTCATAACTTTCCTTCCAAGGAGTAAGCGTCTTTTAATTTCATGGCTGCAGTCACCATCTGTAGTGATTTTGGACCCTAAAAAAAATAAAGCCTGACACTGTTTCCACTGTTTCCCCATCTATTTCCCATGAAGTGGTGGGACCGGATGCCATGATCTTCGTTTTCTGAATGTTGAGCTTTAAGCCAACTTTTTCACTCTCCACTTTCACTTTCATCAAGAGGCTTTTTAGTTCCTCTTCACTTTCTGCCATAAGGGTGGTGTCATCTGCATATCTGAGGTTGTTGATATTTCTCCCAGCAATCTGGATTCCAGTTTGTGTTAGCGTTTCTCATGATGTACTCTGCATATAAGTTAAATAAACAGGGTGACAATATACAGCCTTGACGAACTCCTTTTCCTATTTGAAACCAGTCTGTTGTTCCATGTCCAGTTCTAATTGTTGCTTCCTGACCTGCATACAAATTTCTCAAAAGGCAGGTCAGGTGGTCTGGTATTCCCATCTCTTTCAGAATTTTCCACAGTTTATTGTGATCCACACAGTCAAAGGCTTTGGCATAGTCAATAAAGCAGAAATAGATGTTTTTCTGGAACTCTCTTGCTTTTTCTATGATCCAGTGGATGTTGGCAATTTGATCTCTGTCTTTTCTAAAACCAACTTGAACATCTGGAAGTTCACGGTTCACGTATTGCTGAAGCCCGGCTTGGAGAATTTTGAGCATTACTTTACTAGCCTGTGAGATGAGTGCAATTGTGCGGTAGTTTGAGCATTCTTTGGCATTGCCTTTCTTTGGGATTGGAATGAAAACTGACCTTTTCCAGTCCTGTGGCCACTGCTGAGTTTTCCAAATTTGCTGGCATATTGAGTGTAGCACTTTCACGGCATCATCTTTCAGGATTTGGAGTAGCTCAACTGGAATTCCATCACCTCCACTAGCTTTGTTCATAGTGATGCTTTCTAAGGCCCACTTGACTTCACATTCCAGGATGTCTGGCTCTAGGTCAGTGATCACACCATCGTGATTATCTGGGTCATGAAGATCTTTTTTGTACAGTTCTTCTGTGTATTCTTGCCATCTCTTCTTAATATCTTCTGCTTCTGTTAGGTCCATACCATTTCTGTCCTTTATCGAGCCCATCTTTGCATGAAATGTTCCCTTGGTATCTCTGATTTTCCTGAAGAGATCCCTAGTCTTTCCCATTCTGTTGTTTTCCTCTATTTCTTTGCATTGATTGCTCAGGAAGGCTTTCTTATCTCTTCTTGCTATTCTTTGGAACTCTGCATTCAATGTTTATATCTTTCCTTTTCTCCTTTGCTTTTCGCTTCTCTTCTTTTCACAGCTATTTGTAAGGCCTCCCCAGACAGCCATTGTGCTTTTTTGCATTTCTTTTCCATGGGGATGGTCTTGATCTCTGTCTCCTGTACAAT
>NW_011494874.1:6374675-6386910 GCF_000754665.1 Bison bison bison | reverse complement strand
TTCCATGGGGATGGTCTTGATCTCTGTCTCCTGTACAATGTCACGAACCTCATTCCATAGTTCATCAGGCACTCTATCTATCAGATCTAGGCCTTTAAATCTATTTCTCACTTCCACTGTATAATGATAAGGGATTTGATTTAAGTCATACCTGAATGGTCTAGTGGTTTTCCCTACTTTCTTAAATTTAAGTCTGAATTTGGCAATAAGAAGTTCATGGTCTGAGCCACAGTCAGCTCCTGGTCTTGTTTTTGCTGACTGTATAGAGCTTCTCCATCTTTGGCTGCAAAGACTATAATCAATCTGATTTTGGTGTTGACCATCTGGTGATGTCCATGTGGAGAGTCTTCTCTTGTGTTGTTGGAAGAGGGTGTTTGTTATGACCAGGGCATTTTCTTGGCAAAACTCTATTAGTCTTTGCCCTGCTTCATTCCGTATTCCAAGGCCAAATTTGCCTGTTACTCCAGGTGTTTCTTGACTTCCTACTTTTGCATTCCAGTCCCCTATAATGAAAAGGACATCTTTTTTGGGTGTTAGTTCTAAAAGGTCTTGTAGGTCTTCATAGAACCATTCAACTTCAGCTTCTTCAGCATTACTGGTTGGGGCATAGACTTGGATTACTGTGATATTGAATGGTTTGCCTTGGATACAAACAGATAGAGTGCTGCTAAGTCGCTCCAGTCGTGTCTGACTCCGTGCGACCCCATAGACGGCAGCCTGCCAGGCTGCTCCGTCCCTGGGATTCTCCAGGCAAGAACACTGGAGTGGGTTGCCATTTCCTTTTCCAATGCATAAAAGTGAAAAATGAAAGTGAAGTCGCTTAGTCATGTCCGACTCCTTGCGACCCCATAGACGGCAGCCCACCAGGCTCCCCCGTCCCTGGGACTCTCCAGGCAAGAACACTGGAGTGCGTCGCAACTTCCTTCTCCAATGCGTAAAAGTGAAAAGTGAAAGTCCAATCAAATTCATAACATCCAGTGAAGGAAGGCTTGACTCTTAAGTGTGCCTGGCTGGGAATTCATTGCATCCATATATATGTTGACCAGTTATTCCACCTCACGTTGAAAGTACTTGGAGGGGCTTCCCTGGTGGCTCAGTGGTAAAGAATCTGCCTGCCAATGCAGGAGGCATGGGTTCAATCTGATTCTGGAACATCCCACATGCCGTGGAGCGACTAAGCCCAGGTGCTGTGACTACTGGGCCTACAGGCTAGAGCTTGTGTTCTACCGCGGGAGAAGCCACCACAATGAGGAGCCCACACCCCTCAACTAGAGAGAGGCCTGAGTGCAGCAACAAAGACTCAGCAGAGATGTAAATAAACAAAAAGTAAAAAATAAAGTGTTTAGAACACTACCTGACCCAGGACTAGAATTCGGTAAATATCCGCTGCTGCTGTTATTGTTATTGTTGTCATTGTTGTCATCGTGATCTTTATTCAGAGAACATTTTGAGTCTGCCATAAAGCAAAGGAACCAAATGGCAATGTCAGAGAGCGTTTGTAGAATCCGTTTTCTTTATGAAGTGTCATTAAAAGGATGCCATTGACAGTATTGGCAGCTTCATTAAGAAGTCTGTTGATGATGGTAATAAGGCTGGCACATTTGGGATTCAGATCGACACTTCTCAAGACAGAGGCAGAGCTTGGGCTTGGCACAGGGATGCCAGGATGTGGCTCGGGATCTGGGAAGGGCTGGGTGCCTGGGAGAGTGCGGTCTGGATGGAAGAGCCCCAGCCTGGGATGGGAGCCTGGAGCCCTGGTGCCTGAATCCGAGAGAAAGACTAGAGACCCGTATGGAACCTTTGCCATAAGCCTGGTGGGAGGGGATGGGAGTGGCTAAAGCAGGGACAGGGAGGCAGGGTGGGGGTGGGGAGAGATAGCCATGACCTTCACCGAAAAGAGGAGGGCCCTTCCCCACCAGTGACATCCTGAATCACGTTCAGACTTGGAGAATCAGCAAAGCTGAACAAAAAAGAAGCAGTCAAGTGCTATCTGAACCTAGCTATTTGATAAGATTGGGGTGCATCATCTTGGCTATGGGGACAGGTCTCTCTATAACTGGTGAGTGGCCCAGGGCATTAACTGGTAAGCTAGGCCATCTTTGGGGTTGTCTTTGAAATCTTGAACTTGGTTCTGATCTGCCTCTTCCCTCCTCCCTTCCTCCTTTCGTCTCTATCTCTGTGTCTTCCTGCCGTCTTTCCATTTTGTCTTCCAAGCAATAGGTAGTCACATCTCCTTTGTGTTAGACCAGACTCTGTGCAGACATGGACATGGGTTTATCTTGCGGATTCCTGGTTGGGAACCCCGGGCCGATATTTAGCATCTTCATTCCAGCACAGCATCTGCAAGTATAAAGTAGAAAATGGTCTCACTAGTCGGGATGTAGAATTCAGTCGTGACAGTATTTGCTTTTCAAATGTGGAGCAGTCACTAATAGTGGGTTTAGAGACTGATCCCAGTTCATGCCTCTGTCACTCTGAACACCTGTCAGTCAGGCCTGGCCTGCCTCTTGGTCTTTTATCTGATTCAAATGTGCATGTGTTTAGGGAATAGGCTTGTACTCAAAATGTAAATAGGTGTCTGACTCTTCCTTTTAAAGCTATTACTGTGACGTTGGATATCTCGCTATAGTTAAGGGTCTGTCAGCATCTACATTAAGGAGCCTTATTTTCTGAGGCTTAAAATGCCATTAAAATCTGTTTGACTTGGTTCTTTAAATGGTCAAATTACCCAAGTTTCTTGAAAAAAATCTATTTGGCTCTTTAGTTATTGGTGAAAATATGCACATTCTTGCTTTTAGAAGGCTTGCTGTGTTTCCATGACTAATAAACTGACACTTTCCCCCTCCTGGCTGGAGTGCCTTTGGTCGTTTTGAGTTTCCTTTGAAAACTCCCTCATGTTTATCTGGAGGCTGTTGTTAATTTAGGTAGAAATTAAAGTTGTACATCATTTTCAGCATACTCGGGCCTCTTACATTTTTGTAAAGAGAGAAGAGCGAGATTGTGTTAATAGAAGTTATGTGCCAGGAATGTGCATGTATCAAAATATTATCTCATTTAAATTGCACGATAATATTTTGAGGTAAGGATTCTTATCTCTCTCTTTTTTTTTTTTTTTGTAATCGAGGAAACAGACGTTTTGAACCCAAACGGTGAGACTGTGGTTGAAAACCATCATCTAAGCCCATGACCTTTGCACTCTACCATAATCCATCCTCAAAAATCTTTGTGATATTTGTGCTTATGCCAAAGAGCAACCAAGATCTAAAATCAAGGTCAAACATTTTAAGAGACTCAGTAACTCCAGTGGTTTTGGTGGAATTCGTTTTCAAAGGTCAATCATATAGCAAACCAACCTCCGTCTTTTTTCTTCCTTCGACAAATACTCATTAAGCCCTATAGTCATCACACTTAAATAACTGTATTCATTTCTGCAATAATTTCCAATTAATTGTTTCTGCTGCAAAGCTGTCGCACAGGTTACTCTCTCTTCTCATGAGGCCCCCATCTGACCTTTGTCAGTTCTTTAAATCTAAAACCTGCCCTGGTTTGTCTGGAACAGTCTATACAGCTCATGCTGTTGGCCAGGATTAATTATCAACGGCTCCGTCTTTTGTTCTTAAAAGCATCCTAGTTTGGGTGGTAACAGATATGGTTACCTCCTGCAAGTGTCAAATCTAGCCTTGATTCCTCAGCAAAACTTTCCCCAAGAATCCACCCCATAATATGAGGAGAGATTCCTCAAATCTCTTGTTATTTTTCTGATCAGTTCCTTCCAATTGGTCAATTAAGTAGTCTCTGAATTTTGCACCTGTATCTTTTAATTTTTTTTAAATTTTCCTTTGGATTGGAATTGATTTACAATATTGTATTAGTTTCAAGTGTTCATCAAAGTGATTCAGTTATGCACATACATATATCTAGTCTTTTCTGGATTCTTTTCCCACTTAGATTATTACGTACTTGTATTTCTTGATGAGACAGTGCCTTTTGTTCTCTATCCTTTATGACTTCCGTGATAAGGATGGAAGATGCTGAATAGATACATGCTGAATTAATGGGCAAGCGAATTAATGGGAAAAAAAAAACCAAACAAAAAACCAAACCTCTCCTTCTCTCCTCCATGACCAGTTCTAAGGCTTCTCCTCCAGGAGGACCAGCCGCAAGACCATTTCCACAGGAGACGTCTTGTACATACCCTGAATCATTCAATTCGACTCTGTCTTTATCTATATGGGTGCTTTTTGAAAAACTCGCTAGTGGTCTCTCTCAGCACCTGGCACATGAGTGAGTGTGTTCATGCTCACTCGTGTCCCACTCTTTGTGACCCCCATGGACTCTTCGCCCACCAGGCTCCTCTGTCCATGGGGTTCTCCAGGAAAGAATACTGGAGTGGGTTGCCATTTCGTCCTCTAGGGGATCTTCCCGACCCAAGGATCAAAACCCATGCCTCTTGTGTCTCCTGCATTAGGAGGCGGATTCTTTACCACTAGCACCACCTTGAAAGCCCTGCCTGGCACATAAAATTGCTCAAAATAAATGGAGGAATGTCCTCTTGAAGCATGATGGTTTTTCTAATAAACTGGACACCTCCAAGAACTTCGAGACTGAGGCAAGTGGTGCAAGACTCAGCTGGAGTGGAGCAGGCATCAGATCATGCTGGCCTTTGCAGGTAAGGGTGAGAAGATGGGGCCCATGACTTAGTCATCTCTGTGCCCCTGTGTCTGTGGTCCTCTGAATTTCTGTGGACAAGATCTACCCAGGAAACAACAGACTCTCGCTAAATATTTCCTTAAAGAAGGAATGGACAATCTTGCTGCCCTTTGTGGTCAATTATTATGTAGCAGGTGAAAATCCATCTATCTTTGGCTTCCCCATCTGCACCATGGGAAGAACCATGGTGTTCTCCTTGGGTTTTTATAAGGATTAAGCAGGTTAGTCTGGATGGAACTGTGTCTGGCAAGTCAAAGCCATTCCAAAATGTTAGCTAATGAAGGTCCTGGAAAGGTTTGCAGTAAATGAGGAATGAATAAATAGCAGGCGTGCATACACCCCCTGAGGCCTTCATGAAGGGCCACCTGACTATCCACACAGGAGGCGGGAGGGATGGACAGTGTACAGAAGTGTGAGGTAAACAGCTCCTAGGTGACCTGTAGGCTGGACAACAGATCTCATTAAGATCTGGCACATTTAACTGAAGGCCCCCAGACTGTGGGTCAGTTCAGTGAGTCTGAAACCAAAAGGTGTCACATCTGACTCTGACAGCTCCAGAAGTTCCAGGGAGCCCCAGAACACAGTCAGAATGCAAGTGCAGCAAAATATTGGGGTCATACTTTAGGTTTGCCAAAAAGCTATCTCTGGTGGAAGGTGACACTTCCCTAGATCCAAATGCTCATTTTCCAACTCCTAGAGGGCAAAATACACTCCATCTGTTGCCACTGTAGCCCTCAAAACATCCATATTGTTGCTGTTGTTCAGTTGCTAAGTCATGTCTGACTCTGTGACCCCTGGACTGCAGCGCACCAGGCTCCTCTGTCCTTTACTGTCTCCCGGAGTTTGCTCAAATTCATATCCACTGAGTTGGTGATCCTATCTGACCATCTCATCCTCTGTCGCCCCATTCTTCTCCTGCCCTCAGTCTTTCTCAGCATCAGGGTCTTTGCCAATGAGTTGGCTCTTCGAATCAAGTGGCCAAAGTATTGGAGCTTCAGCATCAGTCCTTCCAATGAATATTCACGGTTGATTTCCTTTAGAATTGACTGGTTTGACTTCCTTGCTGTCCATGAGACTCTCAAGTCTTCTCCAGCACCACAGTTCAAAAGCATCAGTTTTTTGGCATTCAGCCTTCTTTACGGTCCAACTCTCACATCCATACATGACTGCTGGAAAAACCATAGCTTTGACTATATAGACTTCTGTTGGCAAAGGGATATCTCTTCTTTTTAATACACAGTCTAGGCTTGTCATAGCTTTTCTTCCAAGGAACAAGTGACTTTTAAATTTCATGGCTGCAGTCACCCTCTGCAGTAATTTTGGGGCCCAAGATATATATTCGGAGCCCAGGATATTAGAGATATATATATGGTTAATATATATATTGATTAGGCATATAACATGTTTGTTGAATATCTGAATGAACAAATGATTACGATTTCATGGCAGTCCCCAACCTAAAGAAATTTCTAATATTGTCCAAGAGATTAAAAATCGTTATGATAAAATGCCTTTGACGTGAGTCGAGTGGCAGTGAGGGCAGAAGATGCACCTTGAAGGGCGTGGTGATGGACTCAGAAGCCAGCTGAGGCTACACGGGCAGGCAGCAGGGACCGCTGAGACCCTACCCCTTGGTTTCACCCACTGGAGGGTCTCCCGCCTTCTCATTCCGAGCACTCTCTGCTCCCATCACAAATATATCACCCGCCTCCATTTGGGATTTGAAAAATTTGAAAATATCTTATTCACACCTAGGCCTGTCACTTCTCAACTTGAAGCCTAACATGCTTCCTAATTTACATAGAGTGCGTTTGACTCACGTAAACCGCATTAACAAAAAGAGGAGCGATGCGATAAATTACTGGTGGCAGAGGCCAGGCTGGATCTCAATTATTTTTATAAGCCCCTGGTAAGCAATGATGTTCTGTTTTTACAGCACATAATGTCCCAGCGTTATCAGAGTGCCAGCAGCATCCAGGAAACACAGCTGTGTTAAGCAGTCCTGCTGGTACCAACTTTGGGAGAAAGTATGGGCTTCCCTCGGAGAAGGCAATGGCACCCCACTCCAGTACTCTTGCCTGATCGCTAAGAGTTGGACACGACCGAGCGACTTCACTTTTACTTTTCACTTTCATGCACTGGAGAAGGAAATGACAACCCACTCCACCGATCTTGCCTTGAGAATCCCAGGGACGGGGGAGCCTGGTGGGCTGCCGTCCATGGGGTCGCACAGAGTCAGACACAACTAAAGCGACTTAGCAGCAGCAGCAGCATGGGCTTCCCTGGTGGCTTAGCTGGTAAAGAATCCACCTGCAATGCAAGAAACCTGGGTTCGATCCCTGGGTTGGGAATATCCCCTGGAGGAGGGAAAGGCCACCCACTCCAGTATTCTGGCCTGGAGAATTCCTTGGACTCTATAGTCCATGGGGTCGCAAAGAGTCGGACACGACTGAGGGCCTTTCACTTTCACTTTCATGGTGGCTGCAGGGGCCCAATCCTCCCCATGGTTTTGAACCATTGGGATGGTCTGTCTACTCCTGATGTTTTTGGTCAGGAAAGTGAGTGAAGTCACTGAAGCCAGAAAGACTTTGGTTCCTCTCTCCTTCCTGTCCTCTTACTAGTTATAAAAACTGACCTAACCTTCTATCTCTCTGACATCCCAGCTCTTTGGTCATGAAGTGGGCATGGTAAACACGGTCAACAGACAGGAATGGTAAGAGGTCGTAGAGGTCCAAAGGAATAATGGTACAAGCTCATATTTACTGAGTGCATACATGTACCAGGCACAAAAGGGTGTGTTTGATATGCATTACCTTGTTGAGCCCTGAGGTACCCCTCTGAATCAGACGTTATGACTATGACTATTATTTTTTCTATTTTACCATCAGGGAGACTAAGAGGCATAAGAGTTATTTTTTATATGCCCAAGACTCTGCAGTTGAACCGGAAATTGAACCCATGTCTGTCTCAAGTCCAAGATGAAATTGTGGCCATTACGTTGTGCTGTCTCATCACAGGTCTTCAGAAAACCCCGACTTGTCTGAGGGGAGCTGAGCATTTCTCAATTACCTTGGGAAAGACCTAGCCAGGGTCTGGGCCATGGGAAGCTCCCCACAGAGGTGGTCTGGCTTTTGAGTGTATTGGTTCTGGTCCATTTAAGCATGCAGTTTCTCTTTGCCCTTGCTAATCAACTCTCCTGGCTCCAGAATATGGACAGGGTATTTTGGTAGTGGTGTCTGCGAATCTGAATCAGGCAAATCTGAAATCGTGATATATCATGTGTTAATAGTCTTAGCTTATGCACAGATTTCGAAAGAATGCGAACCCTGCTTTACATTTCCTCCTCCAGAGAATTAATCTTGAATTGTGCTAGTTTTGAATTATGTGAGGCCTTCGGGAATAGGCCTACATCCCTTGCAAGAAAATTAATCACCCTATAAATGACTTAACCCGCCTCTCAGGGCTCTGTGGTGGAGACTGTTAGAAAGAATGCAAATTAAGGGACTCCAAACGGCGGCCTCATTCCGGAGACCTGACCCCATCCCCTGCCCTCCTGTCCTGTTCCTAGCCTTCTCCTAAACTGGTTTCCTCATCCCCTGATTCTCCCTTCCTGCTCCATGCTGTGGGTCTCCAAACTCTCTCCAAGGCTTTTTGTCAAAAACCTCTTCCGGGATCCCCCAAGTTTTCATTCACTGCACATGCAGGGTAGAGTGACCCTGATTCTGTTTCCACTTCTGTTTAAGTGGGCATGAGACAAGCTGGGACCTGGGACCCTTTGCTGCAGTGCTTGCGCCTGGACACACCTCTCCTCCTGAGCCAAAAAATAAAAAGAAACTACAAGGGACTAAAAATAACTGTTCACGTGTGCAGTTGGGGCAAATTATGGACAATAATATACAAAAGACCAACCCCCACCCCTCGCCCTCTGCCACTGCCAAACTAACACTTTTGAAGAGCTGGGAGCAAAAGCAGGGTACCACGATTGTCCCCTGCACACACCACCACCAAAGGGGTGGGCAAACCAGTTCAGCCACCTCTCCAGCCTGATTCTTGGACTCAGCCCCTACCCTCACCTCATGTAAGGTCCCTCCTAGTCCCTCTCAGAGAGCAAAGCTAGGGAACGTGTTACTAGTTTCTGCCCCCCCCCCACCCCCCAACTTCTACTGTAGCAAGGGCCTCAGTGAAGCCTTGCCTGAATTTCTTGTCTGGTCTCTGATCAGTTGCTATTCCAAGGTCAGGAACCTGATCGGTAACAGGCTCAGGGGCAGGGGGTGTAGGAAGGCGTTCTCCCCACTATACAGAGCTTCAGAATGGTGCCCTATAGAATGGGAGTCCATATGGCTGAGTCGTTGACTTATTTTTTAAGTTAGAATTGGGTAGGTTTATGCAAATTTCCAGTTTGTGAAATAGCCTCTTGGCCATCCCCATGACAACGTTGGGATGCTAGTTTGTGATGGCTGGTTTAATCTTTAGCTTCCCCCTTTTCCCCACCCTAGAATCCTTGACCTACAGAAACCACACTTTTCTCACTAATCTGTTGTCTTGTTTCTTGTGAAATCCCATTGCTGGGGGAAGGGCAAGTTGCAGGACATCATGTGATCTGTCACTTGACTTTCTGTCATTTGAAAGTCACCCTGGGAAGATTTCATCCAACACCTTCCTTTTCAAGTGAAACAGAGATTCTCTCCCTGTGGGGCCCTGCAGAAGTATCTACAGAATCTTTTAAAAATCTGTATTAGCTTGCTAAGGCTGCTGTAACTAAGTACCATAAACTGGTAGGGCTGGGAATGGGGGGTGGTCTTAAGTGACAGATATTTATTTCCTCCAAGTTCTGGAGGCTAGAAGTCCAAGATCAAGGCTGGCTTGGCTTCATGCTGAGGCTTGATTTCAGTAACAATTTGACAGAGAAAGAGAGACACAGCAAGGTTACATTCCTTGGCTGGGGCCACACAGCTTTTCTCTGAAGTTTCTGGGATTTGAATCCAGGTACCCTGACCCCACTGTTTTTGCTCATGCCAGGGGAGGCTTCTGCTCATCAACTTTGACCGTCTTCAGTGCCAAGAGTTTGTCTGCAGGGTGTTTAATCCCCCACCTTTGGAACGAGAGAGAAATCGGTCTTCTCTGCGTTGCCGTAGGGATGGTGTCTGGTGTGTGGTGCACCCAGCAAGTACTTGTCAATGGTGAGTGAATGGGAGGAGGCTGTGATCCCTCCTGGAAAAGTGGAATCAATGAAAACTCAAAATCGCTTTAGCCATGCCACAAACGACAGGGTCCCAGTGGTCTCGGTGCTTCTGTGAAGATCCCGGACACCTCTTTGCATTGTGGACAGACCTGCCTTGTTTTGTCTCCCAGAAAGTGCTTCCAATCCAGCCGGTAATTAGTGTCTGTAAGTGGAATCTACTTAAGGAGAAACACAAAGCCTCAGAAAGTTGTATGATGACATTTATAAGAGTCCAGTGATCTGCAGACACGCTGTGATTCACACAGCTGAAATAAATGATTTGCCTTAAAAAAAAAAATAATAACGTTCATTCCACCAGTAGAACCTCTTAATTCCGGTTGTACATGTCAGCATATTATGACTGGAAGCTGTCAGGTTCTAATGACTAAAATTTCATTTTTTTCAGGCTTTTCACGCTGTGTTTGAGAACTATAGGTTGGAAATAATTCTGCAGCTATGTTTCTTCCTCATCTGGTAAATTTAGCCATTGCTTTTCTTGCTATATATTTTTTTAACGTCCATGTTTACATTAATACCTTGTATAAACTAACCTCATACTTCACTCAATAAACAGGGGGGGAAACTAAACAAAACAAACACCGTGCTTTGCTTTCTGAAGCTGCTGTCCATTTTATAGAATGTAATGTAATTCGACAGCTGACAGATTCAATGGAAAATTATTTTTACTTGGCAGAGTGGATCAAAACATGGATTATTTTAAATAAAGAACCTGACTGCAGTTTTTTAAAAGTGAAATATACTGTGCACCCTTCGTACAGATAAACAACCTTGACGTTGAATGTAACTTGTTTTTATTATCCTTGAAATGGCAATTTGTTGACATGATATTCAATAAATAGAAATATCGCAGTCGTGTTTGCTTACCTCAGATACTATACCAAATAGGAATTATTGATCCTTTGGTTTTTACACTTGTTCCTGAATGCTACGTGCAGAGCAGGGAAACCAGGTTCCAATTTAAGTTGTTAATAGATTGGTCGCAAAATTTATGTTATCTGAGTCCAACAAATCATGAATAAAAGCTTATGAAAAGCTAGATGGTCCACACTGAATTGCTCATTCTTTCCCCCATAAAAAGCCTTTAGCTCCAGACTGACCAAAGAATTTTAAATCTCTCATGATCTATAAGTCATTGCTCAGTGTGTCCCTAAATGGGATTAGACAATCGTCACTCAGATTTCCTGAAATGACTGCCCCTTCTGCTCCCTCCTTGACTTAAATGAAGGCTAATGATGTTTTTAGAAGAAAGGAAAGTGGTAGATTTTCCTTGAGTGACTTTCCAAGTCTCCAGCATCCTATCGCTTATGGGAAAGCTTCTCTGCCAAGATGATTTATTTCATCTCTTTGTCAGAGAATTTGGCTCGGGCACAGGCAGGTCCAAAGAGACTTAATGACCGTGTTGGCACCTCCATGCAGTGTGGCGACCCCGGTGCGGGAGGAGACTGGACTCAGAGCCCCCTCTGCTTCCAAGGTGCTGCTTTCCACACTTGGGAGACTGCAGGGCCAAGGCTAGATGCCCAGGGGGCTTGCTTCCAACACCCCAGGGTGGAGTGCAGGTGGGCAGGGGAGGGGGGTTACTAAAAACGTTCCAAACACTCAGTCTCTGGCTCCTCCTCCATCCCTTCCTTCCTTCCACTTTTCGCTCTTTAATTCTTCAGCATTTAGGGAGTAGCTGCTGCTGCTAAGTCGCCTTCAGTTGTGTCCGACTCTGTGCGACCCCATAGATGGCAGCCCAACAGGCTCCCCCGTCCCTGGGATTCTCCAGGCAAGAACACTGGAGTGGGTTGCCATTTCCTTCTCCAATGCACGAAAGTGAAACGTGAAAGTGAGTCGTTCAGTCATGTCCAACTCGTAGCAACCCCATGGACGGCAGCCTACCAAGCTCCTCCGTGCATGGGATTTTCCAGGCAAGAGTACTGGAGTGGGGTGCCATTGCCTTCTCCTAGGGAGTAGCTACTATGCTCCAAACTTAGTGCCAGGTGCTGGGACACCTGGTGTGGACCGGGTTCATGGTGCCAAAGTGGGGCACCAGCTTATGTACTGAGACTTGTGTCGCACTTCCTCCTGGAGGCCCAGTTCAGCTCAGTTCAGTCGCTCAGTCGTATCCGATTCTTTGTGACCCCATGGACCGCAGCACGCCAGGCCTCCCTGTCCATCACCAACCCCCGGAGTCTACCCAAACTCATGTCCCTTGAGTTGGTGATGCCATCCAACCATCTCAT
Source organism: Bison bison bison (assembly GCF_000754665.1). Lineage (NCBI taxonomy): Eukaryota > Metazoa > Chordata > Mammalia > Artiodactyla > Bovidae > Bison > Bison bison. Next base: position 6,374,736 of record NW_011494874.1, on the reverse strand, counting down.
CCTCTGCCGTCCCCTTCTCCTCCTGCCCTCAATCTTTCCCAGCATCAGAGTCTTTTCAAAT
>NW_011494874.1:6350869-6374575 GCF_000754665.1 Bison bison bison | reverse complement strand
GGCATCAGAGTCTTTTCAAATGAGTCAGCTCTTCTCATCAGGTGGCCAAAGTATTGGAGTTTCAGCTTCAACATCAGTCCCTCCAATGAACACCCAGGACTGATCTCCTTTAGAATGGACTGGTTGGATCTCCTTGCAGTCCAAGGGACTCTCAAGAGTCTTCTCCAACACCACAGTTCAAAAGCATCAATTCTTCGGAGCTCAGCTTTCTTTATAGTCCAACTCTCACATCCATACATGACTGCTGGAAAAACCATAGCCTTGACTAGATGGACCTTTGGGGGCCCAGACCAGCTTATACTGAGACAACTGCAGGGTGTAACCATGTGGCTGGTGACCAGTGTGCCTGGAGGAAATGGCCAGGGCCAGGCATGAGGCCAGACTGGTTAGGACTCCTGTCCTCTACCCTTGACCTGGAGCCTCATGAGGGTTCAGTGGCAAATAACTGATTGTCACGTAGTAGACCCTTAATAATTGAACACTGGTATTATGAGAGGCTCCCAGAAGCACATACCAGGGGCCGAGGGATATAGGAAAGCGTGATGCCTTTACACAGGGAGCCAGGGACAGCTTTACAGAAGCAGGAGAAGGTTGACCAGGTACAGAAGACAATTGGGCTATCCAAGGTAGGGTGTATTTCAAGAGAAGAAAATGAAATGAGATGAAAATAAAAACAAAGCTATTTTGAGTAGGCATGAGAAAGTTGTCACAATGACCCAGGGGTGTCCTGGTAGTTACTGCCCATGTAGATCACAGACCGGCCACTAGGGGGAGGAGTGAGATTTCAAGGGCTAAAGGGTTCTTTTCCATTGTTGCCAGACCTGATTCGAGAAGTCACATGCAAACAAACAAACACAAAATGACACATGCATAACTAATGAGAACCTACTGTGTAGCACAGGGAACTCAGTGCTCTGTGGTGACCTAAATGGGAAGGGAATATAATGTATACATATAATTGATTCACTTTATCTACAGCAGAAACTAACACACCATTGTAAAGCAACTAAACTCCAATAAAAATTTTAAAAAGTAAAGAAAAAAAAAAAAAGATACATGCACCCTAATGGTCCTAGAAGCATTATTTATGATTTCCAAGAATAGAAGCTGCCTAAGTGTCCATCAGCAGATGAATGGATAAAGAGGATGTGGTACGTATATAGGATGGAATACTGGAGTGAAAAGGATCAGTTGCTCCACTGTGTCCAACTCTGTGACCCCATGGACTGCAACACACCAAGCTTCCCTGTCCTTCGCTATCTCCAGGAGTTTGCTCAAACTCATGTCCGTTGAGTTGGTGATGCCATCCAACCATCTCATCCTCTGTCACTTGCTTCTCATTGATTTCATTCTTTTGTTCAAAAACTAGTTGCCAGAGATGTTTTATAGCAGTCAACTCAGTAGACAGTACTGTGGTTAGTGCTAATCAAGGTAGGATTTGAAGCCCAGCTCCAGAACGTAATGAGCTGGTCAGTTACCGAGTCTCAGTGCTAACAGCTTTACATGTTTAAAGATTCAATGAGGTGATACAGGTGAAGCTCTGGTACCAGGTCTGGTGCGTGGAGCATGCCTCACAAAGCCTTTCCTTCACTGAAAAGGGTAGAAGAGAGATGGAGCTGAGATGTGGCCAGGTATGCGAAAGTCAGCAGCAGGCTGGACAAGGGAACACATATAGATGGAGTTACCCTGGGTCTGATCTTGGGGGCTCTTCCTCAGCAAAGGTCAGAAATGTGGTGTGGCCACTCTGCAAAGGACAGTTTCAGGGGCTTGGTGGGGGTGGGAGTGAGTGATATGATATGCAGTGACCATTCCAGGGGTCTCATTTCTTCACACCCATAAGCCTCAGACCCTGGTTTCAGACTCTGATGGACAGAAAGGCAGTTCTCTAAGGAGCACCTGTAGGCCAGCAGGGACAGTTTGGCAGTTGGCATCATGACCCAGAATGCCCAGGGGGGCCCTCTCTCTCTGGTGGGATCCACCCTGCAAAGCCGACAAACATTTGCACGTTGAGATCAAGTTCTTTGTTTGTCCTATTTGCAAAATTGATCATACTTATTCCAGAAACTTTGGACAAATGCAGGAAAAAAAAAAAAAACCCAACAACCAACAAAACCCACAGACGTCCTCTCTCTGCATCTCCTGAGCATGCTTGTATTAATCCTGTTGATCTTTTCACTTTGCATTTCTAGGCCATTTGTGCTTAGCTGGGCCATTTTGCAGCCTGGTTTGGTATGATGTCTATTTCAGAAAAGACACTGGTTTGATATCCAAAAATGAATGGTCAAGACTTTCATCGCTAGGTGCTTGGTCTCTGTCTCTGTAAGGCCACACACTCTGTCCTCTACCCCAGTCTGTGCTCCTTCTCGACTGCCCCTGCCCTCTGTCCTTCCACCTCTCTAGACAGGACTGGAAACCTTGGTCCCTTGGATTCTCCTCATTTTCATCCCATTCTGCTCTGTCTTGAAGCTCCCCACCCCCCAACTCTTTAAACAGTCATTTTCTGTTAGGGCTACCAGATAAAGTACAGAATGCTCAGTTACATTTGAATCTCGGGTACACAATGAATAAATTTTTTTAGCAGAAGTATGCCTCTCTGACAACTTACCCATTGTGTGTCTGAAATGCAAATTTAACTGGGCAGCCTGTATTTTTATTTGCTAAATCTAGCTACCCTACATGTAAATCAAATAAGCTGATCTTGACTTCTTTTAGCTCATCTTTCTACAGTGAGGTTGAGGAATAAAGAAATTGAGCTATGAAAATCAGAGTGTCCCTTGGAGGGCTTGGCTGGACTGAGCAAACTACTATTTTTTTTTCATATATATATATGTGTGTGTGTGTGTATACACATAGTTAAATTTCACATATATTGAATATATTCTCATGGTATATTCAAAATATATATAATACTGTGTGTCTATATAGACATGTACATATAAATACATCTTGTTCTTTTTTTGTCAGTAATAGCACATTAATAATTTTCTTATACCATTAAATACTTAGAGGCAATATAATTTTTAAAAGATTTTTTTTTCATATATATATATGTGTGTGTGTGTATACACATAGTTAAATTTCACATATATTGAATATATTCACATTGTATATTCAAAATATATATAATACTGTGTGTCTATATAGACATGTACATATAAATACATCTTGTTCTTTTTTTTTCAGTAATAGCACATTAATAATTTTCTTATACCATTAAATACTTAGAGGCAATATAATTTTTAAAAGATTGTCATATAAATGTCAGCTTATTCTATTAGATATTTTGATTATCTCTGCTTAAATTACAGCTAATGCTGCAAAAAACATTCCTGTATATATATCTTTATCTGAATATATGATCATTCCTGGAGGTACTTTTGTAGGATTGAGATTACTGAGAAAAAAATGAGTAAATATTTTCAGCTTCTTGAACATGTTATCTCTGGAAGTTTAATTATTCTTCTTTCATTCTGCAGATATTGCTGTTGATGATACAACCTGCTGGGACTGTGGGCTGACGGTGGCCTTTCCCTCTGAGAGTCTCCCAGTAGCCATTAAGGGAGGTGCCTGCCTGTCACACTTCTCCAAGGTAATCAAGGACAAATGCCAGCTCCTTGTTGCTTTAGCATTTTGTTTTAAATTGCTAGTAACCAGTGATGGCTTTTATTTATTTGGCCACTTATATATACTTTAAGTTGCTTCTGTACTCCATCCATTTTTTCTTTTGAGATGTTTGTGTGTATTTAATTAATATTGACTCAGATGCTAAATAATCATCTGCAATGAGGGAGACCTCGGTTCTTTGATTGGGAAGATCCCCTGGAGGAGGGCATGGTAACCCACTCTGGTATTCTTGCCTGGGGACTCCCCATGGACAGAAGAGGCTGGCAGGCCGTAGTCCATGGGGTCGCAAAGAGTCAGACATGACTGAATGACTAAGCACAACATGGCAATTAATATTTAATATTGCTTCTGATATTAATATCCAATATTTAATATTGTCCCTGATAACAATTAATATTGTTTATGATATGTTTATAGCAAATACCCTTTCTCTTGCATTCGTTTTCATTTTGTGTTTGATGATATTTGGTAAAGTTTTTTTTTTTTTTTTGTAAAGTTTTAAAGTTTGTTACGGTAAATTGCACTGAGGATTTTTATTACAAATTTTACTTTGACTTTTATGTTTAGGGAATCTTTTAATGCATTCAGAATTTCAGAATAGGTCTCTGTTTTCCAGAAATCCTTTTTATTTATTTAGCTTTTAACTTTAATTGAAACAGAATCTGCTCGAGATGAGTTGATGTTGAGCTTCTCTTTTTAAATTCTGTCACTTTTCTCACTTCATCTGTTGGCTCATCGTTCTCTTTACAGTTGGATTTTGATTACTCTTTCCTGTATATTAAGGTTGTACACACACACTCACACACAGGTCTGCTTCAGAATTAGCTATTCAAACCTACCACAGGCGGGATGCTGGCAGTGGGTTTTCTCAATTTTTATCACTATGGTTTTTTTAATAGAATGAATTTTATATTACTTTTTCAAAATTTTCTCAGGAATTTTTACTTAAATCTTCTGAATGAAATAATAATAATAATGGAGATAATTAGGAAAATAATAATAATGGAGATTTTGATTTGAATTGTGTTTAGTATAGATATTAATTTGGAAAAAAAGGATTGATTTATCTTTTCTATCTGAAAACAGTGGAGGTTAGGAAATTTTGAGTGAACTTTGTGGTAACATAGAGGAATTTCATCAAGAGCTTGGAGACAGCAGATATGTGAGGCAAATAAATGGAAAATTTGGGCCAGAGATGCCTAAGGAACATTTAAAAGTTTTTCTTCGTGGAACATAACGTTAAGCTGTTTTGACGTTTTCAAAGGCACCGTTTACTAGATATATATTTTTTCCCAGTTCTTTTTGGATGTTGCTTTTGTGTTTCCTCTGACTGTGGCTTGTGCTGAGCTGGCTCATTCCGTTGCCCAGCTTTGTCTAGGTGGCTGATCTTGTATTTGGTTAACTGAACTGGGTTACAGCTATGAGTATTTTCTTTCAGTTAATTATGTAAGATATTCCAGATATTTTAGCTAATGATTTATGAAATTGATGATTATCAATGATTAATGACCATGTTTCTTCTTTCTGATTTGTATAACTTGTGTTCATTTTCCCCATTTCATAACATTGCCTAGAATATACAGGACAATGCCAAGTCTGAATGGTTGGATGGAGTGTCCCTGCACTAATCTTGACTTGAATGTGATTCTACCTGGGATGCTGGGATTACATATTATACTGACTGTTGTTTAGAAAACATAGTCTTTAGAGGATTCAGGAGATATTCTTCTAGACTTTGAATGCTTAAAGTATTTTTTTAAGGAAATGGGTACTGAATTTATGAAATTTATTTTGGTTTCTGTAAAGATCATTTTATGCATATGATATCTTCCAACTTTGGGATCTTAATGTGATATGATAAATTGAATTAATAGATTATTAATATTAAGTCTTCCTTATATCCCTAATAAAAGCTCTAGGATTCTTTTACTGTGTTTTTGAAACATTTCAGCTAGTATTTGATACAGAATACTGCCTATAATCTTATGAATGATTTCAGATATCCAGTTTTTTTTGTGGCATTCATTTTCAGCTTTCGATCTGGATGTGAAGTATCTCTATTGCATGAATGGAAGATTTTTTCATTATTATGTATGTGTTGGATCAAATTATATATAATAATAATTATCTGTTTCTTAAAGTTGCAAAAAGCTAGCAAAATTGCTTGCCTTATGGGTGTTTTGGGGAGATAATTTTGTTGAAAATTCTTTTCTTATGTTTTCCCAGTAGCTGTAGGTTTTCTGAAGTTTTCTAATTCTTCCTGGGTTAGTTTTTGTTATTTTCAGTTTTCCAGGAAGTCATTTATCTCATTATATTTTCAACTATCTTTGTAAAGTTACACATAGAAAGATACACAGTCTATGTTTTCATAATTTTAAATTCTCATCTGAGACTGTATCTGATTTTGCATGTCCAATTTTGCTTATTTTTTTGTTTCTTAGTCTGCATTTGGTAGTGGCCTATTTTATTTTCTTCCTAAATATAAGCTCTTATGATTTTAGTTAGTGCTATTATATAATTAATTGATATCTGATATTACTGCATTTATTCCTTAGTTTCTTCTGTCCTCAGATTTGTTTTGCTTTTCTTGAGGTGGCTTATTATTTTTAAATTACAAACGTCATTTGGTATGACATTTTAATTTTTGAATTTTCAATTTTTCTTACTGAAATGATTTGAAATTAACTCAGTGTTTAGTGTTTAAAACAGTGATCTACACTCAAGGCACTCTTTTTCCTGAACCATAGTTTCTCTATCATAGTTTCATCTATCAGTAAGTAATTCCTTACTCTGATGTCACTTCCAGTGTACCTTCAGATCGTAATTTCCAGGATGACGTAGAAGGTGCTATGCCTTCTTGTGTAGCTGAGTGTCTTTGCTTCATGCATGATCCCTTGGCTGAATATAAAAATTCTTGACTTATTTCATTTTCTCCTCAAAGTTCATTAGACTCCATTTCACTTACCTCTTAACAGGAACGATTTGGAGAGATTGGTGGCATTTTAATTTTTTTTTGCAGGTAACCCTACCATCAACACCTCAGATTTGTAGGAAAAAATTTGCTGGAGTTTAAAAATCCTCTAAGATGGAGTTTCTTTAGAGAATGGTTATTTGGAATAATGTGAGCCCTTTTGACGGTGGGGGTGGGGAACGAAGGTATTTCTAGCTTTGAAATTTTCTGTGTATATTTGGTTAGTCTTAGAGTTCTGTTGACCCTGAATATGTTCTCTGAAATGCCAGAGATAAAAAACGGTCTTTGTTCTATATCTTCCACCACTTCATCTTCCCTTACATAATTTATATTTCTTTGTCATCTTCTCTAAATCAAGGATCAGCAAATTTTTATGTAAAAGACTAACTCAGGCTAAAGGGCTGAGTATTTTTAGTTTTGTGGGCTGTACACTCTGGAGCAACTACTCAGGCCTTACTTTCAAGTACTAAAATCCATCATAGAAAATGCATAAATGAGGGAAAATACGTGTGTTTCAATAAAACTTTATTTACCAAAAGAAGCAACAGGTGTTATTCTAACTACAGGCAGATCTAGGTTAGAATAAGTCATTTCACCTCTCAGAGATCCAGTCTTCTCAAATATAAAAGTTGGGGTAACATTATCTACACTGGAAATACTGTGAAGATTTAATAAAATGTTATGTGTGTAAGGACTCAGATGCTCATTAAATATTCAGTATTGCCACGTCTCTTGTCATATGCTAGTATCTACAGAAAAGGGATATTTTGTTCATTTCTCTCTCTTTTAAATCTATAGAAGTTGTGGTATATATAAGGATCGCTTATTACATGAAGCACCATTTGTTCATTTGTTGGGATCATTTGTTTAGATGAAAATAGTCACAAATCTGTGTTAGATTAAATGACATAAAGTTACTGATATTTGATATTTGGATCACTAACAATGACTATGTGAAACAACTCTAACAGCAGGAAATCATATTTATTTGTTTATATAAATTGCTTTATTAAGTGACATGCTTCACTTAAATCCAGAATTCAGGGTTATGCTAGACTTAGATTATCCTATATATAAGTATAGGATAAAAATTTGCTTTTGGAGTTGAGAAAAGTGTTTATTTGTTACACAGCTACAGACAACTGATACAAAGTATCTAGGGAAACAAAAAAGACCCCTGTGTACTGATGTTGAGGTTTGGAGAGCCTTGTAGGGAGGCAGCCAGGATATGGCATGGCTTTGAGACTTTCCTGTTGGCAGAGACTGCTGGTGGCTGAAAAGTGGGGATCTCACTGAGGACATATTTCCAGGGCCTGGATTTCAAGATCTGACATCTAAAGTAAACAAGTGCTGATCAATGCTGACCTACACGGGGTCCTCCACGTTCACCATGATGGACCCTGCAACTTCTCCCCTCTGGGACACACAGCTCCGGAGGAGAGCAGAAGATCTTAGAATCTCCTGGTGGAGATTATGCCTCTGAGAGCATACTTATCTCTGCTGCCGCTGCTGCTAAGTCGCTTCAATCGTGTCCGACTGTGTGCGACCCCATAGAGGGCAGCCCACCAGGCTCCCCCGTCCCTGGGATTCTCCAGGCAAGAACACTGGAGTGGGTTGCCATTTCCTTCTCCAGTGCATGAAAGTGAAAAGTGAAAGTGAAGTCGCTCAGTCGTGTCTGACTCTTAGCAACCCCATGGACTGCAGCCTACCAGGCTTCTCTGTCCATGGGATTTTCCAGGCAAGAGTACTGGAGTGGGGTGCCATTGCCTTCTCTAATACTTGTCTCAAGTCAGGCTAATTCCCTGACTTCTTGCTAACTTTCCTGGTTTGTTCTGTGTCCCTTGAGTTGTCTGCCTCACTTGGCTATGAAAGTAAAAGTTGCTCAGTCGTGTCTGACTCTTTGCGACCCCATGGACTATACAGTCCCTGGAATTCTCCAGGCCAGCATACTGGAGTGGGTAGCCGTTCCCTTCTCCAGGGGATCTTCTCAACCCAGGGATCGAACCGTGGTCTCCTGCATTGCAGGCAGATTCTTTACCAGCTGAGCCACCAGGGAAGCCCATCTGGAGACACACCTGATTCCACAGATCTGCTTTTTACCATTTCTGTTGGCCATCCCACGCCAAACTTGTTTCTCAACTGGAAAGTGGCCTCAGGGGCACAGTGGGAGAGAGGGGTTTGGGTGTGACCTGGTGTCTGACACCAGCCCTGGTACTTACATGCAGAGCCGTCTTAGAGAATCAGCTTTATCATGTAAACCCCAGAGTCCTTAGCTGGAAAAGGGGGGAATGACAGCACATATTTCCTAGGGTGATTTTGAAAGTAAACCAGACAAAGGGCTTCTATCACCAGAGCCGGGGAAGTGGCCATGGTGTAGTATCAGCAGCAAGGTAGCTGTTGCAAGGATCCTGTTATTTTTATGGCTGTTCTCCATGTAGCGTCTGGGCCAGGTACATGCAAGGTCACTCCATTCCATCTCCTCTTACTGATAAACTGCACTCGGAGGCCCCCAGCTTGGAGCTTTCCAATCTGGGAACAGACTCGGGGGGCCGTTAGACAGGAGGACCCACTGGGAGGCCTCGCTGTGTGACAGAGCCAGAGGGAGTGCCCGGGCTGATGCCAGTGCCTGGGGACGGTTCTGGCTGGGAGCCAGGTGGGGTTGCCCTCCTCCCAGTGGGCGGTCAGTGCCTGAGGCTTAGCCCGGCTGCAGAGGAGGGGGCGCTGCCTGCTGTCATTGTCACCGTATACCCACCGGAGAAATAAGTGGGGTGCTTCCTCCTCAGACTCTTCAGAAGGCAAGTTTCACTTTCAAGAAGGGTGTGACGCAGAAGAAGGCGGAAAGACAGCGAAAAGAGAAAAGCATGGTGTTTGCGTATTTGAGAACTGCACATGCTTTTTGTTAAGAGATAAATGCCAGGGGTGAATTCTCTTGGCTTCTCCAGGAAGCTATGTGTCCACCCCGTTCCTCCAACCACTGACCCAGGGGTCTGCACTCCCCAACCTGGTGTTTGGTAAAGAAGAGATAGGCAGCAAGAATATTTACACCTGACCTGAAGGGTTTATAAGACACAGTGCTTGGGTGAAGGGCAGGTGGTCCCTCAACTATCATATTCTAGAGGAAATAAATCAGAGATCCTGAAACTGTCTTTAAAGGAGAGTCACATGTCTCCCCTCTCTGCAGGTGAATTTCTTAAAATCTAGGGAATGTTGATGGGTGCCACCATGGTCCCACTGCAAGACATCCCTGTTCCTCTCAGATGCAACGATTGTTGCGGTAGCAAACACCCAGTTGGGGAAGTCAGACTCTGGCCCTGGAGAATAGTTGGTGATTGCCTGTAGCATCTTGTTCCACTACACTGGCATCCTAACCATGCAGCTTTAGTTTTAGCATAAAATCCATATTCCAGACCATTATGGAGCAGAGAGGCAACTCCAGTGCTGCCGTGGCAAGCATCAGACAGCATTAGAATGAATTAAGGAGATTAAAGACTCTCAGAGCTGTTAGAGTCCTTCTCCATCCCTCTGTTTCCTCCAAGGAGTTGTTTTAAAGGCGTGGGGCAAATTGGAAAAAAAAAAAAGAGAGAGTGGAAAACACGCACACCAATCATGCCAGCCTTGCTCCAGAACTACTGAAGTCTGATTCCTTATCACACATGGATTTAATTGGGGGAGAGGTCTCTTAAAGACACCCAGGGGCGGGTACATGGACCAGGGTGGACTCTTCACATTGTGGTCGCTTTGAAGGTGGGAACGCACCTCGAGAGCCGTCTCCATCTCTCGGTGGCTTGAAAATCCTCCTCCAGTCCAGCGTGGTGACAAGACCCTGAGGAGGGCGTCAGATGTGTGTGCTCTGGTGTTTGGAATTTAAGTAAAATCTGTAATTTTCCCCCTGCATTTCCTCAGAGAAATTAGCTATTCTATTCACTGCATAAATTTTCAGGTTTTGCTAGCACGACACTCAGGGTGTTGAATTTTTTATGACAAAAATGCTGTAATAATTGTTGAACAGATGTAAGTGTTGGAGACTCGGCGCGGGCAGACCTCACGAAACCTCGATTAGCAATTTAACCCTGTCGTCGCTTCTGTCCGCCCGCCCCGGGGGGGAGACAGGAGTTGCAGTTTCAAATTGGTTCATTGGGATGTGCACAAAGGCAAGACAGAATTTTCCGGAAAGGAGGGGAGGTACTTTAATGAGCCCTGTGCCCAGTCAGGGAGGGAAGAACCCGGGTGCATTCTAACCCCCCAAATTACCAAGTTTTCTAGCTGGGTGATTAAGAAGGTCATTGACACAGAGGGACCCTTGCAATTGACAAAGCAGCTTCAGAGTGGACGAAGGCCCAAGAAAGCGTCATTTCTTGGGGAGAAGGGAAGTGACAGTCCCCACCCGCTTCCTTCTGGGCTCTGCCTGGCACAGACCAGCCAGGCTCCCCCCATTTACACCTCAAAGCAGTCACCCAGGGATCTCTCGCTTTTACAAACTGCCTACACGGAAGGCAGCCATGGGGGGACTTGCCGAGGAGGACTTTGTCCAGCAGGTGATGAAAGCATGCAAATGCTCCTGAATCAAAAGGTAAATCAAAAGAAAATGGCAGCCTGCAAGATGAGGTGGTGGTGACAGCCCGTCAGCCGCCGCGCCACCCGACAGGCCTGGTGGCAGCGAGGAGGCTGCCAGGAAAACCGCCTGAGGAGGCTGCCACCGAGACAGATGTCACGGCGAGGAGAGCCTGCTTCCGTCGCTTGCGGCGGGGCCTGATGGAGCAGGAAGTGGTACTACACGTGCCACTTAAGAGAGTAATAATTCCAGTAAAGTAGGGTGTTTTTCAGGGGGAGAGGCGGGGAGAGAGGCGGCAAGAGAGAGAAAGAAGAATGTCTTTCACAATATTTGGTAGAAGGAGAATGAAATGAATGGGGTATCCTGAAATGAGTGTGTGTGTGTGCGAGCGTGGGAAGACAACGGGCATCCTTACGGTGAGGGTTCAGCTCTCGTTAAGGGGCTTAGGACATCCCGGGGAACTTCCTGGAGGAGGAGACCCAGGGTTGTTGGTTCTGCCTTTCCAGGAGAGGAGGAGGGGCTGCCAGGCAGCAGTGGTCACGAGTCTTGGAATTGAGGCCTCCTTTCTGCCTTTCCTGGGAACTGGCTTTTGGTTTGTGGCCAAGATCGGGTTACTCAAGACACCCACTGGACCCCCTAAGGGAAGGCAGCTCAGGAGAGATGGAGGACGTGGAGGCAGGTGGACGCAGGGTCAGGAGAATCTCACGTTTATTTCCTTTGCTCTATCTGCCCCTGTGACATATGTGGAGAGGTGAGGAACGTCCGTATAAGGCCCAGGATTCTCTTAAACATTCAGATCCCAAGCACCGAATATAATCTGGGGACCTTTTCATGGGTAGCTTTAAACTAAAACTTGTATTCAACTGGGACCACAAGAATGTCCAACTGAGTCACTCCGATGTGTTTTTTCCCTCCCACCGGGTTTATTAAACATAACAAAGTTCTATATACAAGGCGACATAAATCTGCTGCTTCCAAGCATGGTGTTTTCCTTAACTAGTATTTTGATAAGTCAATCCATAGAACAAGCAGCTTACTCTAAAATTAATAGAAAAGTGCCCAATGCATATGAGAATGAATGGTCTAATTACCGGAGCTCTCACAGTTGTATAAGATGATTAACACAAGTCGCGGGTGAGTCCCTGTGACAGGCTGCTGGAGAGCTGACACGAGACGTCCAGAGGTCATTTTGTGCCCTGCCACCGTGATGTCATCGTACTTCTGGATCATAATGTTTCCATTATCTGATTCTAGGCATACCACAGGAATATCAGTGGGGTTGGAGGTTGGTTTAGATGCTTGCTGGGCTAGAACAGACACCACCGTCTGACAGGCTTCCTCAGCGGCCCAGCTCGAGTCCCTGTGAATCTGTGTGCAGGACTCCAGCCATGGATGGATTCTCTGTGTCCTCCAAGTGCTGTTCTACATTCACTGCCTACCTCCTGCTGTGCGTCGCCTCCTTCTTTGATTCTGGTCTTGGGTACCGCTCGGTCAGTCACGTGACTCGAGCAGCCCGATGTGTTTCTTTAAATATCAAATTCTTCCAAAAACTGCTTCTGACTTTGAAAAAAGGCACCTCTTGTTTGCCCTTGTGTTCTAAGCCAATGTTTGCTCTACCCGTTAGAACTCCCATTCCAAAACGTGTGTTAAAGAGAAACTTTGTTTTTCAAGGCCTGAGATGATCAGCTTTTGTCTGGGAAGTGACTGCACTTCCCATGTGGTACAGTGGTTAAAGAATCTGCCTGTCAGTGAAGGAGACACAGCAGACGTGGGTTTGATCCCTGGGTCGGGAAGATTCCAAGGAGTAGGATATGGTAACCCACTGCAATATTCTTGCCTGAAAAATTCCATGGACAGAAGACCCTGGAGGGCTACAGTCCATGGGGTCACAAAGAGTCAGACACAACTCAGCAGGCATGCACACAGGAAGTGATTACACATAGACTCTTGGCCATAAATGTATGCAATTGGCTAAAAAAAAAAAAAGAAAACCCACAGCAAGAATATATGGGTTGGAGGTGAGAGAACTTTGCACTTGATCTGTTTTTCCTCCATCTCTACCGTGAACTCCATTTGTAGGCAGAGCGTCTGCTGGTTTGTAGCCTGAGGACAGTTCTGGTGGCTCCACTCTTATCTTATTTCTGCATGTACTTCCAGAGGAATTGTCTCTCCATTCTGGATTTGTTGAAACCGCCCATAGTTGTAACTCTGTCATGAGTCCTTCTGGGCAGAGAAAAATGGAGTGTGGCCCAACCTGGTAGGCGTGGGTAGGATGCCCTTGGGGGAGCATCTGGCTGAGTCCAAGTAAGGCCTTCATCCATGGGTGTGGGACCCTTAGCATCTCCAAGGCTTAATTTTACTATCTATAAAATGTGATGTTCACCCTCTCCACAGCAGTTTTGCCAGGATTAAAAAAACAGGGCAAGCTCACACTGCAGTAGGCTTGGTGGTAAGTGCTTCATAAATACTTGGATTGAATGTCACAAAACAATTAGGTGCTAGCAATCGAACCCACAGTATGGGTTCTATTTAGAATTTATCGTACACTTAATTTAAGTGTAATTCTATACCTCAAATCCTAGATTATATACAGTGGGACTCTGACGTTCACTTCTGATATCATCTCACTGACAGTTGCTATCTAAGGGAGTTATCTTTGTTTTTGGTCTCATCCAAACGTTTTCCCCTTTTTCATCCACGAGCAGCTGATCCTCTTCACTGTTGCACCTTTTTGTTTTACTTTTTATAGACTGTACATCAGTCTGTACTTCTACAGCTATTTTTTCTTGCATAAGTTCCTTATTACCAAGAGCAGAATGTCTTCAATCTATTGATGCAATTATTCAATTCAGAGTTTAAATCCTTTGCTCCTCAAATATCTATAAAGAAGATTGTTTCCTTCCACTTCCCTCTGTCTTGATGCATGAACCTCATTTCTAAGTTGCCATTATTTTAATGCATTCCTAGAGTCAGCTACTACATGTGCTTGGGGTGAGGTCCAGAATAATAGTAATAAATCCAACACCTGAGTTGATGCCACAGGCCAAGCATCGGATCGGGCTTTACATGTAAGTTTGCTTCGTGACGTGTCTTTGAGGCAGATGCCATTTTCTCATCATCCTGCCTCTTCTTTCTTCTTGCCCCCAAAAAGCCTATTTTGCAAAGGCATCAAATTATGCAGCTTAAGACTCATTTTTCCAGACTACCTTGCTGCTGGAGTGGCCTTGTAACAAGGTTCTACTCAAGGAGATGCAAGAAGTCTACCAGGAGTTTCTGATAAATTTTTGCTTTCTTGATAAGAGAGGATTGACCTGGACAGGGCAGCCCTGTCCCTTCTTTCTGCTTTGAACACGGTCATAATGCTGGAAGATCCATACCTATCTCACAGCCATTAAATGATGAATCAGTAGATCAAGGGTGGCCAGGTGGAAATAGAGAAAGCCTCTGGCTTTGTGTGGTGTGGTTCAGCTGCTGCTTCAGCCTGGGGCTTCCTGCTTCAAGTCCTTTTATATGAGAAAAATAAAACCCTCTTTGCTTAAGTTTAAGTTAGCTTTTCCACTAATTGCAGCTAAAAATATGCCAATATGATTTCATGTTAAGATTTTCAAGGTGAGGAAAAGCAAAGCTTAAAGAGTAAACCAAAGCTTTGAATCAGCACCAAGGAGCTTAGATAAGTGTCAGTTTCCCTGTGTTTCTGCCTGGCTATGGGGCTGATGGACTTGGCTTCCTTGTGGCAGACAAAGGATGGGCACCACTCCCCGACATTCCTCCTATCAAGAGCCCCCTTTCCTTGAACCCTGATTGGGTTCTGGGACTACTTTGATGACAAGTATTTGGCAAAGTGATGCTCAGGACTTCACGTCTGGCAGTAGCCACTTCCTGCCTCTTAAAAGTCTGAGCCATGTAAGAAATCTGACTTTTCTGTGATCACTCTGTGGGTGAGGCCACAAGTGAACATTCCAGTCAACAGTCCCACTACTCCACCCAGGTAGTGAGTAAGATGTGTGAATGAAATCACCTTAGGTACTCTGGACAGGTCCTCTCCACCAGCTCAGTACTGTTAGGCAATCTCTGTCAACACCACTGGAGCAGAAAAATCACCCAGCTGAGCCCTATCCAACTTCCTGACCACAACAACATCAGGTATGATTGGTGTTTTAACCCATGGAATTTGGAGATAGTTTGTTAAGCAGACATAGATATTGATCAATTGTCATGAATAATTTCTTATAACTACAAAATGCCAGGAGCTTTTTAGGGTTGTCTTCTCCATGCTTCAATTTGTCTGAGTTGCTTTTGAATATCTCTGCAAAAGATGGCTACTGCTCTTTACATTTTATTGATCTAAACCTAGACTCCTCATTCATAACCTTTGTTTTGCTGCCAACTGCTTCTGGAAAGAACTCAGTGTCTGGCTCTTTGGTTGCAAGAGTAGCATTCAGATGTCTGATTTTAGCAACGTGGCAGACTGAAACAAAGCACATTGCCTCCCTGGTCAAACACATAGAAATCTTGGGGAAATGTAGTAATATTTTAAAATACATACATGAATTCCAAAGGAAAGGAATACCTATGTATTTGAAATGAGAGTTCGGTTTAATGATAATGATCCTATAGTGTCCTCAGGAGTATTTATCACAGGTCTTTGGGTCTAGTGATTTTCTGGCCTGCACTTGGACAGCAGATGTAGCTTTGAGTCTATATGTGGTGGGAGATCAGTTGACTCCCACTATAAAACATACACATTCAAGAGATCTGATAGACCAAGAGAAGCAGCAAGACAACATGCCTTCTACTTGGGCCTCTGGGTAGCAAAAAATAAATAAAATTAAATAGGTTTTTATGAGAAATTGAAGCTGCAACCTGTATGCAGCATGGGAGTAGGGTCCAAGTGAACATCTACATCCTGCTGATGTAGGAATCCTGTGTCCAGAAACCTAGGTATGAGTCTGGGGTCCCAATGAAAGCAAATGTAAAAAGTTCTCTAGGAACACACTCTGAAACTTGGGCTCATGGAATTCCCATAGATTTAAAAAGACAGCAAAACCAAACCAAATCTATGCTGAAGATAAGCTCAATAAACAAACAATGACAAAATTCCATCAGGAAAGAAGACACTGGAAAAGAAAGTAAGCAGATACATCAACCTGGAGGATGAGCACCTCAAGAAGTAGGAATCCTAGCACATTCTGAAAAGGACAATAAAATTAGTATATTGATTTTTAAAGGAATTTAAATAAGGGGAGTGGATAAAGAATGGGACACAAAGGATTAAAACACAGAAGAAAAGATATTAACTTTAAGATTGATCCAAGCTAAAATTGATCCCTGTATAGAAAGGTCCATGGGTACTATTAGTTTTTCAGAATTTATTAAAACCCTCTTCTGATAGTTACAAACTAGAATTTTATTCTGTATCCTTGTGAAGCACAGACTTCTGGACAAAGGGAGAGAATTCTCCATTGTCAAGAGTGAACACCTCTTAGTGTTTTTCAACAGAGTCACAAGTTTGTCCAAGCTCATGACTCTAAGAAGGGGAACCTTCAACTTGGACTCAGTACTGGCCACTGGAGAATCCTTAAGGCAGAGACCTCGTGTGAAACAGCCAGTTCTGCCGTTGGGGGTAGCTCTGTTTTAGACTTTTTGTTCACTGCTGATCTCTGATTTGACTTATGAGTCCAGGTGTCCATGTAACTCTTAAAAAACAGGCAAACAAACCAAAAGATTTCAAGTCACAGCACCCCATTCATATTTGTCCACACCTTTCCTCCCAAAACACTCCATTTCCCGCCTTGGGAGTCATGGGACTTGTATTTGACCACCTTTGATTTCTTAGATATTGTGGGAGCAAGGGTTTGCCTTTCCATCCTGAAGAAAATGGTGGCAACGTGAACAGACCTGAGGGATAAATGAAGTCGGGACATAGCTTCACAGTGGATTTTGTATTGGGTGGTACAATCCCATTTTCAGTAGCTACAGTCTTTGCTCCAGGGTGGAGCAAAGATTGACCTTCTCCACTGCTTGCTTCTTCAGTAATCTCAGAGCGAGAATCCAGGTGAAACAGTTACCAATGAAAGACTTGAAGAAGGAAAGAGGCCTGCTTCTCAGGCCACCACTTCTCAGCTTCGGCTACACATCAGCTTTAAACTAGGCTGCATTCAGACCAAAGAAATGGAAATCCTTGAGGGTGTGTGTGTGTGTGGGTGTTAGTCAGTCAGTCATGTCCGACTCTCTGTGACCTCATGGACTGCAGCCCGCCAGGCTCCTCTGTCCATGGAATTCTCCAGGCAAGAATACTGGAGCAGGTTGCCATTTTCTTCTCCAATGCGAATTTTAGCAGTAGCAGTTTAGTCGCTAAATCATGTCCGACTCTGGTGACCCCACAGGCTGTAGCCTGCCAGGTTACTCTGTCCATGGGATTCTCCAGGCAAGAGTACTGGAGTGGGTTGCCATTTCCTTCTCCAATCCTTGAGGGCAGACTCAGATTAAGGGTGCCAGAGAGAATACAATGCTTGCTCACACTTACTAAAATTTTGCTTATGAAAAAATTATATGCTGCTTATCTGTAAATCAAATGTAACCAGGCATCCTGTTTTTCTCGCTAACCCTGGTAACCCTAACCCAGACATTGTTATTGTTCAGTTGCTCAACCGTGTCTGACTCTCTTTGACTCCATGGACTGCAGCATGCCAGGCTTCCCTGTCCTTCGCCATCTCCTGGAGCTTGCTCAAACTCATGTCCATTGAGTCAGGGGTGCCATCCAACCATCTCATCCTCTGTTGTCCCTTCTTCTCCTGCCTTCAGTCTTTCCCAGCATCAGGGTCATTAGTGCTTTTTGAAAATTCCCCAGGGTTATCAGTGTGCAGCCAAGTGATTCACAAGCTTTCATATATTTAAGAATTACCTGGAAAGATCATTAAATATTATTAAAATAGCAATTCCTTGGCTACCTAGGCTGGTAATAAAAAAATATATTTTGCTTTTTGTCCTTGCTCTTATTACTTTGCAAATTGTGCTACTGCCTTCAGATATTGCTTATAACTGGGCTAGTTGAGAAATACGGGGGAAAAAAATGTTGAACACTGACAGAGTGATGTCCAAAGATATTTTGGGGTATGTGCGTGTTTTTGTGTGAGTGGTGTGCATGCAAATTTAGATGTTCTTAATAATCTCCAAACAAAAATTTACTGTCAATTTCTGTGTTAAGCACTTACCTCCTGAAGATCTATAGAATTTTTCCTGGTGGAGGGTAAAGAAAGTGCTGCAACTAGGCCTTTAGGTGATCATGAACCAATCAATAGATGTCCTGTGGTGGCCTGGAGAGAGCACGGAAGGACCAAATCATTGTGCCATGGAGTAGATTAAAGCAGGGGTCAGCAAACTATGCCCCCTCACCTGGTTTTGTAAATAGGTGTGCTGGAAGACAGCCATGCTTTTAAGAATGGCTGTACTGTCTACAGTGACGGAGCTGAAGAGTTGCAACAGAGATTATGTGGGCTGCAGCACCCCAGGTGTTTACTCTCTGGATCTTTTTAGAAGTTTTGCCAAACCCTGACTAGACCAGACAGACAGCTGGCCCCCGTGGGGAAAGAGAGGTCTCTGCTGCTGGCAACCTGTTTATCCACTTCCTGCTATGCCCACCAGCCTCTGTTCCCTCCCAGTTGTGGCTTCTTTCCAACTCATGGCCTCTGCTTAGTCATGGTTTCTGCTTCCCTGAAATCTGTGATGCAGAAAGTCTCAATGAATGGTCTCTTCAAGCCCGCCCCATATCATGGACTTCTGGTTTCAGCCTCTACCACCACCATAATCTCTTTCATCCTCCTTTCAGACTTTGGGGATGAGCAGAGTTCATCTCTTCTTGTTAGGTCACGACAGATGTCTTTGTTCAGCCTCTGGATTTCTTAGGTCAAGTGGTCAGTCTAACACATTGATAGGTCTAGCATGGACTTAATGCCAACATCAGTGATCAGCATCAATTTTTGTTCTTGTCAAAATATTATCCTGTACCGTGGCTTTAGCTCCATTAACTGACATGGCCAAGATTTCTAAGCATCATTCCTATGGTATAGGGGAAGAAACTGAGATCATCTGAGGTTAAATATCTACCTCAGGGTGGAACACTTTGCTGGTAAGCAGTGAAGCCCAGTCCCTGGGTGGCTGACCTTGAGTCTCCTTAAATACTGCTTCTGTGCTTTTTCTACTTGTCCCCATTGACTTAACAGAGCCCCTGGGACTGAACCTGATCAGATGAGGAGGAACTGGCCACCCCACAAGGACAGAGAGTAGGGGAGCAGACCAGGTAAGGAAGTCCACTTGACCTAAAGGCACAGGGGTGGGTTGGCAAGAGCTGGTGTAGAGTGGGTTTGGTCAAATTGGTGAGAACTGGGAAGCATGGTGGACCAGGTTGACCTGCAACCCTGTGGATGGTTTCAGAATCCCAAGGCTGAGCATGGGACAGTATTTGCTGGAACCCTCAGTCCATAGTCACCATCCATTTGCAACTTTTAGATGGAGGTAGAAAGAAGAAACTCCAGTACTTTGGCCACCTCATGAGAAGAGTTGACTCATTGGAAAAGACTCTGATGCTGGGAGGGATTTGGGGCAGGAGGAGAAGGGGACGACAGAGGATGAGATGGCTGGATGGCATCACTGACTCGATGGATGTGAGTCTGAGTGAACTCCGGGAGTTGGTGATGGACAGGGAGGCCTGGTGTTCTGCGATTCATGGGGTCGCAAAGAGTCGGACACGACTGAGCGACTGAACTGAACTGAACTGAGAAAGAAGAAAAGGAGGCTTTACGGTTGTGGAGGGTATACCCTTGGTCATAGATGAGCTTAGCTTACATACTATAGCTTACTTACATAAATGAGCTGTGCTTACAGGTACCAAATGAACTTGAACACAGCTGGCCTTTAAACTTGTTCCATCCAGGGAAACAGTTTGCAAAAGGTTTTTGTATAGGGTCTGAAGCTCAGAAGAGATTTGCTGATGTAACAATTATTTGCACTATTTATATTCAAATGTTCTTAAAAAAAAATACAGCTTCCAAATTTACCGATGGCAACTGTGTGCAAATCAGGAAACTTATCTCCTTTTTATAGGCTAAAATCAAATTACACTTTACATTTTTCTCACTTGCAGAGTATTAGATTGCAGTGTCTAAATGACTTGTGTTTATGAAAAAGGTGAATTTTAAGAACAAATTTTAAAACTGCATAAGCAGTTTAATGGGTGTTTTTAGAAACGGAAATGATCTGCTGTTAGGTGTTTATATTAAACTGGTACTCACATCATTGCATCTGGTAGAGCTGAGCCCTGAAAATCACCACGACTGGGGCTTTTCTTTATTACCCTGTGGACAACAGGGCTGTTGAATAAAGTTCTAAAAAAAGAAAGTTGGTGGATGTTCTTATTTTTTCACAGTCAGAGTGGATCAACTTGTTTTCTGACCTGTAATCTGGGATCTGATTGACTTCTCAGCATCTTGCAATTCACAGATTCTGTCCCCATTTAAGCACACCCGTTTGTAGTTGTCACATGGTTTTCAGTGATCTTAATGAGCTGTTAACAAGCTGTCAATTACATATGCAAATGAGGGAGGCCGCCATTGAGAGGTGGCTGTATCTGGAGTTAAAGAGTGCTACCTTGGAATGTTATGAAATCAATCATTCTTGCTTTAATAGCTGTCTTTACCCATGTGTCTCTTGTCATGTCTGGGTCTTTTTTCATTGTAATACCTACCACATAAGAAAAGCCCTCTGGGAATTTTGAAGGTGCTTAGAAAGGAGCTTCCCTAAATCTTTTCTAACTTTCAGCTTGGCTTACACATTGCCTTCGAAGCAAGTTTCCTTTTCCATTTCTGCCTTTCTAGGCACATGACACCCTGGTATTCATTGCCATCCCTGTGCTGATGTGTTGGGGCTTCTGCCCATCTCTTCCCTCCAGCCCTGGGGAACTCTTCAGGACCTTTTGCTCATGTTCTCTCTGCAGGAAAGGTCTTCGCCCTCTCTATCACTTGGTGAACTCCTAGGCACAGGCATGCTGACAGTAAATAAGTTACATACTGGGAATGATATCTGGTTAGTCACTCAGTCATGTCCCACTCTTTGCGACCCCATGAACAGTAGCCAACCAGTCTCCTCTGTTCAAGGAATTTTCCTGGCAAGAATACTGGAGTTACCATTTCCTACTCCAGGGGATCTTCCTGACCCAGGGATCAAACCTGAGTCTCTTGTGTATCCTGCATTGGCAGGCAGATTCTTTGCCACTGTGCTGCCTGGGAAGCCTAGGAATGATATAGGTAAGCTTATTAACAAAGTTAGCTGTCCTATGTTCCTGGCACAGTGGATGCAAGAGTGGAGAAAACTGAAATCGCAGCCCTCATGGGACTGACATTCTGGTGGGGCGCAGACAATTGACAGTAACCGCACTCATTAAGGAGATGACACAGGGAGAGGGGAGCTGATGCCTGACAGGGAAAGCTAGCAGAACGAGGGAACACTGGACTGGCTGGAGGAGGAATCAGCTGCAATCCAAATGGTCGGTGGGGCCACACTGAGGAAGTTGCCTTTGAGTAAAGACTCGGAAAAACTGAAATTTGTGGCCATGGTGATACCTGTGGAGGAGCATCCTGGGCGGAGCCAACTTCAGGTGCAAAGAACCTAAGACAGAAGCAGGTTCCAGAACAGTAAGGTGGGCGGAGGGCATCCGAGGGAGCTGTGCTGTGGATCCTCACACTTGCTCAGTTGGGTCTGACTGTTTGCGACCCCATGGACTGTAGCCTGCAAGGCTCCTCTGTCCATGGGATTTCTTTTTCAGGCAAGAATACTGGAGCAGGTTGCCATTGCCTTCTACAGGAGATCCTCCCAGCCCAGGGATTGAACCTGCATCTCTTCCGTCTCCTGCATTGGCAGGAGGATTCTTCACCACTGTCTCACCTGGGAAGCCCCCTGGGCTGTGGAGGGAGGCAGGTCAGGGCAGATCACGCGGGACCCTTCTGGAGGAGCTCTTTGGGTGGTTTCATTCATCCTCTGAATGAGAAAGGAACGAATTGCTGGGTGTTACCATTTTTTTCCCCTTAGCTTTCTCTTTTTTGTTTGTTTTCCTTCCGTTTTTATTGAGATGTAATTGACATACATCACTGTATAAGTTTAGAGGTGTACATTATAGTGATTTGACTTCCATACATCAGGAAATGATTATCACAGTAAGTTTAGTGAATATCCATCATCGCCTATAGACACAAAGTTAAAGACATAGACAAAATTATTTTCCTTGCGATGAAAACTTGGGATTTACTCTCTTAACAACTTTAGTGCATAACACAGAGCAGGGTTAGTTACATTTCTCATGTGGTACATTACATTCTTAGGACGTATTTACCTTATAGCTGGAAATCGGTACCTTTTTGACCGCCTTCCTCCAGTCCCTCCTCCCTCCACCCTCGCCTCTGGTAATAATTTCAGATTCACAGAGAATTTGTAAAGGGAATACGTGTGTCCCTTGTACTGTTCAACCAGTTTCCTCTGATGCTCACAGCTTACGTAACCACGGAACACTGATCAAAACTAGGAAACCAACTTGGGTGCAATCAGTTCAGTTCAGTTCAGTTGCTCAGTCGTGTCTGACTCTTTGTGACCCCATGAATCGCAGCACGCCAGGCCTCCCTGTCCATCACCAACTCCCGGAGTTCACTCAGACTCATGTCCATCGAGTTGGTAATGCCATCCAGCCATCTCATCCTCTGTCGTCCCCTTCTCCTCCTGCCCCCAATCCCTCCCAGCATCAGAGTCTTTTCAAATGAGTCAACTCTTTGCACGAGGTGTCCAAAGTACTGGAGTTTCAGCTTCAGCATCATTCCTTGCAATACTATTAACTGAAATTGTAGACTTGATTTGGATTTCCCCAGTTTTTCTGCTCCTTTTCTGTTTCAGGATTCAGATTAGTCTGTACGGGGTCTCCTTGGCTTCCTCTAATCAGTGACTTTTTTTTTTAAAGATCTTTTCTTGACCTTGAAGCTTTTGCAGAGTTGTCAAGTGTTCTGTAAAATAAGCCTCAATTTAAGTTTGTCCCGTGTTTTCTCACAGATCACCTGAAGGTGTGGATGTTGGGGACGGGCACCACAGAGGTGATATGCCCTTGTTTTCAAAATGTTTTGATTTTTATGTTATTTTATGTTATAGTACAAGTGCACTCATCTCACACGCTAGTAAAGTAATGCTCAAAATTCTCCAAGCCAGGCTTTAGCAATATGTGAACCGTGAACTTCCTGATGTTCAAGCTGGTTTTAGAAAAGGCAGAGGAACCAGAGATCAAATTGCCAACATCTGCTGGATCATAGAAAAAGCAAGAGAATTCCAGAAAAACATCTATTTCTGCTTTATTGACTATGCCAAAGCCTTTGACTGTGTGGATCACAATAAACTGTGGAAAATTCTGAAAGAGATGGGAATACCAGACCTCCTGATCTGCCTCTTGAGAAATATGTATGCAGGTCAGGAAGCAACAGTTAGAACTGGACATGGAACAACAGACTGGTTCCAAATAGGAAAAGGAGTT
>NW_011494874.1:6320295-6350722 GCF_000754665.1 Bison bison bison | reverse complement strand
AACTAAAAAGCCTCTTGATGAAAGTGAAAGTGGAGAGTGAAAAAGTTGGCTTAAAGCTCAACATTCAGAAAACGAAGATCATGGCATCCGGTCCCATCACTTCATGGGAAATAGATGGGGAAACAGTGGAAACAGTGTCAGACTTTATTTTTCTGGGCTCCAAAATCACTGCAGATGGTGACTGCAGCCATGAAATTAAAGGACGCTACTCCTAGGAAGGAAAGTTATGACCAACCTAGATAGCATATTCAAAAGCAGAGACATTACTTTGCCAACAAAGGTTCGTCTAGTCAAGGCTCTGGTTTTTCCTGTGATCATGTATGGATGTGAGAGTTGGACTGTGAAGAAGGCTGAGCGCCGAAGAATTGATGCTTTTGAACTGTGGTGTTGGAGAAGACTCTTGAGAGTCCCTTGGACTGCAAGGAGATCCAACCAGTCCATTCTGAAGGAGATCGGCCCTGGGATTTCTTTGGAAGGAATGATGCTAAAGCTGAAACTCCAGTACTTTGGCCACCTCATGAGAAGAGTTGACTCATTAGAAAAGACTCTGATGCTGGGAGGGATTGGGGGCAGGAGGAGAAGGGGACGACAGAGGATGAGATGGCTGGATGGCATCACTGACTCGATGGATGTGAGTCTGAGTGAACTCTGGGAGTTGGTGATGGACAGGGAGGCCTGGCGTGCTGCGATTCATGGGGTCGCAAAGAGTCGGGACACGACTGAGCGACTGATCTGATCTGATCTGATCTGATGTTATAGTATAGGTGATTTCCAGTGTTGCATAGTGTCAGGTGTTGAGCAAAATGATGCAGTTAAACATATATCCTTTTTGAATCCTTTCCCCATTCAAGTTATTGCAGAATATGGAGCAGAGGTCCCTGTGCTAAACAGTAGGTCCTCATTGGTTTGGACACTGGAGAAGGCACCACAGGGGTGATGTGTCCTTGTTTCATCGTGATGGGGCCACAGGACTTATTACTGGGGATGTTAACCTTGATCCCACCACAAATGTGGTGTTTTCCAGGTTTCTCTGCTACAGAGTTACTCTTTTCATTTTTCCATGCTCTGTTCATTGGAATCAATTCACCAAGCCTAGTCCACCTTCAGGAGAGGTATATTAAGCTCTGCCTCTTGGAGGGAGGGATATGAAAGATTTGTAGTTGTTTGTTAACACCACCACAGTGATTAGGAAATTTATGAGGGAGATACTTGGAGACTATGAAAATAATCTGTTTTTCCTCAAAGCTTTGCCCATTCACTTTGGCGTTTATCTGTAGGTCTGGCCTGCAGCATTCATTAGTATTGTGTTCTAGTGGTAATGTTTAGTTCCTTCATCTCTTCACTGCCAGCTTTTGAGGAGTGTGGTTAGAAATGGGTTCCAGAGCCTAGCTGAGAGAACTCACTCTTGGTTCTACCTCCTTTTAACTGAATGAACTTGAATAAGCTATTGAATCTCTCTGTCTCACTCTTCTCCTGTGTGAAATGAAACTAATGTCTTTGAATAATTACATGAATTAATATATGTAATGCTGTTAGAAAAGGACTTGACAATTAAGTGTTCAATAAGAATTAGCTCTTACTAGTATTAGTAGATGGAGAAGGCAATGGCACCCCACTCCAGTACTCTTGCCTGGAAAATCCTGTGATGGACAGGGGGAAAATCCCCCTGTGGATGGGGGAGCCTGGTGGGCTGCCGTCTGTGGGGTCGCACAGAGTCGGACACGACTGAGTGCCTTCTCTTTCACTTTTCACTTTCGTACATTGGAGAAGGAAATGGCAACCCACTCCAGTGTTCTTGCCTGGAGAATCCCAGGGACAGGAGAGCCTGGTGGGCTGCCATCTATGGGGTTGCAGAGTCGGACTCGACTGAAGCGACTTAGCAGTATTAGTAGAGGTAAAGGGTCTCTTACTACTAGAAATGAGCAAATCTAGTTCTAGAAAGAAAATCAGAGAAAAATATGCCTACCAAGACAGATACAGCGAATGTTCACAGAAGCATTTTGTATAGTAAAAAAAAAATCAGAAACAACCTAAATACTCAATTTCATATTGAGGTTTATTACAATGGAATATTATGGTGCAGTGAAAGTAGGCTAGCTAGGTATATGCTCTAAAATGAATAGATTTCAGAATGAATATTGAGCTAAATGAGTAAATTTCAGAATATGTGCATTCTTCATTGAAGTGAAGTGATGTGAGGTCGCTCAGTCCTGTCCGACTCTGTGCGACCCCATGGACTGTAGCCCACCAGGCTCTTCCATCCATGGGATTCTCCAGGCAAGAATACTGGAGTGGGTTGCCATTTCCTTCTCCAGGGGAACTTCCCGACCTAGGGATCAAACATTGCAGGTCTCCCGCATTGCAGGCAGGCGCTTTACCCTCTGAGCCACCAGGGAAGCCCACTGAAATATGTTGGTTTGTTTGAAGTATATGGAAAAACTCTAGTGTCTCACATATATGTGTTAGAAAATGAAGTAATATAATCGTTTTTTCAAATAATGTGGGGTATTCTTTTTTGATACCACAAAAAACTTCAGCAAGAAGTAGCTTCTTAAAGGTTAGTTACAATATAAAATCTGAAACCGTATCAATGAGCTTCTTGTATTTTATTACATTAAAATCATACATTAAATCATACATTAAAACTGTATTTCTTGAGCCTTGAAATGGAATTGCTGGTAGACCTATGTGTGATTTTGTAATATTATATGTTGATTTTTTGGAAAATATTGGTTCACTGTATTATCTTCTAAATGTTGACACTTTAGTAACAAAATGCTTTAAAAATCACACTAAATAATATTACCAGTGATCTCATCAGAAAACTTTATAAGTATGGAGGAGATGTCAAGCTCATGGTGGCAGATAGAAATTTTCTAAAGTTCAAATATTTTGGTTTGAATGCTCATATTTTCTTTGAAATGACAGGCTCTTTTTAATCATTTTTGAGAAAAAAATGTTTGCTAAATACTCAAATCTTAATAACCCCAATTTTCCTGTTCTCCTAAGTAAAAGTGTTGCATGAAAAAATAGCTAGTTTAGCTGGCGACTCAAGCAATCACACAAATGTTTTCCTTAGGACAAACACCATACTTTGGGCTGCAACAGAAGTGACCTGTGTGTACTGCCTGTATTTTACAAAGAATATAAAAAGAAGTTTCATAATATTCAAGACAATAAAATGAGTCATTTTTACTATAAAATCATTTTACCATTTCATTAAAGATATTCTTAAGGGAAACTGACATTTTTTCCTTAACTTCCAGTGTGTAGTCGTGAAGAATGCATTGCCTGCTAAAAGAATTTGGTGCCACTGCCTTGATTTGTGCCAGGCATCCGTAACTTTATCCTGCATAGCTTATGCACCATCAGTACAGCATGCCAACAGAGTGTAAAGAGGTGAATGATGTCTTAGAATTACCATGGGGGAACTTTTTGACCACATAAACACTTAGACAGCATAGTGACCATAGGCTGCTTTTTGTGAACTGCTGTTGAGAAGAGTAGGAATGGGAGCCCAGGAAGAATTGTGGAGAAGAGAGAGAAATAGACATAATACGTACACACATGCACACACACACAGAGTGTCTTTCAAGAAAACCCTTTTTACTTGTGCTAATTTGACTATATTTCCTAACAACTTAGAACATGACAAAGACTCTAGGGGAGATGCAAAGTGAAGAGAGAATTAAAACTTGGAAGTCTTTTAATTATAAAAATGCACTAGGACTCTTAAAAACCTCAATTGAAATCACTTGAAACAAAAATTTTGGAACTTTTGTATAGCACAGGAAGTATGTCTCTCTGCATCACAAGGGGGTATTTATGTTAAAAAAATACGTTTTAATGTCAGAGTCACAACTTAGACTCCTGACCTTCGGCCACAAGCCACCTTGACTGTTCTGAAACATTTAAGAGCTCTGGAGACCAGGACTGGGCATAGTCTTTCTGCCAAATGCCCTCTTTCAGATTCTTTCTGAAGCAATCCTCACCAGATTGCCTGCTAATTGCCCCATGACATCTCTGTGGTCAGAATCCCATTTCTGGCTTTATTTTCTATTTTCTGTTAGTACATAAGATAATCTTTTTTTTTTTTTCCATCTGAAAACTCTAGGGGGTAAATTTTGGGCATGATGCACGGAGGTTTAGCCATGGGACTCTCATTACTGCTAATGGGAATGACAGCACTCTGTTTTGGAGCCCGGGAACATTTACTCCTTGTATGATGGTGTTTTGTGGTTGTTTTTTTTAATTGTATTTACAAATAAAGCCGACATACAAATAGTGGCAACTCCTGGGAAGATGAAATTTTAGAAATTGGGCAGAAGTTGGACTTCCCTTGGATTCCTAGCCTAATGTCATGCAGAAATAGAGACAGGGTGGTGGGGCTCTCTCCATCTATTTTTAAAAATTATGACAATATGCATATAAGGAAATTTACTCTTTCAAGTGTACAGTTCAGTGGCATTAAGTACATTCACACTATTGTGCAACCACCAGCATCACCCATCTCAAACTTTTTCATCTTCCCAAAGTGGAAATGTCAAATCCCTCTCCTGGCCCCTGGCAACCATTCTACTTTTTATTTTTTATGAATTTGACTACTGTAGCTAAGTGCACTATAAAATTAGCATCATAAAATGAGGGTCCTTTTTCAGTAAAAGAGACACCAATGTAAAGAACAGACTTTTGGACTCTGTGGGAGAAGGCGAGAGTGGGATGATTTGAGAGAATAGCATTGAAACATGTATATTGCCATATGTGAGATAGATCGCCAGTCCAAGTTCAGTGCGTGAGACAGGGTGCTCAGGGCCAGTGCACTGGGATGACCCTGAGGGGTGGGATGGGGAAGGAAGTGGGAGGGGTGTTCAGGATGGGGTACATGTGTATACCTGTGGCTGATTCATGTCAATGTATGGCAAAAACCACTACAATATTGTAAAGTAATTAGCCTCCAATTAAAATAAATAAATTAATTTAAAAAAATGAAGGTCCTTTTTGTGGCTGGGTTATTGCACTTTATATAATGTCCTTAGGGTTCATCCACATGGTAGCATGTGTCATAATCTCCTTCCTTTTTAAAGCTGAGTACTAGTCCTGGGTATTCATTGGAAGGACTGGTGCTGAAGCTGAAACTCCAATACTTTGGCCACCTGATGCGAAGAGCTGACTCATTTGAAAAGACTCTGATGCTGGGAAAGATTGAGGGCAGGAGGAGAAGGGGATGACAGAGGATGAGATGGCTGGATGGCATCACCGACTCGACGTACATGGGTTTGGGTGGACTTCGGGAGTTGGTGATGGACAGGGAGGCCTGGCGTGCTGCCGTTCATGGGGTCGCAAAGAGTCGGACCTGAGCGACTGAACTGAACTGAACTGAACTATTTCATTGTATGTATGCTCTACAGTTGACTCATCTGTTAGTGGCCACGTGGGCTGCTTCCCTCTTTTGACTATTGTGATCATGCTTGTTATGGACACAGAAGTACAAATAATCTGTTTGAATCTCTGCTTTTTGGTACTACCAAGGAGTAGAATTGCTGGATCGTATGCTAATTCTATATTTAATTTTTTTTAAGGATATGCCATTTTGCATTCCCACCAGAAGTAAGAGAGTTCAAATTTCTTTACATCCTTGCCAACATTTGTTATTTTCTGTTATTTTTTTTTTCAATGATAATGGCTACCCTCCTGGGTGTGAATGTTCTGTGTATCTCAAAAAATGTCTTGATAAAATACTATTTCTCTAGTTCCACTTTTCTCAAGCTTTCAAATTTAGAAAATACTCCCTGAGCTCCAGAATTGATCAGGTGTTCCCACGTGGAGCACTGAGAATGCCCTGCGTTGATCCCTATAGAGATGGTGCCTCATCTCTAAGGGGTGGTATCTAAGCTTATTTCCCTCCTCTTTTTCTGTTAAAACAGAGTCTGTCCCATGTACCAAACAGAATTGGGCACCTAGTAGGCACTCAAAAATAATTATTGAATGAATGAATTTAAAACAACCCTGTTCTATGAGAAAAATATGTCTTTAGATACAAAGAACAAAACCCGGTTTATTACCAGGATGACTATATCAAAATTCAGAGCGTGCAGTAACCAAATAACATGACTGTAAACACGGAGATGGAAAAAAGTAAATTGACTAAATTATTAGTGTCATTTTGATTTCAGAAAGTGCTGCTTCTTTACACATAAGCAGTTACAAATGCAGCCTATAAAAGTTAATATTCATAACATGATTATCTTTCAATGAAAGTATTAGGGAAACACAAAATAATAATAATGGTAATGTACAGGGGGCGGGCATCCGTGGTAACCTCACACATCAATTTAAGCATTTAACCAAGGAGCTGTGGCTCTTTAAGACAGGAGGCTCTGACGCCCAATTTCAGAATGACCCTCAATAAGCACGGGAAGATCATGATTACTTGGCATTTCTTGATTACTGATAATTTAGAAGGCACTTTAGAAATTGCAGATCGCTTGCTTGCCCAGGGGAATTACAATCCACATATGATAAGCAAGGTGGAAGCTATGTAAGGAAGGTTAGACATATTTTTTGTCTAACCTTGCTTACACAACCTTTCTGTTATTAGAAGGTTCCAAGGATTCATGGAACTCTTTCTTGCTCAAGTCACAGACATTTTTCTTCTTTTCTTGTTTTTTTCATGCATTCTCCAATCATTTGTACATTTTTAAGAAGGGAATAGACAAATGTATTCATTGAGTGTGGGTGTGCAAGGGGCTGAATACACACTGGCCTGAGGGAATTGTAGGAGATGAAAGTGGAAATGAGAAACAGTGATGATATTGATGGCTTCTGGGAAGAGATGTTGGAGATCCCTTCATTTTTATATATGATGAGGTTCTGAAAGGGTGGGGTTCTTGGCAGGGCCAAGGATTATATTGCTTGGTAGCAGCAGAATTGGATATGAACCCCAGGCCTTCAGTGGGTTGTAGAATCAATGTTGAAAGGTGATCTTGGGTATAAAAACTAAGATCCATGTACTCAGGAGTGAGACCTGATCATACAAGTGGGCTATAGCAGTGAAAGATGATGAAAATTGCTGTCTTCCACTAATTCAGTCTTCAAGATGAGCCAAGTGGAAGCTTCTAACAGGGCTGACATCCCTGTGAAACACCTTGGGCACAGTGCTTGAGTACATGCCTGGGGTCCACAGTATGTTTGAAAGTGTTAGTTGCTTGGTCATGTCTGACTCTTTGCCACCCTAGAAGCCCTTCAGGCTTCTTTCTCCATGGAGATTCTCCAGGCAAGAATACTGGAGTGGGTTGCCATTCCCTTCTCCAGGGGATCTTCCCAACCTAAGGATTAAACCTGGCTCTCCTGCATTGCAGGCAGATTCTTTACCATTTGAGCCACCAGGGGAGCCCACAATGTGTTTAGGGGCCCACAAGAATATTTTAATTTTCATTTCCTGGATAATCAGAAGGAAAATGTAAACATATTAAAAACAAATGTAATAATTCATTTTGTATTATAGGAATCTTATACTGGCTATAAAGTATAAAATTATTTTAAAAATGCAAAATATAAATTTATGCCAAAATTATACAAAATATACTTTTTAACAATTTTATAGAAGAAGAAGCACACAAATCCATAAGTACCACAAGGACCACGAAAGTCATGCTGCAGCCCTGCCTCCAAAGCTTCTACCCAGAGTTCAGTTTCTCTTTGATCACTTTCACATCAGTTCATGAGGATAGTTGCATTTGTGAGGAAGCTGACCCCAAGATCCCACATGAGAAAAGTGACTACATTTCTGTTATTTAAGATCTTCAGTAACAAGCAGCTGAAAATCAATTTATATTGGTGTATGCAAAAGATGGAGGTTAGTGGCTCTTACGGGCTTCCCTGGTAGCTCAGTTGGTAAAGAAACTGCCTGCAATACAGGAAACCCCAGTTCGATTCCTGGGTTGGGAAGATCCCCTGGAGAAGGGAATGGCTACCCATTCCAGTATTCTTGGGCTTCCCTGGTGGCTCAGATGGTAAAGAATGTGCCTGCAATGCGGAAGACCTGGGTTCAATCCCCGGATTAGGAAGATCCCCAGGAGGAAGGGATGGCAATTCACTCCAGTATTCTTGCCTGGAGAATCCCGTGGACAGAGGTGCCTGGCAGGCTACAGTCCATGGGGTCACAAAGAGTCAGACACAGCTGGGCAAATGAGCACAACACAATGTCTCTTAAAACTGAAGACTCTCATTCTACAGCTTCAGGTACAGTGGAACCAGGTACTCAAGTGATGGCAGCTGGAATGTCTTTCCTCCCCCAAGCACTGGGCTGCCATGTGTCACCATTGTCCTCTGCCAGGCTTGTGTGGGAGAGATGTTACCCAGCGGCTCCAGACTCATATCCTCCCAGGTCAGCTTCATCCGGGTCCCAGCACATGTCTCAGGAATGGGTGCTTGGGGGATGCCACGCACTGTGTTAGGTCTTTACTTGCATCATTTCACTAAATCCTCTACTCCAGCCTATGAGAGAAGATCTGGACTTACTCCCTGTTTAGAAGCAAAGACACTGAGGCTTGTGGAAAATTTGCACAAAGTTGACCCTGAATTTCTCTTACTTGCTTGGAGCCAGCTCTCTTTGTCAGGACAGCGTGAGCTCTTTACCTGGCCTTGGGGGCCCTCTACAATGTGACCTCAGTGGTTCTTTACAGCTTGATGTTCCCCTCTTCCTTCCTGCTTCACTAGACGTCTCTCCAGTTTCACGCTTTCCTAGCTCTCAGTATCTGCATGAGCTGTCCCTGTCCCCAGAATGCCTTTTCTCTCCTCACCAAATCTTCAAATCCATCGTTGAGAACCAGGTCCAAGGCCTCAAAGCTTCCATAATACCATAGTGTAGATGGATCATTGCTAGTCTTCCCCCTGGGTTTTATCACCTTCCTCTCATGACTGTTGCAACTTCCTCCTGAAATAATTACTCATCATTATCAAGCTGTCATCCCTGGCTTCCCAGGTGGCACTAGTAGCAAAGAACCCACTTGCCAATGCAGGAGACATAAGAGTTGCGAGTTCAGTCCCTGGGTCGGGAAGATCCCGTGGGGAAGGAAATGGCAACCCACTCCAGTATTCTTGTCTGGGAAATCCCATGGACAGAGGAGTCTGGTGGGCTACAGCTCAGGTGGTCATAGGGTTGGATATGACTGAGCCTGTACGTGTTGTTGATGCTGTTCAGTTGTCCAGTAATGTCCGACTCTTTGCGACCCCATGGACTGCAGCACGCCAGGCCTCCCTGTCCCTCTCCATTTCCTGGAGTTTGCCCAAGTTCACCTTCATTGCATTTGTGATGCGGTCCAACCATCTCATCCTCTGACACCCTCTTCTCCTTCTGCTCTCAATCTTTCCCAGGGACTTTTCCAATGAATCCTCTCTTCACATCAAATGACCAAAATACTGGAGCTTCAGCTTCAACATCAGTCCTTCCAGTGAATAGTCAGGGTTGATCTCCCTTGAGATCAACTGGTTTAATCTCCTTGCTCTCCAAGGGGCTTTCAAGAGTCTTTTCCAACACCACAGTTCGAAGGCATCAATTCTTTGGTGTTCTGCCTTCTTTGTGGTCCAACTCTCACGTAGGTACATGACTACTGGAAAGACCATAGCCTTGTGTACATGGACTTTTGTCATCAGAATAATGTATCGGCTTTGAAACACACTGTCTAGGTTTGTCATAGCTTTCCTACAAGAAGCAATCATCTTCAATTTCATGGCTGCAGTCACCGTCCACAGTGATTTTGGAGCCCAAGAAGAGGAAATCTGTCACCACTTCTCCTTTCCCCTTCTATTTGCCATGCAGTAAAGGGACTTTATGCCATGATCTTAGTTTTTTTTAAATTTTAGTCTTAAGCCAACTCTTTTACTCTCCTTCACCCTCATCAAGAAGCTCTTTAGTTCCTCTTTGCTTTCTGCCATTAGAGTGATATCATCCACATATCTGAGGTTGTTGATGTTTCTCCCGCCTATCTTGATTCTGGCTTATAACTCATCCAGCCTGGCATTTCTCATGATGTGATCGGCATATTAGTTAAACAAACAGGGTGACAGCAGACAGCCCTGTCATTCTCTTTCCTTGATCTTGAACCAATCAATTGTTCCATACAGGATTCTAACTGTTGCTTCTTGACCCGGATACAGGTTTCTCGGGAGACAGGTAAGATGGTCGGGTATTCCCGACTCTCTAAGAGCTTCCCACAGTTTGTTATGATCTACACAGTCAAAGGCTTTAGTGTAGTCGATGAAACAGAGATTGATATTTTTCTGAAATTTCTGTACATACACACAGTTGATTCAAATGTGTTCATGCAGAAAAGGAAGATAGCTTAAGATGGCTTGATGGAATCTCAAGCCAAGAGTAGCTTATAATTCCTTTCTTTGTGGCCTGATCTGCTTGCCTCAGATACAATTTCTTTTTCAAAAAATGGATGCACAGATGTCTTTGTTGATCTCAAAACCAAGCTATGGGATAATAAAGAGGGAGCAGTGGTAAAAGGAGGATTGGGTAAATGTGGGATTGCTGAGGTCAGTAGAATTTCCGCTTCCCTATGACCCAGCCTAAGATAATGCTGTGCACATCTCTGTCCCATTGTGCTCTTTTATTATTTTACTGCATTATTACCATTTGAATAACCTTCATAATTTGTTTTGGAGAAGGCACTGGCACCCCATTCCAGTACTCTTGCCTGGAAAATCCCATGGACGGAGGAGCCTGGTAGCCTGCAGTCCATGGGGTCGCTAAGAGTTGGACACGACTGAGTGACTTCACTTTCATTTTCACTTTCATGCATTGGAGAAGGAAATGGCAACCCACTCCAGTGTTCTTGCCTGGAGAATCCCAGGGATGGGGGAGCCTGGTGGGCTGCCATCTACGGGGTCACACAGAGTCGGACACGACTGAAGCGACTTAGTGGCAGCAGCAGCATAATTTGTTTGATTACTTCTTCATTGTCTGTCTCCCCTTCTAGGCTGTATGTATGTAAACTCTTACTTCTTAGCTGTTGTGTTCACCAATGTAGCTCCAATTCCTAGAACACTGCTTGGCATATAGTAGATAAGAAAAGAAAGAATTATTGAATAAATGAATAGAATGAAAGCCATTCAGTGGAGCCCATAATTTGGCATGACTAGAAACACCAGGTTGCTCTAGCTTCTATTTTCAGAAAGATTAAGTTTCATCATCAATGCTGAAAACTGGGCTATGAAAGAGAGGAGTTTTTCAGGGGATACCGTAAAAGAACATCCCAGGCCAAGGAGTTACGGTAATAGTAGGAAACACCAACTTTGCCTTGTATTATTCTTGCCGTGGTGTTGAAAAGCTTCTTGGAAAGTTTGGAACTTTTCATCAAGTGATTAGGTGGGACTTCTTGGAGAATGGTGACTGAGCATTGATTTTTAGATGAATGAAAGTGGATACTTTCTCATTTGGTGGGCTCCCAATCAGGGCCCAAAGCCTTTTTAAGTCAATATAAATTGCCATTCCAATCAATGATTCACACTGAGTGCAAATCCCCAAGTCCAATCACTAGGAACTGATCAATGGAGCTGTTTTTTTGACGTCAATAGGAAAATGGTGTCAGGTAAGTTAATGGGGAAAGTTTCCAACTTTTCTCAGTAAACTTTTGATTCTTCAGCAAATTACAAATTGGAATGATATGCACAGATTTTCCAACATTTACAGCTTGCTCTTCAGAAACTCTCACTGATCTCTCACCAATCTGTGTGGCTTCTGAGCTTCCAGTGGCAGTATATTAACTTGGAACAGATAGTATGGAAGGAAGGTGATGGTATGTATGACAAACTACAGGTAGTTTTCCTTTCATTTCCTTGCAATCACTTAAAGAGAGAGAGAGAAAAAGAAAACAAGACCCCAAACAACCTTCTTTCCCTGTTATTTTGTCAGTTACCTCCTATAATCAATGAAGTTCTTGAAGGGAAATTGAACCATTATGACTGCCTTGTAGAGCCTACAATCAGAGTGAGAGAGTGTGTCTTGATGAGCTTGATATTCAACTTACCCAGATGACTCTCCTTGAGCTAATTAGGGCTGGTGAGTTTGGGGAAATGAAGAGGCTGGTCAGGATATGATGGAAGCCTCGCTCCTGAGCAGCCATAGATATGAAGATTATGATGATGCCCTGGAGTGGGGAAAAGTCAGTAACCCATAGGCAATTGGCTCATTTGGTTCCACCTGGTGGTCAAGAGGCCAGAGCATGTAGGTTTTATTTGTGTTCAATTCCTGAGTTGGGAAAGATCCCCTGGAGAAGGGCACGATAACCCATTCCAGTATTCTTGCCTGGAGAATCCCATGGACAGAGGAGTCTGGTGGGCTATGGTCCATGGATTTGCAAAGAGTTGGGTATGACAAAGTGACTTAGTAGGCATGCAGCAGGCAGGCACACTCAGTTGCTTAGCAGCCAACCAAACGTAGGTTACAACCTATGCTTCTTCCCTGATCTCCCAAAGTCTGCCAGGAGACAGGGTGGTCTAAACCCTATCTCTGCTATTTACCAGCTGAATGATTTTTGGAAATGGTGATGATGATAAATATAATAATAACAACATTAGTAGCTAACATATATTAAGCACTTCCTACATATATTATTGTGTAAATTGCCTGTCTTCCATGCATTTACTTATTAAATCCTCATAGCACCCCTCTCCATGAGTTAGTTAGAATCTCCATCTTTTGCATGAGCAAACCACAGCAGGTAAATATAATTTAACCAGACGAACTTCACACAGCCATTCAGAGATGACACCAAGATCTGAACCAGAGGTCCTGGCTCAAGAGCCTCCAGCAGGTTACCAGCAAGCCAATCCTCCTCCAATCCCCCCGGAAGCCATGTCTTCACTTCTTCAGAGCTGTAGCTAGGAGATCCAGGTGAACACAGATGCGAGTCCTTTCTCTATAAATGATACCAGTTGAAATGACTATGGTCATGCCTTTGGTAGCCAGCGTGTCAGACTGGAAGCAGACGACCCCTACCCCAACTCCTGTCCTAATACTGGAAACATAATTTGAAAGCCTGCCCTTCTGATGGGTGGGCCAGGGTGTCATTCTGATGCATTAAGAAGAATCTTGTCATCATAACCTTTCAGGGAACTGCCCCGTGGCTGAGATGATTATCTGCTTGCTCAGAGCTGTTACATGTGGCAGTGACAGCCAGTCCGTTGCGAACGGATCCAGTACTGCATGGAAGTGAATTCTGTCTTCTTAACCCCTGGATATATTTTTTCTCTATTGCCTTGCATGTTTCCACTGATTATTTTGCCACTCTGACTTCTTTGCAATTTGATTTTTCTCCCTAAAGGATCATGTATATTTCTTCGCTGTGTCCCCAGTGCTAGAATCCAGTAGGGTCAACTTTCTGTAGGGTTTGGATTTTTCTTATGTTGTTATCCTTGTTCAGTTGCCAAGTCATGCCTGACTCTTTGTGACCCTGTGGGCTGCCACATGCCAGGCTTCCCTATCCCTCTGGCATCTGGCAGTTTATTAGAAACGTGTTCTAAATTCTGAAATTCAGATTCATCTTCTTGCTTTCCCCTCTGCCCATTAGGTACTGTTTATTGCAGTCCTGCACGTGACCTGAGTCGGATTCCAGATGATGACTGATAAGTTGGTAGTCAGGATGGACAAGGTTATCTTGCTGTAACAAATATCCTCTAAATGTGACTGACTTATGAAATGACTTAGCTTCCCTGGTGGCTCAGATGGTAAAGAGTCTGCCTGCAGTGTGGGAGAGCCAGGTTCGATTCCTGGGTCAGGAAGATCCCCTGGAGAAGGAAATGGCGACCCATTCCAGTATTCTTGCCTGGAAAATCCCATGGATGGAGGAGCCTGGCAGTCTCCAGCCCATGGCATCCCAAAGAGTTGGACATGAAGTCAGAGTGACTTCACGTTATGAAACCAAAGTCTCATCTTCACGTCATTGTGTGGGCTGACTCCAGAGCTTCTTATCGTGGAATCTGGGTTGAGAGTAAGAGCTTCCTCAAATTTTGTGAGAGAGCTCTAAAGGATCTGGCACCCGCAGTAGAAAGAGGTGCGCGTAACTTCCGCTCCCTTTATGGGCCAAAATTAGTCACTCAGCCCCACTCAACATCGAGAAGCATAGGAAATGCAGTCCTGCATTGTGCTTGGAAAGCAGACAGCTGGAAATATCTGGCACGCCAGCTCTAATGACTACCACATGAACTTCGAGAAGTCAATCTAGTCTAAATGATAAGAAAGGAATCCATTAAATGAGGCTATAAGAGAAAAAGTGATGAGTGCTTTAAACGTCAGAAATGATGCAAGGAGAATGGGAAAAGGGGAATTAACCTTTTTGCACATGTGTTTGGTTCAAAGATTTTTGCATGTGGCTTCCTATTGACTTCTCGACAGTCTTATGAGACTTATGAGATGTCATTAACTCCACTTTTCACATGGTAGGAAACGGAGAACTTGGGATTTCTGTAAGGCCAATTGAGGCAAAGTTCCTCTTTCCCCTATTTATTTTTGTAAATGAATTTTTATTGAAGCACAGTTGCTTTGCAGTGTTGTGTCAGTTTCTGCTGCACAGCAAAGTGAATTAGCTGTATGTGTATACATCCATCCCCTCCTTTTGGATTTCCTTTCCATTTAGGTCACCACAGAGCACTGGGTAGAGTTCCCTGTGCTGCAGAGTAGGTCCTTATTAGTTATCCATTTTATTCATTATAGTGTATATATGTCCATCTCAATCTCTCAGTTCATCCCACCCTCCCTTTCCTCCCATCAGTACCTTATTTCTTTCTGATGTGAGCAACCAGTCTTGATCTTATCCCAGGGAGCCCACGCAGCATATGTGGTATGAAACAGATTCTGAATAATGATGATTGAAGGAAGGAGCCATTTGAAGAATTGCTTCCTGATTTGGGAACCAGGTTGGATGCACCATATGCATGTAAGTTTGGCCAGTAAGTGGTAACAGGTGAACGAGAGTCCTATCAAAGCCCCCAGAATGGTGTTCTTTCTCTCTTGCTCAAGGAAAAGCCCTCTCACACAGCTTGAGGGGAAGGGTTACCTTTTTTGCACTCCTCAAACAACCCCACACAAAACCATCCAAACTCCCCTTTTTAAGAAAACTTGTCTTTTCTTCATTTTCCTATTCTTTCTAATATTTATTTTCTATTCTTTCTGTTCCTTGAAATTTTTTAAGAGGGACTATGTAGCCTGTTTGTATGTCTATCTGAGATGAAAACCCAAAAAGTTGCCAGAAAAGGATTTTCTGTTGTAAGTCTGAGATGCTGAGTTATTTTCACTTTTTGAATAGAAGTATTTTTACACGGTACTAAGTAGCACAACACTGTGAATTCCTCATGAACGTTTGAGATAATTATTGTAGACATAATAAAAGCAAGTAGAAAGTACACTTACTCTATTAGCAGGACAACTCTCTTTCAAGAGGACTTAATTACTCGAGGAAGCAGTAGCTTGAAATGGAGGCTCTGTCTGTATTCAATGATTGTTTCAGATTTTTTTTTTTGAGCTTCTGGTCATAAAAACTAAACAGCATCTCTTCGGTGTAGATCGTTGCCCTCAGCATTGCTGTAAAGCATTAAATAGTATCTCATTTAATCTTCGTGCCGCTCTATGATACTGGCTGAAACAGGCAAGCTTGCTACCGCCATTGTCCAGAGGAGGTAACTAGGCTCTGAGGTGACGAATCGCTTATTCAGTCATGTGTCTGGTAACTCAGTTCTGTCTGGATTTCAAGGTCAGCCTCAGAACCATTTCATCCCTGTGCGAACCATTCTTCGTGCATGTCAGATACATAGTCACACAGCCGTGCACTTTGCGGTTTGGGAAGGCTAGGAGAGAACAGTTAGACCTACTCCCGAATTGTGTATCAGCGGGAGCTGAGGTCCAGAAACGGGGTGCTGTGCTGTGTGCCAAGTTGCTTCAGTCGCGTCCAACTCTTTGTGACTCCATGGACTGCAGCCCGCCTTGCTCTTCTGTCCATGGGATTCTCCAGGCAAGAATACTGGAGTGGGTTGCCATGCCCTCCTCCAGGGGATCTACCTGACCCAGGGAGTGAATCCGAGTCTCTTACGACTCCTGCACTGGCAGGTGGGTTCTTTACCACTAGTACCACCTGGGAAGCCCCCAGAGAGGGAGGGACACCCTAGTTATCCTTTCACTTGAAGGCACAGTTGAGGCTTAAACATCTCAAAGTCCGTAGATCTCAGAGAGTGAATGTCCCTGGGCTCTCTCTGGATTCAGACAGACTTAATCAGAATTCATCTCTGCCACAGCAGAGTTGAGTGATCTTAGACATGTCCCTCATCTACAGAGTGGGGGCAATTCTATATCATATGTGTGTGTATGCACTTCACATCTTCCTGAGGGTTAAATGAGTTAATGTAGACAAAACCCAGGGCTTCCCAAGGGACTCAGTGGTAAAGAATCTGCCTGTCAATGCAGGAGGTGCTAGAGACTTGGGTTTGATCCCTGGGTCAGAAAGATCCCCTGGAGAAGGAAATGGCAACCCACTCTAGTATTTTTACCTGGAAAATTCTATGGACAGGGGAGTCCGGCAGGCTACAGTCCAGGGGTCCCAAAGAGTAGGACATGACTGAGTACACACACACACACACACACCCAGAAAACTCACCTCATCAGAGATGTTTCATCATTAATTTTGTAATTATTTTATTATGAAGCCACCGTACTCTCCACCATCACGATTTTTTTTTTTTTTTTAATGTGGTGGTAGAGATTTTTGTGTAAAGCTGCTTAGAATTGAGAAGAGAGAAGTCAGCCATGGCCAGCGTGGAAAGGAGATGTGACTGAAGCTGATGCAGTGTGCACCCTGGGGTCTCTATGTCTAAAAGCAGAGAACTCAGAATCAGAGGGAGACGTTGCCCTTGGATCACCATGCATTTAGTGAAAGTGTGTTTGTCATTAGCAAG
Source organism: Bison bison bison (assembly GCF_000754665.1). Classification (NCBI taxonomy): domain Eukaryota; kingdom Metazoa; phylum Chordata; class Mammalia; order Artiodactyla; family Bovidae; genus Bison; species Bison bison. Next base: position 6,333,772 of record NW_011494874.1, on the reverse strand, counting down.
GAAGACCATGAGTAGAAAGCCTTGTGCAATTGGCCTTGCAAAGCTGTTTCAAAGTTATTCTATCAAAACATCTGCCCTAAGCACACTGGGGAAGTTTAGCCTCCAAAGCTCTCATTGTTGTTCAGTTGCTAATTCGTGTCTGACTCTTTGCAACCCCATGAACTGCAGCACGCCAGGCTCCCCTGTCCTTCACTATCTCCTGGAGTTTGCTCAAATTTATGTCCATTGGGTCAGTGATAGTATCCAACCATCACATCCTCTGTTGACCCTTCTCCTTTTGCCTTTAATCTTTCCCAGCATCCGGGTCTTTTCCAATGAATTGGCTCTTCACATCAGGTGGCCAAAGTATTGGAGCTTCAGCTTCAGCATCAGTCCTTCCAGTGAGTATTTGGGGTTGATTTCCTTTAGGATGGACTGGTTTGATTTCCTTGCAGTTCAAGGGACTGTCAAGAGTCTTCTCCAGCACCATGGTTTGAAAGCATCAGTTCTTTGGTGCTCAGCCTTCTTTTTGGCCCAACTCTCATATCTGTGTATGACTACTGGGAACCCCATAGCTTTGACTATACAGACCTCTGCCCAAAGCTCTAGTCAAGGAGAAAATGCCTCCTTGACTGTCCCTTTCCCTGGTCCTTGAAGATGCTGACAAATGACCCCCAGTGCCAGGCCCCACAGAAGACAGCGCTGAGTAGGGAAGCAAGGGCGTGCCTCCAGGGCTGAGTCTAGCCTGCTCTTACCATGTGCAGGGGCCCCGAGATGCTCACACCCCTCTCCTGGCTTCTGAACTCGATGTGGCACAGAGAAGGAAAGTCTGGGTTCCTGCTTCTGCCGTGTGCGGTGCCTTCATCACTTGACTTCCTTGAGGCAGAACCTCCTCAGCTAGGAGATCATTATTCTTTGCCCAGAGGAAGATCTTGACAAGGTCAAGGGTCATAGCACAAGTGGACCTCTGGAACAAAGCCTGGTGATTGCGGCTCAAGTCATGGAAATGTGATCACCGGGCTGATGTATATTTTATTTTCTTTCCGCAACTGTGAGCTCATTGAGGATATGTCTGTTTTCATCATCTATCTACTTCAGTGCCCAGGACAGTGTCTAATAAAGATGACCAGGAATAACAGTAACATCGGCTTTATTGAGCATTGATGCTCTGCTAGACTCTTGTTCAAAGAGCCTTCAATACATTAGGGCTTCCCTGGTAGCTCAGTTGGTAAAGAATCTGCCTGCAATGCAGGAGACCCTGGTTCGATTCCTGGGTCGGGAAGATCCACTGGAGAAAGGATAGGCTACCCACTCCAGTGTTCTTGGGCTTCCTTTGTGGCTCAGCTGGTAAAGAATCCGCCTGCAATGTGGGAGACATTGGTTTGATTCCTGGGTTGGGAAGATTGATACATTAACTTCTTAGATCCTCACATCACCCTTATGATGCAACTGCTGACATGCACCCATGTTATAGATGAGGAAACTGGGGCCCAGAGAAGTTGAGTAACTTGTCCAACGTCACACAGGAAAGCTGAGATAAGAGCAAATGCTCACTAAGATTTGAATGAATGAATGAATGAGTAGCTAATTCTGACTTAATCCTTGGATCCTGACCATGGCCCTCTGCAAGTTGCTGTCATTGTTTTCAAATGCTTTCTAGTTGGGCTGCCCAGATCTGGTCTTCACGATGGGATGGTGACAAAAAGGGTTGCGGATGCTACAGGGTGGCCTGCCTGTCATACAAGTGCAGCCCCAGTGAAACTGATGGGAGATTAATAGGAAATAATGGGACCCTGAGTAGAGCACTCGTGCGGCTTTCCACCCGTGAGAGCCTCACATCTAGTGAGGGGCAATTAGCGTTCCAAGCCAAGATGCATAGGCAGGAAATGAAATTAGCTTGCGGTGGTTTTATTTTTATACCTGGGTCCGCCCCTGGGTTCATCGGCCTAGTTAGCACTTTGGAACCTCCAGCTGACTCTGCACTGCCTGCTAGCTTTAATACACTTCTACCCTGGCTTGCTACACAGCCCTAATGTCGAACACACGAGGCAGACAGCTGCCCGGAGGCATTCTCTGCAGAAACTCTCATATCACAACAGAACTCAGCTTTTCACGATCACGCCATGCCTCTTCCTTCCATCAGCAAGCAACGTAGCAGGTTGCAGATGCCAGCCAGTGTCATAGAAATGTCCTAATAGACACATCTGGAAAGAATGGAGAGGCCCCCACTATACACCAGACGCCTCCCCATCAGGCCTTCTCCTCCAGAGAAACCCGTTAAACCACACTCACTGTTCGTAGAAAGATCTATTTGCATCCCAGATCACAAGAACCTAAAAATGATAACCCAAAGGAAATGACCATTGTTTTCTTCACAGCTGCCCCAAATCTCCAAGATATTGGGATGAGGACATATTTTTTGATTTTCTTCCTTCCAGCAGATGAACTGGCTCCGTTTCCCTGAATGCAATAATTATTTTATTGCCCTGGCTTCTATCTGGGAATGCATTCCATTTTCCAATGTAAATAATCATTTCCACCTTTAATAAATTAGATGGAACCTGTCTTGCTTGGAGAATGAACATTTCAATATCTTCAGACACACAATGACACCGTATCAATATTTAAAATCATTTTATGCATGTATTCTGGGTTGTCCAACTTCATTAAGGCCATTCATCAAGCCTGTAGCTAGAGTCTATTCCCACTGGACTTGTAGGCCTGGGGGCCTACCAAACAGAAATTTAAACTAACTTGCCTTTTTAATTCACATTATTCTCAAATATTCTCTTTTCTAACTCCCTGCTATGACTAAGGCATTTAGACTGGGCCGTGATTCGGTGCATGTCAACACTTAACTGACACAATCCCCATTAGTATGTCAGGATATGTGCGCCCCAGTAAAATACAGTATCCACTCCTTCCTCTTCGTTGATAAATTACTCTCTGGTTCTTTCTCGCCCTCCGCAATAATTTGAGTTTATTGCTCGACGTTTCTGTTAAATATTTACAAACATTTTAAACTATGTATAAATGAAATCTTCAGCGTTTGGCAAGTCTTCTCGTTTCCCCCTGCTCCCAAATAATAAATCTCTTGATCTATTTTTTATATTCCTGAAGATGCCCCGTGTGAACCTGGGATGCTGAGGCTAAGAATATTCTTGCAGAGAAAACCAGCTCCTCCCCTGGCCATCTCTGTAGATCAGGCCAGATTGGTTTCCCAAAATGAGCATTATCTAGCTGATTCTGACATCCCGTGCTGCGATGCCAATAAACAATTAAGTCCATGCTGAGGAAATTGCAATAAAACCTTCTGAAACAGGGAACCGACCCAGAGAAGGTCAGAGACGAGCCTTCCTCCACGATGCCACCTCACCAGGCAAAGCCAATGAAATGCACTCTCATATTTCAGGGGGAGCAAGGCATCCATAAGTCAAGTGTCTCTGTAAGGAAAGAAGGGGCATTGGGCCATAAGAAATAGCAGAGTCTGGGAGCGCTTAGACAACAAAGCTTTGTTTTCCTGCAGTTCTGGAGGCTGGAACGGCAAGATACAGGTGTTGGCAGATCGGGTCTCCTTGGCTTGCAGATGGCCGCCTTCTAGCTGTGTCCCCCCATGGTCTTTGCTCTGCGCATGTTCTCCTCTGGTATCTGTTCATGTGTCCAAGCTGCCCTTCTTCTAAGAACACCAATCATATTGAATGAGGGCCCACCTGAAAGGCCCCAGGTTAACACCGTCTCCTCTTTCATGGCAATATCTCCAAATACGGTCACATTCATGGTTGGATAAAAGTCTTCCACGTTTGGGCAAAGTCCGTTCTTCTTTGGTTCCTCCAAGGCCGACCCGCGCTCCCTCACTTGAAGGAGTATGAAAGCAGCTCCTGTGTTCTCCGAGCTTCTCAGAAATTCTGCAGACAGTTTTGCTTCTCTGAGTTCCTGCTTCCTCTGGGGTCAAGTGGGGATAAAGACCACTTCCATTACAGAGTCGTTATGAGGATTAAATGGCCTTGCAGATGAAAAATTGGCTGGCTGACAGTAGGCGTTCAGTGCATGTCAGCAAGTCTGAATCAAATGGCAGCGGAAAGGAAGAATTTAGACTTGGGGTTAAAAATGCACGATGCTTGAAGAGATGGAGGGGAAAAGTGAAGATATTCCAGGTGTACTGAAGAATTGAGTACTGCCTTTCCTGTTCGTTTCCTCTCAGTTTGGGGACTTTGAGGGGGAAAGTGTTTGGTACTGGATGATTGCATTTTCCAGTCAGTCATGAGTTTGATGAAAGTGGTAGAGCATTATTTGAGTTACTTCCAAAATGGAGTGCTTATATAGAAAAAGTAGTTGAAGAGCTCCCATAATATTAGATTGTTCTGCACTGTGCATGCCCAAACCCTCGATCCTTTCCAAATTCAGTACTTCACGGGTTTAAGAGCCCTTCATTTCAGAATTGAATGGGGTGTTCTGGGCATGTGTACTGTGGGCCAATTTAGACTCCCTCGATTGCCCTGATGATGTGAAGAGAGCTTGAGTTATGTGGAGCACAGCCCTGGCACGCGTCTCTGCCTGCTCTCAGAGCCCCCTTGGCGCTGGAGTCAGACTGGCCCCTGGAATGCCTGTGTCCACGTGGGGAACTCTGGGATGGACCTGCCTCAGGCACTGAGGCTTGCTCTGCCCGGCCTTCTTCTGGTTTCGAACAGAGGTTGAGTCTTGGGGATGGTGGTGTGGCTGGGTAAGGGAGTCCAGGCTTTGCTTCGACTAGACCCACCGTGATTGCTTGCCTGTGGAGTGGATTTTTCCCCTGTTGGAAGGACAGAGGCTAATAGTCAGTGCAGTCCTTCCTGGAGTCATTGCAAGTCAAGTAGGTAGATGTGTGTGGACCATTTACACACAATGATGTAGTGCAATAGTCGTGCTCAGAGAGATTAAGAAATGTCCACACAGAGACTAGGCATCAGCATGGGGCCCAGAAACCCAGTCTGCCTTACTCCAGTGTACACGCCCGTGTCACAGCTGGCAGGTGATGTGTGGAAAACGTGGTCTTGGGAATCAGTCATGGGGCCACACTTTGAACCACGTCTTCTGACTCTCAGTCCAGAGTTCCTTATAGGCACAGGAGATCTGTGCAAAGTTTGCTGAAAAATAAATTCCTTGGATTATTCCAATATCATTGCTTCAATGCCATTTTTGAAAAAATTATTTTTTTTGGCTGCACTGGATCGTCTTTGCTTTGTGAGGGCTTTCTCTAGCTGTGGCCAGCAGGGGTTACATAGTGAAGAAGTGCACATCTTCACTGTGATGTGCAGGCGTCTCACTGTGCCGGCTTCTTACCGCGGAGCACAGGCTCCAGGCGCACGGACTTCAGTAGCTGCAGCTCGCAGGCTCTAGAGCTCAGAGTAGTTGTGGTGTGCCGGTTGGTTGCTCAGTGGCATGTGGAATCTTCCCCAACCAGGGGCTGAACCTGTGTCCCCTGCGTTGGCAGGCCGACTCCTATCCACTGCTCCAGCAGGTGAGTCCTCAATGTCATTTTTATTTACAAAGAACAGTCCGTTCAGTTCAGTTGCTCAGTCGTGTCTGACTCTTTGTGACCCCATGAACCACAGCACGCCAGGCCTCCCTGTCCATCACCAACTCCCGGAGTCCACCCAAACCCATGTTCACTGAGTCGGTGATGCCATCCAACCATCTCATCCTCTGTCGTCCCCTTCTCCTCCTGCCCTCAATCTTTCCCAGCATCAGGGTCTTTTCAAATGAGTCAGCTCTTCGCATCAGGTGGCCAAAGCATTGGAGTTTCAGCTTCAGCATCAGTCCTTCCGATGAACACCCAGGACTGATTTGGACTGGTTGGATCTCCTTGCAGTCCAAGAGACTCTCAAGAGTCTTCTCCAACACCACAGTTCAAAAGCATCAATTCTTCAGCACTCAGCTTTATTTATAGTCCAACTCTCACATCCATACATGACCACTGGAAAAACCATAGCTTTGGCTAGATGGACCTTTGTTGACAAAGAACAAACAGCTTATAAATATAGACAAATGTTATTGAAGCAATTTCTGCCAATAGGCAGAGCCACAGGTGGAGATATCAGGATGGAGGTTTTGGGGTACCCATGGCTGTCCAAAGTGGTGAGACTAGGGAGCTGCCTACCTCATTACAACTGACCTGGTCTTAGTTTCCCTGGCCCCATAAGAATATAATATTAGATCCTTGGCTTTCTCTCTCAACATGCCCTATTTTTCTTTTTCTCATCCTCTTTCTGAGTTCCACATATCATGTTGTGAAAGTATATGTTCATTTCAAGGACTCTGTTTCATATCTATAACCCCTACTTGCTCTTCCCTAGAGGGAAGGCTGTTCCCTACGGGGAAGGATCTGTATCAGTTTGGTCTGAGGATAAACCCAGAACATAGTAAAGAGCCTGGACTTTGGTGGAAACTCAACAAATGTGGTTTGAAGGAATGAATGGGAACTAGTCTCTTTCTTCCACTTCTCAGCTGTGGCAGAGGGGAACCTGCTCCTAGACCAATAGATCTAAGACTTGGATTAGTTTTACATTTTGGCCCTTATTTTCTGGGTAACTTGGACCAGTCTTTTGATTTGGGGGCCTTGATTCTCTCTTACGTAGAAGGTGGATAATAACCCCCTCTCCCAAAGTGCTGTGAAATGAAATGGCACTCTCTGAAGAATGTCCCACACAGAACCTGGTACACAGCAACTAGTTGGTAGGTTCGGTGACTCTGTCAAGGGGTCTCTCCTCCAGGTCTCAGTGTTTCCTGGAGTCTCAGCCTTTGGGAAGAAAGGAGTTAAGACAAAGACAAGGATTCTTCAGGTGAGTGGTGATGAAGCATTGGCTACATCAGGCCTTTGGTGAAATGAACACAGGGGCATCATTCACTTAGCTGATGCCCCAACCAAATCAATCCTCTCTCCCTTGGGGTGACAGCCACTCACAGACCAGCCATCTGTGGACATGGGTGAAGACCTGACTTCACTGTAGGAGACTCAAAGATGAAATAAAAGTAGCAAAAAATAATAATAATAATAATAAAAAAGCCTAAGTCAGCATTAATCTCATCTACCTGAGTGCTGGATATGGCAGTTCAAACTTTCCAGTGTAACAGCTCCATCAGTGAAGTTATGTGGAAGTAGTTATCATTGTGTGACATGAGCCCAAGCAATTGCTTGCCAAAAACTGACTCCACTTTTAAAATGTACTCCTTCACCTCATTTTTTTATTTCCAGGACACGTGTTCTGCCATATTTTCTTTGTCCTCAATTTGCTGGTGGGTCTTACTGTTGCCCAGATTCATTCATTCAGTGAAACTAAGAAACTTCCTTTCTTGCATTCCACTCCTCCCGTGGCTTGTGCTCTGTGGTTTTGTTCATGTCCTTCTCTTCTTATGGCTTGTTTTTCTCTGCACATGCTACCTCTGGGTATCCTATGCTTTTGTCTTATTCCTGCTAGTTTAGTAACATGGTTAGCATGGAATGCTGGCCCCCTTCCATAAACTCTATATCCGAGATGCCGTGTAATTAAGGAAGAAATGAATGGACCTAGACAAGTAATATAAAATATTACAAGAAGTCTCTGGACAGACTAAAGACAGTTATGATGACCAGAGGATGCCTCCTTGTCATTTTTAACAGGATAGACATACAAAGGAAAGTTTGACGATGTTACCTATTCTTTTGTCCACATTGCCCTTGGCATATCTCTGTTAACTTTATGACATCTCTGAGGAAGTAAAAGGTAACAAATTCAACCCAATGGTGTCGGGAGTCAGTAAGGAAATATTATCTCTGAGGGCAAGTTTGGGATGCAAGTATTAGCAGAGAAGGTCAAGAGCTTGGCGGCTGAGTGTTTCCATCTTGCTTCCTTCCCTATTGTCAGTGGATTGAGAGAGGGTAAAAGCTTCATTTGGAGGAGCCAGACCTGGAGACACAGACAGAAAGCTACTGTAGGACTTTGATATTACCATGCAAATGGAGTGGCCATGCCCAGACTTTGATGTTGGAGTTCTTGATCCAGGGACATGTGATCGCCCCTTAACTTCTAGAGGAGGGAGAATGAAAGGGTATGGGATGCTCAACCACAATAGAAGAGACTCTAACCTTAATATGCAAGGATATTAGGACTGAGAAGCAGAAACAAGCAGTTGCAAAGCAGAATCACATAGAAACACTAAAGATAAAATATATAATAACTGGACAGGAGGAACTTAGGAGGTGGGGTAAAGAGCTCAGTGAGTGTAGTTTAAGAATAAATGAGTGAGCTAGATCAGATTGAAGAATTCACCAAGAAAGAAGCAATGAGGTGTGAGGTGTTAAAATATATAAAGGAAAAGTTAAAATAAATAGAGGCCAGGAGCGTGCATGTTGATATAAATGTAATAGGCAACCATAGAAGGAGAGATTAAAAAGAAGAGAGAAAGTATTTGTGAAATGATAATGACAGAATAAAAGGAAGAAGATTCATGTTATAATTTATTATGGAATGTCAAACAAAATATAAAAGAGAAAAATCATTCTTAAACAACATGATGACATTAAAGAAAACCAAAGAAAAGATTAATAAAAGACAACAAAACTGAAGACAGAAAGTAGAGATCACAAATATAGAAATAACATTCAAATTAAAATCTCATTTTTCAATAGCAGCATTGTATCGAGAAGGAGGAAATGGCAACTCACTCCAGTAGTCTTACCTGGGACATCCATGGCCAGAGGAGCCTGGTGGGCTGTAGTCAATGTGGCTGCAAAGAGTTGGGCATGACTGATCACGCATGAACCATCTTTGAAAATGTTTTTGGAAGAAGACACAAGTAAGAGAATACTTTGAGAAAAATAGATACTAAGGGTGAGTTGTATGGATTATCCTTTGTGTGTGTGTATTTAAAGCAGTGTTCAAAAGGAATCAGATAGAAAAAATGCTCTACCACATATTAAACAGTTATAATTCTACCTAATAGCCTAATACCAATCGATTTTCTGGTGTGGGGAGAGAATGTTAGGAAAAATCGTCTGGTTAACCAGTCTTTATTCTGAGGAAAGACACTGAAATTAGTTGTCTCTAATTTCCCTACCATGCTGAAGTCTAGTTTCTAATCAGGCTTCTCTACTTAAAGACTGTGTAAAATTTGGGAAATTTCTCGGGCTCTCTGATCCTTACCTTCTTATCTCCAAACCCTGGATGATAAAGTCCACCATGAAAGGTTATTTGTAAAGGTTTTTGATGTAGTGTGGCCTCCATGACACTGTGGCTTGTGGACGCTGCACAGATCTGTAAGCACAGATGTGCTCACAGGTAGGAAACCATCATTTCAGTTGGTGAATATGTTTTATCCACTTTTTCCTCCCAGACCTTGGCACAAAGCAGGCAACAGTAACTAAAGTGGCTCAAGGGTGGAAAGAAGTCAGTCAGTTCTGAAAATCAAGTTTCTTCCACCTAACCTGTAAATGTAATCTTCCAGACTTTGCAAACTGTTGCTTTTTTGACCCAATATGCATTGATGGCTCAAGAGATCAGGGTTCCTGCAGGGCCATTAATTACCCAGTTTGTTCCCTGGGAGTAAAGCATGAGCACTAACACATGTTCATTAGGAAAACTTAATTGGAAACAAAAATCACCATGGAGACCACAAACATGGTTTCAAAAGAGTAAAGCATGCTGGTCAGTTTTCATTTGGATTTTGTTTTATTTCATTTTATTTTCAACTCTCCCAAAGGCCAGGCACAGCAGCTTCACGATAAAAAATAATGGCCTGAGAAACGTCCTTCTGTACCATCCCTGTGGCTGTGTGAGTTTGCATAACTCAAATGTGTCTGGTGGGACCCATTTCATTCTCTGGCCCTGCTGAGAGTGAGTTGGGGTCCCCGCACATGGGTGACTCGGGTCCCCCAAACAGCTACCCTGGGATGCCCCAAAAGATGGTCTTCTGGGAACAATGTCTTTCTTTTTGCTTCTCTCCTTTACTGCACTCATTCAAGTGATGGGGTTCCAAAGTCCCCATCCCCTAGTCTAGCTGTTAGACTTAGGGAGCCCTAGAGAGAGTCATTATTTCTACGGAGAGGATATCGCATCCCGCCTTGTCCACGGTTCTTTCTATTGCTGCCTGGTAGCGCTGCTCTGGATCCCGGGACAACAAAAGGTTTAAAAGACAATAAGGGACTTTGGTTGGATTGGACATGAAGAGGTGTGTGGCGAGTCTTCCTTTTTTTTCTTGGCACTTTTTCTTTATTCTTTGATTAAAGTCTTTTCTCTTACTTACATCCCCCATTAAGATGTCTCAGTGTCATTTAGGGTGTTAATTGAGAGGAGGTTTAAGCTCATCAAAGCGATTATAAGTGATAGTTAAAAATTTCTATATATGGCCTGTGCTGGGATCGGCACGGTGGGGTGCCATTTTTTCTTTTATCCAACTGACATTGGTAATAATAGATGAAATTATTACTAAATCGCAGCTGCAGAGATGATATCATGATTTTTTTTGTGTGTGTAATCTTTGATGAAAAATTAATTTTTGAGAGGGATAATTTAAAATGATTTAAATAGTATTATACTGAAGTCCTTGCCGGTAATTAACACCAATCTTGTCAGAAGTGAAACCACTTTTGCAGCTGTTTCTAAAGATACCTACAGTATTTGTAACTTTTCTCTGAGTGAAATTATAGTGTTTGGACTTTATTTTTACTGCACAAGGGCCATTAGAAAAAAGGCATCTGATAAGAATCTTTGTTCTTTGAGGCCCAAATCCTGTTTTATCTTTGAATTACCCCCACCCTTACTAGTTTAATTATCTCTAGACTGTGGACCAGGGCAGCAGTGGGTCTTTATTTTTATTTATTCATTATTTTAAAAATTTTATTGAAGTATAGTTGATTTACAATGTTGTACTAATTTCTGCTGTACAGCTAAGTGACTCAGTTATACACATACATATTCTTTTTTTTTCATATTCTTTCCCATTATGGTTGATCATAGGATACCGAATATAGTTCCCTGTCATTTTTATTTTTCAGATGTATAGAAGTGTAGGTGCTGTGTACACACATCTCTTTAGTTCTTACATATTAGTTATGTGAGGACAAATAACTTGATAAGGGCAGGGTTCCATTGCTAGAACAGATGGCTGGTCATAAATGTTTCTTTTTCTCTATCAGTGACTTGACTTTCTTCGAAATCCACTTTTTTTCATCACCGTGGTGAAAAGTGTTCTATTGCAAAAGAGCTGAAAATAGATTTTTCTTTGCTACTTTCTTCGTACTTTAAATGACAGAGTGAGGAAGTGAGGAGGGTGTGTGTGTGTGTGTGTGTGTGTGTGTGTGTTTGTCCTATATTTTATAAAGACCAGCAGGAGAGGTTAAAAAAAAAAGAAATGTAGTGAAATTTAAATAGGAAAAAAAAAGTGAATGAGAATCTGGAAAGACTTCATGTTCTTCTGAGTCTTGAGTTTGGCTTTCTTCTTTTTAACGTGCATGCTGATTTTTTGACAAGATGTATAGCACTAGATTTTCATGGCAATTGCTATAGCTGCCAGTTCGTAATTTCCCCCCCTCAACTTTTGTGCTGAGAAGTGGCTGGGGTGCGGGGAGGAAGACAGGGGAGAAAAAGGACTGAGTAAGGAAAAGGGAAGGGCAGAAGGGAAGGGAGGAATGGGAGGTGAAAGACGACACGAGCGCTTCACAGTGTGCTACCCTGGGCGTCTGTTCATTAAAATCGGAGCTACAGCCTCAGCTTCTGCTGCGGGTGCAGTTTTATCCCACCCGAATACAATTGTCACTCGTATATGCGCCCCTTAGGAAAAGAAAGACGGAGAAACGTTTAAAACGAGAGATCCTTTTGCCAGCGGAAAAGCCAGTTTATATTTGGTGGGGGTGTGAGCCGCTTGGCTGTGCAGTTTGCAGCATGGAGGTGGCATCAGGTCAGTTTGCAACATGGAGATCAGAAATCATCTCTTGCTTCAACCTGGGATGAGTTCCCTCGCGGCCGCAGGCGGAGGTTAATCCGCCGGCACATCTGAAGGCTTGTCAATCACGGTGACTCGGGTGACCCTGTTCACACCTCACTGGCCCAGGAGGAGGCTCGGGAGTAGAAAGGGTTGCCCGTACGGGACACTGGAAGTGGGGCTGGCAAAGAAACCAGGCTGCCATTTTGCCGCCTTGAACTTTACAGATCTAGATCTGACGTGGAGTTGGTTCCTGAGTGCTTTCCCGTGCCTAGGGCATGGCGGGCATTAGCCAGTTGAATCCTCACAGATAACCCAGGGGGTGGGGACCATCCTATCCTTCTGCACATGAAGAAAGAGGCTTGGAGATGTCAGCAAACTGCCTGCAGCTGCGTGGCTTCTCAAGGGGCAGAGCTGGGAGGCAGACACGGTCCCGTGGAAGCTACGCCTGCATCCGACCCCTGCTCACCACAGCTCACTGCTCCCAGCTCTCTTTGCAAGGTGGGGATGGGATTGGGGGTCCCTCATGTTCCTTCCATGGCAGTGCGGCTCCTGTAGAGAGCAGAGGGGAGACACCCCACGAGATGACAGGGCTCATCTCTGCTCAGCTTGCCCAGCTGCCAAAGGGTCATCTCAGGATCTGAGGTTCAAGATCAGGTTTGATCTGGTGTGGTATGTCCCCTGTGAAATCCCTGGCTCAGCCATAAAAACAAAATACTGCCGTTTGGAGAGATGGTCATACCGAGTGAAATCAGACAGAGACAAATATCACATGATATCACTTATATGTGGAATCTAAAAAAAATGGTACAAACGTATTCATAAAACAGAAATAGGTGTTTTTCCTGCACAGATGTATTAAAAAAAACTTATGGTTACCAATGGGGAAAGGAGAAGGAAGGGGTAAATTGGGAGTTTGGGACCGATGTATGTACACTGCTGCTGCTGCTGTGTCGCTTCAGTCGTGTCCGACTCTGTGCGACCCCATAGACGACAGCCCACCAGGCTCCTCCATCCCTGGGGTTCTCCAGGCAAGAACACTGGAGTGGGTTGTCTATATATAATAGGTAACTAATAGGGACCTACCATATAGCACAGGGAACTCTCCTCAGTACTCTGCAGTGAGCTACATGCGAAAAGAATCTAAAAAGGAGGTGGTATATGTATATGTATGGCAGAGTATGCTGCACACCCGAAAGGAACACACCAGTGTAAATCAGTGATGTGTTAGTCGCTCAGTTGTGTCTGACTCTTGGCAACCCCATGGACTATAGCCCGCCAGGCTCCTCTGTCCATAGAATTCTCCAGGCAAGAATACTGGAGTGGGTTGCCATACCTCTTCCAAGGGTTCTTCCTAATCCAGGGATCGAACCCTCATCTCTTCGGCAGGCGGGTTCTTTACCACTTTTTTCACCTGGGAAAACAGTCACTGTCATTGGCTTATATTTTGTCGAGATTGTTTTGTAACTCAAAACAGTCTGGAGAATCCCATGGACAGAGGGACCTGGCGGGCTATAGTCACAAAAAGACACGGCGGAAACAACTTAGCACAACACAACACATG
>NW_011494874.1:6318291-6320195 GCF_000754665.1 Bison bison bison | reverse complement strand
CATGTTTCGATAAAACATTATTTGTGGAAACAAGTCGTGGGCTGGGGGCCCACAGATCACAGTTTGCTGACCCCTGCCCAGGTCCTAGGCTTCATAGACTCTAAAGACAAAATATAGTGAGATAAGTATTATTTCTGAGTCTGTGTGTGGGAGCTGCTTAAAGGTTCAGAGTGGGTGGGCTGGGGTGGGATTCCTTACAATTGCCCTAGGACGAAGGGTAGGTGGTATTTGGAAAGAAAATGATGGTGTGGATTGAGCCAGAGGAGTTTCATGTGGTCATAGGTCTCCGTTCTTTGTTCTGCCCTGGGCTCACACAGCCCTGAGAAAACTTGGAAGAAGGCTGGTCCACTTGGCAAGGCTGGAGGGCGAGGCAGGTGTGGGCTGAGCCAGACCAGCCAGCAAGCCTGGATCCTGCATATCCATCAGCGATTGCGTCTCATTCAGCTGCAATACAAACCTGAGGCAGCATCCGGCTCTGGTCTGCCCAGAATGCGTCCTTCCTTTCACTGGCACGCTGCCGAAGGAAGATCCAGTTTCCTGGAATCGAGTTGGAGTTAGTTCCATTGTGATGTGACTATGTGGTCAGCGCTCTGGGTGAAAGGGCCCCAGCTTGCCTCTCTGACTCTTGCTTTCCTCCTCCCAGTTGTTCATGGTCCCCACATACATGGTCTCACTTCTAGGACTTTGGGGGTTGGGAAAGGGACATTCTTTCTGCAACGTGGGACTTGGGTGAGAGTAGGAAAGGGTGACACATGTGTTCCAGAGACAGAGAAAGGTGTCTAGACCACCCTGGTAGTTGTAGGGACTTTAGCTTCCATTTCACAGGTGAGGCTAATGAGGGTCAGAAAGGTGAGATAGTGCACAGAATGCCCCGTCATCCCAGTCTTATGACTACAAAGCTAATGCATGCTCAGATCTAGGGTCCATTTCTGTCCCTTCCAGCTATGAATGACTTAACCACTCTTCAACACTTTGCTCACAGGCCACATCCTTCATGAAGCCCTCCCTGATTGCCCCCTCTGAGCACAGACCTCTTCTCAACTGAGTGTCCGAAGGACTTGATCTACACCTGCCGGGGGCGATTGTCAGCATCCATCCTGTGCACCTTGGACTTGTGCACAAGTGTATGAGCATCGCAGAGCAAAGTCCTTCCGCTTGGTCCATTTCAACCCCTACCCCAGCACAGCTATCAACATGCAATGGGTGTGCAGTGCACGTGTGGAGAATAAGAGAATGAAAGAAGGGACGGTTTAAATATAAAGACCAGGTAGATAATGATCTTTTAGTCCCCTCACCCCCAAAGAACTCCTGCCACTTGGAAGAAAAAAAGAAAGATCCTCAGAGCAGCTCTCAGAACGGAAGTGGGGCTGGAAGGAAGGAAGGACAAACCTGGGTTCCAATCCAGGATTTGCAGTTACCTGCTGTGCATGTGTGCTCATGACTCATGCCTCAACCTCCCCGAATCCTCGTTCCCGCTTTGTCCTGAGGGATCGTGCTCATTTTGGACTATCCAGTGAAACGATGAGAGAAAGGGACGGCTGCTGCTGCTTAATTGCAACTCTTTGCAAACCCCCATGGACTGCAGCCCGCCAGGATCCTCTGTCCATGGGATTCTCCAAGCAAGAATACTAAGGTGGGTTGCCATGTCCTTCTACAGGGGATCCTCTCGACCCAGGGATTGAACCCCAGTCTCCTGAATTGTAGGCAGATTCTTTACCGCTGAGCTCCCAGGGAAACCCTGAAAGAAAGTGGAAAGTGAAAGTGAAAGTCGCTCAGTTTTGTCTGACTCTTTGTGACCCTCATGGACTATACAGTCCATGGAATTCTCTAGGCCAGAATACTGGAGTGGTTAGCCTTTCCCTTCTCCAGGGGATCTTCCCAACCCAGGGATCGAACCCCAGGTC
>NW_011494874.1:6317016-6318180 GCF_000754665.1 Bison bison bison | reverse complement strand
CTGCTCCTGCTAAGTCGATTCAGTCGTGTCTGACTCTGTGTGACCCCATAGATGGCAGCCCACCGGGCTCCCCTGACCTTGGGATTCTCCAGGCAAGAACACTGGAGTGGGTTGCCATTTCCTTCTCCAAGGCATGAAAGTGGAAAGTGAAAGTGAAGTCGCTCAGTCGTGTCCAACTCTTAGCGACCCCATGGACTGCAGCCCACCAGGCTCCTCCGCCCATGGGATTTTCCAGGCAAGAGTACTGGAGTGGGGTGCCATTGCCTTCTCCGGAAAGAAAGTGGAGACCTGGCCAATTTTGATAGTTCATGGTTAGAATGGTTTGGTCTCGGTGGCTCATGGACCTCAGACTGTAAGCTCACTGAGAGCAGGAAGTGGGTCTGTTTTGTTCACTCTCATATTCCCGAACTAAGCAGAGTCCCAACATAAAATCAGGCTCAATCAGTACTTGTTCTGAATTAGGGAATTAATGAACTGCTTGTTTGTACATCCTGAAATCGCTCCCAGGCCCGGTGAGGCTTGGTTGTGGTGAATTCCTCCCACTGTCCCAGGGAGGCTGTGTGGCCTGATGAGGTCCAGAGTCCCAGTGGCTGCCCTGGGAGAAGGGTGGGCCGGCCCGAGCAACTCTTACCTCCCGCCTGGGGCCTCCCCAGACTGTGGGAACACGGCTGAGGGCCTGGCAGGAGGTGGCCAGATCTCTGTCTCAGGCTGGCTCCCCTAGGGCAAGAACTCTGCCAAGTCCCCAGTCAGACTTGCCCGCACAGGCTGGCCCCGTCCAGAGCCGCCGATGGACCCCTGCGCCCGGGGCCTCCCACCGCCCACCACGTCTGCATCTTCTTTCCGGGGGCCTCATACTTCCAAAGGGACCATGCCATGTGCCTCTTCCGCATCTTTCCTGAATCCCTGCTCCCCCATGTGCATGCCGGGGCGGGGCTGATACTGGCCTCCCCAGGATGGGAGTGGGGTGGAGCCCAGATGGGAGCCGAGCCCATGGAGATTAGGCCCCAAGAAGGTGGATTAATCATCCCAACCATCACCCCAGCAAGGGCAGCGTGACTCAGGCTGAGCAAACCCTATTGCCGATGGCGAGTTGGCGGCAGTTTGTCCCCACAGCACCGGGTCTCTGTCTTCTCACACTGAGGTACAGCTGCACATTGGTCTTGC